>NC_059159.1:114804512-115113084 GCF_019923935.1 Bubalus bubalis | reverse complement strand
CTCCCTGTTGAGGGAATCAAGCTGTTGTGACCTCACCTGGGAACCTGACCACTCTTCAGGGCATGGATGCTGAGATGATGTTCCTGAGCGACCAGCAGGGAAAATTGCATGACATGTGATTATATAATTAGGCATTTCTGTTTAGGCTCAGGAAATAAATATGAGGGAATGGACACTGCTCTTCCTTGAGCTTCCTGGGAATGGGATGAGGGGAGCTAGTATCGGAGGATATTTCTGTCAGGAAGTTCCTAAAATGGGTGTTCAGAGAGGAAGAGGGCCTCTGTTAGAATTTCTGTCTCAATCATGTGAACTATTTCAATGAAAGTTTGTTGTTGTTTTTTTTTTTTAATTTCTCGGACAGCAACCATATGGTTGTATTTTGTTTGGAGGACAATTAGATTAGAATCTTTCCCAAGATCTTATCTTATGATGCCCTCAAAATTGTCCATGTTTCTAAGAATGATGGTGTTGACAATCAGTGTTATATTGTCTTTGATTCTGTTCTATTAGCCTCTCCTTCTCAATAGGTAAATAACATCACAGCATTTGCTTTTCACCTTTCATTCCCAGATCTTCAAGTGTAGATTTGTCATTATAATTCATTCTTGGCCTCTGATGGGCAGTTATTCATTGCCTTTATTGTGTTGACAAGATCATGTTTGTTTCAGCAGCCTGTGCTGTTCCTTTTGCAAAGTCAAGAGTTCATAGACATTAAAATATCTTCAGCTCTTTACTGAAGGAAATATCATCTCCCTATTAGTTTATAGTAACCTCATCTTTTAGATGAAAAAGCAGGTAAAATCCTAGACTTTCTCAAAGTCTGAGCTTCATAGTGTTCAGGTGGAGAGCTGGTGTGGATTTTAACTGTTTTCCACCTAATCCTCCTTGTCTATGCAGGCAGAACATGACTGAGGGATTACTTCTAGAGTTCATCCAATAATGCTGAAATAGACTTTGGCATTAGACTGATGATTCAATTTCAAGCTATTCTTGTTTAATTGGGGATCTTAGGTGTGGTACTTAAACTTCATACCCTAAATATTCTTTTTTTTTTAAATATAAATTTATTTATTTTAATTGGAGGCTAATTACTTTACAATATTGTATTGGTTTTGCCATACATCAACATGAATCCGCCACGGGTGTACACATGCTCCCCATCCTGAACCCTCCTCCCACCTCCCTCCCCATACCATTCTTCTGGGTCATCCCAGTGCACCAGCCCTAAGCATCCTGTATCATGCATCAAACCTGGACTGGCAATTCGTTTCACATATGATATTATACATGTTTCAATGCCATTCTCCCAAATCATCCCACCCTCACCCTCTCCCACAGAGTCCAAAAAACTGTTCTATACATCTGTGTCTCTTTTGCTGTCTCTCATTCGGGATTATCATTACCATCTTTCTCAATTCCATATATATGTGTTAGTATACTCTATTGGTGTTTTTCTTTCTGGCTTACTTCACTCTGTATAATAGGCTCCAGTTTCCTAAAATTTCTTATATGTAAAATGGGAACCATAGTATAATGTAATGTTTAAAGTCATTTTGAGGGTTACATGAGAGATTGACCCGAAAGTGAATGTCTAATAAATGTTAGCCACCTGCCACTTGCTCAAGTGTTTTATAGGGTAGGTCACTGTTGTGTTTTGACTTATTGATCACTACTCTGGAAAGGTTAAAAGTGCACCTATTACGGGGACTTCCTTGGTGTACAGTGGATAAGAATCCACCTGCCAATGCAGGGGACATATGTTTGATCCCTGATCCAGGAAGATTCCACATGCTGTGGAGCAACTAAGCCTGTGTGCCACAACTGTTGAGCCTGTGTTTTAGAGCCTGTGTGCCACAACTATTGAGTCCATGAGATCCTGAGAGCCACTGCTGAAGCGCTCACTCCTAATGCCCGTGCTCAACAAAAGGGGCCACTGCAAGGAAGTCGTGCACTGCAAGGAAGAGTAACCCCTACTCGCCGCAACTAGAGAAAGTCAGCACACAACAAAGACCCAGCACAACAACAACAAAAAATAATTTAAAAAGTGCACTTATTACCGTCTTGATCTGCATGCTCTTCAGATGGCTTAGATCTATCACGTCCTACCTGAAGAGTTTATGGTGTTCTTCCTGGATTGAATCCCCAGGCTTTCTCTCATCCAGTTCATCTTCTAGGGCATAACTTTGAGAAGGCCACTTCTCTGCTCAGAAATTTTCAATGGCAGCTTGGAGCCAGTCTTAATCAAGTGCAAATTTCTTAACTTGGCACTCGAAGGCCTTCCCCAATTGAGCCTTGGATCTACTCTTCCAGATTTAGTGTGTTCCCTCTGTTCTCACCAGATAAGGAGAGTCTCATGCTTCTCCTAATACATAGCTGTGCCCCACCCCCTCACACCTGACTACTCACATGGTTCACTCTGTTTGAAATACACATCATCCTCTATTTCTATATCCCCAAGTTCTACCTACCCTTCAATGAAGCCCTCAGTCAACAATTGTTTCCTTCATGAAGATTTCTGTTATCTCTCCTGCTTGGAATCATCTTACTCCTCTAAGTATCCAGAACCTGATGTTTATACTTAAGTTATGCAGCAGTCTAACCATCCCATCCTGTGTCACCTTTTTGTCTTTTGCCTTCAATCTTTCCCAGCATCAGTGTCTGTTCCAGTGAGTTGACTCTTCGAATCAAGTGGCCAGAGTTTTGGAGCTTCACCTTTAGCATCAGTCCTTTCAGTGAATATTCAGGGTTGACTGGTTGGATTGAGATGGTTAGATAGCATTACTGACTCAATGGATGTGAATTTGAGCAAACTCTGGGAAATAATGGAGGACAGCCCATGGGGTCACAAAGAGTTGGATATGAAAATTTAGTGACTGAACAACAATGCAGGAGTCACAACCTATCTTTCTTGTTAAGATGTAAACTTTATGAACATATTTCTTACCCATATTTTT
Organism: Bubalus bubalis; assembly: GCF_019923935.1. NCBI lineage: Eukaryota > Metazoa > Chordata > Mammalia > Artiodactyla > Bovidae > Bubalus > Bubalus bubalis. Next base: position 115,110,130 of record NC_059159.1, on the reverse strand, counting down.
ATTTGCCATAGTACTTAGCCTGGTCGAATCAGTGCTTCCCAAATTATCTGTGAAAAGGAACCAGCTTTTAAAAAATTGCAATCTGTTGCAGACTAGAATGTTTTTAAGTAATAATAAAAATGAATTATTAGAGAAAAGAAATAAAAAACAAGACTTACAAAATGCAAGCCTAAATATGTTATTATTAGAATCAATAGACATATAATTATCTTCTCAAAGTGCTATAAATGTATCTAAACACTCAGTTTCCGTACTTTTCTCATCTGCTACTAGTAAGAATTCATCAATTCTGTCAGATAATAGAAAAAAGTATATTGGTTTCTTCCCTGGCACAGAGCTCCTAAAGCCCTTGTGATTTCCTAAGTAACAAGCACTAGGAGCATCTCCTATTCTAATATTTGGTCTTTGACCCTGGTTCCCGATACAAGGCTCCTAAAACCCTTATAATTTCCTGGGTGTTAGGAGCATCTTTTGTTCTAATGAAGTGACTCTGGGTGAACTCCTGAATAGTTCCTGGATGGGGGCTGGTCACTGGAAAGACCAAGCCTTGGTTAGAAGCTTGAAATTTTCACTCCCTCCCCAACCCTCTGTCAGTTCTCTGGAGAGGGGAGAAGGGCTGGAGATGGATTTGTTGATCAATCATACCTACATGATGAAGCCTCTATAAACCCTAAAAGTATGGGTTTGGGGAGCTTCCAGGTTGACAAACATTCACGTACTGGGAGGGTAACACACCCCAAGCTCCTGCATTCAGGACCCTCCCAGACCTTATCCTATGTATCTTTTGATCTGGCTGTTGATTTGTATCCTTTAACGTATCTTTTAATATACTGGTTAACATAAGTGTTTCCCTGAGTTCTGTAAGCTGCTCCAGCAAATCAATCAAACTTGAGGAGGGGGTCATGAGAACCTCAGATTTATAGCTATTGGCCATAAGCACAGGTGGTAACCTGGACATATAGTTGGTGTCTGAAGTGGGAACAGTTTTATAGGACTGGGCCCTTAACCTGGGGAATCCCATGCTGTCTCCAGGTAGACAGAGTCAGAACTGGTTTAAATTGTAGGACACCTGCTAGTGTTGCAGAGAATTCTTGGGTAGGGGAAAGTACCCACATATCTGGTGTCAGAAGTGTTGTGAGTGTGGTAGATATATGAAAGTAAAGGAAAAACATAGGAGAAAAACTTAATTTTTCCAACTCAGACTGGCACGGGTCCACAGACCGCACACTGAGAAGCATGACTGTATAGAACTGGTCTGTAAACAGGTCTATTGTATAAGTAAATCCATGGAACAGAGAACGTTTTATAGCAAATTTTCTCCTATAATTTTCAATTATTGTCTCAGGTTTATTCTTTGAGAATATAGAATAATTAATTGTTAATAAACTATGATGAAATTTGCTCACACTGGCTTAATTACTTCTGAATGTTATATTGGTGTTTAAACAAACAAACACAGGTATGAGTTTCTTTCTGAGAGAAAAAAGGCAGAGTGGTTAAATTGCTATATATCAGATGTTCAGAGAGATTCCCTATTGAAGAAAAAAACACTTCTAGGCTTAGTGTTTTGTCTTAAATAATTTAATTTCAAGAAATATCTTTTAAATTCATAAATATACATCACACAGTTTCCATGGTTAGTCAGGAATTACACTGAAAGTTCATTAAATCACATCTAGGGAATTTAAGTGAACTCAAGTAAGTAAATTAAGTGCTGAGTTAATTAAGTTGTTAATTAGTTAATTAACTGTTATAGTTTTAAGTGATGCCATTAATAAACTGACATAAATTTCAGTTTTACTTTCCTATATTTAGAAGGTCTTCATAGAGCTGTAAAAGCTTGAGGGCCTAATTCTTTCCATAGAGTTTTGAAGCAAATACTAACATATTTATAATAAGATTTTTATTATTTAGGATTGAAGGCATTTTGAAACAATTTGTCTAATTGCCTTTTTTCTTTTGCTTTTGTAAATCAGAGGATACTCTCTTCATCTGCTTTGTCTTAATGTAAAATAAAATATCTAAGGGAAAAAGCACAAAAATACTCACAGTGCATACCCAGTTTTATGTGTGCCACTACATTTCCTTTTGGTATTGTTTTTAGACAAGAGGGTTTTGAAAAAGTAAATTTCAATTATTTGCTGTGAAACAAACCATCCTCAAACTTGATGGCTTAAAATGGTAATAAATCATTAATTTAGTCTACAGTTCTACAAATTGGAGAGGGCTGCATGAGGACAGCTCATTGGTCCTGACTGGGACTGGATGATCCATTTCTAAAATGGCTCATTCACACAGCTGGAACTTGGTGCTGGCTTTCGGCTGGGAGTTCAGCCAGGGCTGACTCCTGAGCCTTGGACCTTCTCCTCAAGATCCTCTCCACATGGTTACTTGGGCTTAATCACAGCATGGCGGCAGACTTCTTAGAGTGAGTTTCAAGAGGCCTACATGGAAGCTGAAAGGCTTATGACCCAGCCTCAGAAATCACTTAGGGTCAGGACTTCCCTGGTGGTCCAGTGGCTAAGATTCTGTGCTCCCAGTGAAGGGGGCACGGGTTCAATCTCTGGTCAGGGAACTAGACGCTGCAGCTGAGTTCACACGCCACAGCTAAAGATCCCACATGCTGCAACTAAGACCTGGTACTGTCAAATAAATACATAAAAATAAATATAAATTACAGGCTGTCACTTCTGCAGGATTATATCAGTCAGTTGGGTCACCAAAGTCAGTCCAGATTCAAGGGGAAGGGAATGACTCCCTCTCTCAGTGAGAAAAGTACCAAGGATATAAAGGAATAATTCAGTTCAATAAATTAAGAAGGATTTGTGAACTCACATAGTAGGCTCTGATATTGAAAAAGGTGGAGATTAAAAATTTTTTTCTCCATTAGGGATACTTGACAGGGAGCTGAACATTAAAATCAATACCATAAGCAAATAATGTAGTAGACGATACACTGGATTTAGATAGAAGATCTGAATTTCAGTTGAGGTTCTGTTGTAACTATCTAGAGACTTTCAGTTCAGTTCAGTCATTCAGTCGTGTCTGGCTCTTTGCAACCCCATGAATCGCAGCACGCCAGGCCTCCCTGTCCATCACCAACACCCGGAGTTCACTCAGACTCACGTCCATCGAGTCAGTGATGCCATCCAGCCATCTCATCCTCTGTCGTCCCCTTCTCCTTCTGCCCCCAATCCCTCCCAGCATCAGAGTCTTTTCCAATGAGTCAACTCTTCACATCAGGTGGCCAAAGTACTGGAGTTTCAGCTTTAGCATCATTCCTTCCAAAGAAATCCCAGAGCTGATCTCTTTCAGAATGGACTGGTTGGATCTCCTTGCAGTCCAAGGGACTCTCAAGAGTCTTCTCCAACAACACAGTTCAAAAGCATCAATTCTTTGGTGCTCAGCCTTCTTCACAGTCCAACTCTCACATCCATACATGACCACAGGAAAAACCATAGCCTTGGTTAGACGGACCTTTGTTGGCAAAGTAATGTCTCTGCTTTTGAATATGCTATCTAGGTTGGTCATAACTTTCCTTCCAAGGAGTAAGTGTTTTTTAATTTCATGGCTGCAGTCACCATCTGCAGTGATTTTGGAGCCCAAAACAATAAAGTCTGACACTGTTTCCACTGTTTCCTCATCTATTTCCCATGAAGTGATGGGACCGGATGCCATGATCTTCATTTTCTGAATGTTGAGCTTTAAGCCAACTTTTTCACTCTCCACTTTCACTTTCATCAAGAGGCTTTTGAGTTCCTCTTCACTTTCTGCCATAAGGGTGGTGTCATCTGCATTTCTGAGGTGATTGATATTTCTCCCGGCAATCTTGATTCCAGCTTGTGTTTCTTCCAGTCCAGCGTCTCTCATGATGTACTCTGCATATAAGTTAAATAAGCAGGGTGACAATATACAGCCTTGACAAACTCCTTTTCCTATTTGGAACCAGTCTGTTGTTCCATGTCCAGTTCTAACTGTTGCTTCCTGACCTGCATACAGATTTCTCAAGAGGCAGGTCAGGTGGTCTGGTATTCCCATCTCTTGAAGAATTTTCCACAGTTTATTGTGATCCACACAGTCAAAGGCTTTGGCATAGTCAATAAAGCAGAAATAGATGCTTTTCTGGAACTCTCTTGCTTTTTCCATGATCCAGCAGATGTTGGCAATTTGATCTCTGGTTCCTCTGCCTTTTCTAAAACCAGCTTGACCATCAGGAAGTTCACGGTTCACGTATTGCTGAAGCCTGGCTTGGAGAATTTTGAGCATTACTTTACTAGCACATGAGATGAGTGTAATTGTGTGGTAGTTTGAGCATTCTTTAGCATTTCTTTGGGAAATCCCAAAGCCTTTCTTTGGGATTGGAATGAAAACTGACCTTTTCCAGTCCTGTGGCCACTGCTGAGTTTTCCAAATTTGCTGGCATACTGAGTACAGCACTTTCACAGCATCATCTTTCAGGATTTGAAATAGCTCAACTGGAATGCCATCACCTCCACTAGCTTTGTTTGTAGTTATGCTTTCTAAGGCCCACTTGACTTCACATTCTAGGATGTCTGGCTCTAGATGAGTGATCACACCATCGTGATTATCTGGGTCATGAAAATCTTTTTTGTACAGTTCTTCTGTGTATTCTTGCCACCTCTTCTTAATACCTTATGCTTCTGTTAGGTCCTTATCATTTCTGTCCTTTATTGAGCCCATCTTTGCATGAAATGTTCCCTTGGTATCTCTAATTTTCTTTCCTTTTTTTTTTTAATTTTATTTTATTTTTAAACTTTACATAACTGTATTAGTTTTGCCAAATATCAAAATGAATCCGCCACAGGTATACATGTGTTCCCCATCCTGAACCCCTCTCCCTCCTCCCTCCCCATTCCATCCCTCTGGGTCGTCCCAGTGCACCAGCCCCAAGCATCCAGTATCGTGCATCGAACCTGGACTGGCAACTCGTTTCATACATGATATTTTACATGTTTCAATGCCATTCTCCCAAATCTTCCCACCCTCTCCCTCTCTCACAGAGTCCATAAGACTGTTCTATACATCAGTGTCTCTTTTGCTGTCTCGTACACAGGGTTATTGTTACCATCTTTCTAAATTCCATATATATGCGTTAGTATACTGTATTGGTGTTTTTCTTTCTGGCTTACTTCACTCTGTATAATAGGCTCCAGTTTCATCCACCTCATTAGAACTGATTCAAATGTATTCTTTTTAATGGCTGAATAATACTCCATTGTGTATATGTACCACAGCTTTCTTATCCATTCATCTGCTGATGGACATCTAGGTTGCTTCCATGTCCTGGCTATTATAAACAGTGCTGTGATGAACATTGGGGTACTCGTGTCTCTTTCCCTTCTGGTTTCCTCAGTGTGTATGCCCAGCAGTGGGATTGCTGGATCATAAGGCAGGTCTATTTCCAGTTTTTTAAGGAATCTCCACACTGTTCTCCATAGTGGCTGTACTAGTTTGCATTCCCACCAACAGTGCAAGAGGGTTCCCTTTTCTCCACACCCTCTCCAGCATTTATTACTTGTAGACTTTTGGATCGCAGCCATTCTGACTGGTGTGAAATGGTACCTCATAGTGGTTTTGATTTGCATTTTTCTGATAATGAGTGATGTTGAGCATCTTTTCATGTGTTTGTTAGTCATCTGTATGTCTTCTTTGGAGAAATGTCTATTTAGTTCTTTGGCCCATTTTTTGATTGGGTCATTTATTTTTCTGGAATTGAGCTGTAGGAGTTGCTTGTATATTCTCGAGATTAGTTGTTTGTCAGTTGCTTCATTTGCTATTATTTTCTCCCATTCTGAAGGCTGTCTTTTCACCTTGCTAATAGTTTCCTTTGATGTGCAGAAGCTTTTAAGGTTAATTAGGTCCCATTTGTTTATTTTTGCTTTTATTTCCAATATTCTGGGAGGTGGGTCATAGAGGATCCTGCTGTGATGTATGTCAGAGAGTGTTTTGCCTATGTTCTCCTCTAGGAGTTTTATAGTTTCTGGTCTTACGTTGAGATCTTTAATCCATTTTGAGTTTATTTTTGTGTATGGTGTTAGAAAGTGTTCTAGTTTCATTCTTTTACAAGTGGTTGACCAGACTTCCCAGCACCACTTGTTAAAGAGATTGTGTTTAATCCATTGTATATTCTTGCCTCCTTTGTCAAAGATAAGGTGTCCATATGTGCGTGGATTTATCTCTGGGCTTTCTATTTTGTTCCATTGATCTATATTTCTGTCTTTGTGCCAGTACCATACTGTCTTGATAACTGTGGCTTTGTAGTAGAGCCTGAAGTCAGGTAGGTTGATTCCTCCAGTTCCATTCTTCTTTCTCAAGATCGCTTTGGCTATTCGAGGTTTTTTGTATTTCCATACAAATTGTGAAATTATTTGTTCTAGCTCTGTGAAGAATGCTGTTGGTAGCTTGATAGGGATTGCATTGAATCTATAGATTGCTTTGGGTAGTATACTCATTTTCACTATATTGATTCTTCCAATCCAGGAACATGGTATATTTCTCCATCTGTTAGTGTCCTCTTTGATTTCTTTCACCAGTGTTTTATAGTTTTCTATATATAGGTCTTTAGATTCTTTAGGTAGATATATTCCTAAGTATTTTATTCTTTCCGTTGCAATGGTGAATGGAATTGTTTCCTTAATTTCTCTTTCTGTTTTCTCATTATTAGTGTATAGGAATGCAAGGGATTTCTGTGTGTTGATTTTATATCCTGCAACTTTACTATAGTCATTGATTAGTTCTAGTAATTTTCTGGTGGAGTCTTTAGGGTTTTCTATGTAGAGGATCATGTCATCTGCAAACAGTGAGAGCTTTACTTCTTCTTTTCCAATTTGGATTCCTTTTATTTCTTTTTCTGTTCTGATTACTGTGGCCAAAACTTCCAAAACTATGTTGAATAGTAATGGTGAAAGTGGGCACCCTTGTCTTGTTCCTGACTTCAGAGGAAATGCTCTCAATTTTTCACCATTGAGGATAATGTTTGCTGTGGGTTTGTCATATATAGCTTTTATTATGTTGAGGTATGTTCCTTCTATTCCTGCTTTCTGGAGAGTTTTTATCATAAATGGATGTTGAATTTTGTCAAAGGCTTTCTCTGCATCTATTGAGATAATCATATGGTTTTTGTTTTTCAATTTGTTAATGTGGTGTATTACATTGATTGATTTGCGGATATTGAAGAATCCTTGCATCCCTGGGATAAAGCCCACTTGGTCATGGTGTATGATCTTTTTAATGTGTTGTTGGATTCTGATTGCTAGAATTTTGTTAAGGATTTTTGCATCTATGTTCATCAGTGATATTGGCCTGTAGTTTTCTTTTTTTGTGGGATCTTTGTCAGGTTTTGGTATTAGGGTGATGGTGGCCTCATAGAATGAGTTTGGAAGTTTACCATCCTCTGCAATTTTCTGGAAGAGTTTGAGCAGGATAGGTGTTAGCTCTTCTCTAAATTTTTGGTAGAATTCAGCTGTGAAGCCGTCTGGACCTGGGCTTTTGTTTGCCGGAAGATTTTTTATAACAGTTTCAATTTCCGTGCTTGTGATGGGTCTGTTAAGATTTTCTATTTCTTCCTGGTCGAGTTTTGGAAAGTTGTACTTTTCTAAGAATTTGTCCATTTCTTCCTCGTTGTCCATTTTATTGGCATATAATTGTTGATAGTAGTCTCTTATGATCCTTTGTATTTCTGTGTTGTCTGTTGTGATCTCTCCATTTTCATTTCTAATTTTATTGATTTGATTTTTCTCCCTTTGTTTCTTGATGAGTCTGGCTAATGGTTTGTCAATTTTATTTATCCTTTCAAAGAACCAGCTCTTGGTTTTGTTGATTTTTGCTATGGTCTCTTTTGTTTCTTTTGCATTTATTTCTGCTTTAATTTTTAAGATTTCTTTCCTTCTACTAACCCTGGGGTTCTTCATTTTTTCCTTTTCTAATTGCTTTAGATGTAGAGTTAGGTTATTTATTTGACTTTTTTCTTGTTTCTTGAGGTGTGCCTGTATTGCTATGAACTTTCCCCTTAGGACTGCTTTTACAGTGTCCCACAGGTTTTGGGTTGTTGTGTTTTCATTTTCATTCGTTTCTATGCAAATTTTGATTTCTTTTTTGATTTCTTCTGTGATTTGTTGGTTATTCAGCAGCGTGTTGTTCAGCCTCCATATGTTGGAATTTTTAATAGTTTTTCTCCTGTAAATTGAGATCTAATCTTACTGCATTGTGGTCAGAAAAGATGCTTGGAATGATTTCTATTTTTTTGAATTTACCAAGGCTAGCTTTATGGCCCAGGATGTGATCTATCCTGGAGAAGGTTCCATGTGCGCTTGAGAAGAAGGTGAAATTCATTGTTTTGGGATGAAATGTCCTATAGATATCAATTAGGTCTAACTGGTCTATTGTATCACTTAAAGTTTGTGTTTCCTTGTTAATTTTCTGTTTAGTTGATCTATCCATAGGTGTGAGTGGGGTATTAAAGTCTCCCACTATTATTGTGTTATTGTTAATTTCTTCTTTCATACTTGTTAGCATTGTCTTACATACTGCGGTGCTCCTGTGTTGGGTGCATATATATTTATAATTGTTATATCTTCTTCTTGGATTGATCCTTTGATCATTATGTAGTGACCATCTTTGTCTCTTTTCAGTCTTTGTTTTAAAGTCTATTTTATCTGATATGAGTATTGCTACTCCTGCTTTCTTTTGGTCCCTATTTGCATGGAAAATCTTTTTCCAGCCCTTCACTTTCAGTCTGTATGTGTCCCCTGTTTTGAGGTGGGTCTCTTGTAGACAACATATGTAGGGGTCTTGTTTTTGTATCCATTCAGCCAGTCTTTGTCTTTTGGTTGGGGCATTCAACCCATTTACGTTTAAGGTAATTACTGATAAGTATGATCCCGTTGCCATTTACTTTATTGTTTTGGGTTCGAATTTATACACCATATTTGTGTTTCCTGTCTAGAGAATATCCTTTAGTATTTGTTGGAGAGCTGGTTTGGTGGTGCAGAATTCTCTCAGCTTTTGCTTGTCTGAAAAGCTTTTGATTTCTCCTTCATACTTGAATGAGATCCTTGCTGGGTACAATAATCTGGGCTGTAGGTTATTTTCTTTCATCACTTTAAGTATGTCTTGCCATTCCCTCCTGGCTTGAAGAGTTTCTATTGAAAGATCAGCTGTTATCCTTATGGGTATTCCCTTGTGTGTTATTTGTTTTTTTTCCCTTGCTGCTTTTAATATTTGTTATTTGTGTTTGATCTTTGTTAATTTGATTAATATGTGTCTTGGGGTGTTTCACCTTGGGTTTATCCTGTTTGGGACTCTCTGGGTTTCTTGGACTTGGGTGATTATTTCCTTCCCCATTTTAGGGAAGTTTTCAACTATTATCTCCTCAAGTATTTTCTCATGGTCTTTCTTTTTGTCTTCTTCTTCTGGGACCCCTATGATTCGAATGTTGTAGCGTTTAATATTGTCCTGGAGGTCTCTGAGATTGTCCTCATTTCTTTTAATTCGTTTTTCTTTTGTCCTCTCTGATTCATTTATTTCTACCATTCTATCTTCTAATTCACTAATCCTATCTTCTGCCTCTGTTATTCTACTATTTGTTGCCTCCAGAGTGTTTTTAATTTCACTTATTGCATTATTCATTATATATTGACTCTTTTTTATGTCTTCTAAGTCCTTGTTAAACCTTTCTTGCATCTTCTCAATCCTTGCCTCCAGGCTATTTATCTGTGATTCCATTTTAATTTCAAGATTTTGGATCAATTTCACTATCATTATTCGGAATTCTTTATCAGGTAGATTCCCTATCTCTTCCTCTTTTGTTTGGTTTGGTGGGCATTTATCCTGTTCCTTTATCTGCTGGGTATCCCTCTGTCTTTTCATCTTGTTTAAATTGCTGAGTTTGGGGTGTCCTTTCTGTATTCTGGCAGTTTGTGGAGTTCTCTTTATTGTGGCGTTTCCTCGCTGTGTGTAGGTTTGTACAGGTGGCTTGTCAAGGTTTCCTGGTTAGGGAAGCTTGTGTCGATGTTCTGGTGGATGGAGCTGTATTTATTCTCTCTGGAGTGTAATGAAATGTCCAGTAATGAGTTATGAGATGTCTATGATTTTGGGGTGACTTTGGGCAGCCTGTATCTTGAAGCTCAGGGCTGTGTTCCTTTGTTGCTGGAGAATTTGCTTGGTATGTCTTTCCCTGGAACTTGTTGGCCCTTGTGTGGTGCTTTGTTTCAGTGTCAGTATGGAGGCGTTTGATGAGCTCTTGTTAATTAATGTTCCTTGGAGTCAGGAGTTCCCTGGAGTCAGGGTTTGGACTTAAGCCTCCTACTTCCAGTTATCGGTCTTATTTTTACAGTAGTTTCAAAACTTCTCCTTCTATACAGCACCATTGATAAAACATCTACTTTAAAGATGAAAAGTTTCTCTATTGTGAGGGTCACTCAGAGAGGTTCACAGCGTTACATGGAGAAGAGAAGAGGGAGGAGGGAGTTAGAGGTGACCCAAATGAGATGAGGTGGAATCAATAGTGGAGAGAGTGGGCTAGCCAGTAGTCACTTCCTTATGTGGACTCCACAACTGGACCGCTCAGAGATGTTCACGGAGTTATACAGAGAAGAGAAGAAGGAGGCAGGAGACAGAGGTGGCCAGAAGGATAAAAGGGGGAAATGAAAAGGAGGGAGACAGATCCAGCCAGTAATCAGTTCCCTCAGTGTTCTCCACCATCTGGAACACACAGAAATTCACAGAGTTGGGTAGAGTAGAGAGGGGTTAGGGAGGAGATACAGGTGACCTGGTGGAGAAAATGGAGAGTCCAAAGGGAGAGAGAGCAGTCAAGCCAGTAATCTCGTACCCTAGTGAAAAATGGGTCCTGAAGATTGGGTTCTTAAAGGTACGAAATTGGTAACAAATACATAAAAGCAAAAATTAAAAATCTAGAGTAGAGTTTGGAATTTCAAAAATGCGATGTTAATGAAAAGAAGAAGGAAAAGAAAGAGAGAAAAAACGAACAAAGAAAAACAAACAAGGTCGCGAAAATTATAAAGAAACTACAGGTACAAAATTGATAACTAATACCAAAAAGCAAAAATTAAAAATCTAGAGTAGAGTTTGGAATTTCAAAAATACAACGTTAAAAAAAAAAAAGAAGAAGAAAAATAAAGAGAGAAAACAAACAAACCAACAAAAACAATGTCGCAAAAATTATAAAGAAAATACAGGTACAAATTGATATCAAATACCAAAAAGCATAAATTAAAAATCTTGAGTAGAGTTTGGAATTGCAGATATACGATGTTATATAAAAGAAGAAGAGAAAGAAACAGAGGGAAAAAAAGAAAAAAAAAATCACAGAAATTATAAAAAAAAAACTATAGGTACAAAATTGATAACATATACCAAAAGGCTAAAATTAAAAATCTAGAGTAGAGTTTGGAATTTCAAAAATACAATGTTAAAAAAAGAAGAAAAAAAAAAAAACACGGTCAAAAAATTACAAAATATATATATGAAGTTTGCTGAAGAAGAAGAAGAAAAAAAAAGGGTCTTTTTTTTTTTTTTTTTTGCAAAGTAATAGTTATAAAAGTGAAAATTAAAGGACAATAGAGGACTTAAAATTTTTTTAAAAAAAAAATTAAAAAAAAAAGAAAGAAAGATTGATCATAAAAATAGTAAAAAGATATCTAGGTCTTTCTCTGGTTTTGTTGTGAGTATTGTGGGTTCAGTTCATTTTTGGCTAGTTCCTTAGTCCGACTTATATTTCTCAAGATCTATAGGCCCCTTCCTATGTAATCCGTAGTAACCACAGGGTTTTAATCTATGGCCTGTAGCTTCCAAGGTGTTTCCCTCTGTTATAGCTTCTTCTGTTTGCTGGTCTCTTCAGTGTCTGGTTCCCACCCTGACACAAAGGGGACGGTGGAGGACACTATTTTTTTTTATTTTATTTAGGCTCACTTGTTCAGCCGCGCTGTGGGGAGGGAGGGAGGGATGCTGCAAAAAGATAACACTGGCGTGCGCTTGCAGTGCCTCAGCCACATTGGGTCTGCCCCCGCTGACCGCACGTGTAGCCTCCCTGCCCACACTGCTCGGGCTCTAGGTTGTTCCACCGGGAACAATCAGAGGCCGGCCCTGGGCTGAGATCCCAGGTCCAAGCCGCTCAGGTTCAGGCACTCGGGTAGTCCTCAGAGGCGCAGACTCGGTTGGGCCTGCGTTTTGTGCTCTTCCCAGATCCGAGCAGCTCAGGTGATGTGTTTGGCGGGCGCCAATGCTGCGACCTATCGCCTCCCCGCCACTCGGTTATCTGGGTGTAAAACCGGCGCACCTTCTCAGGCAGATGTTGACCGTCCAGACCCCCAAGTAGTTTTAGTTAGCAAAGAAGCCTGCTTACAGTTTTATAGATAGTGTCTCTCTGGGGCTGCGATTGCCCCCTTCCAGCTCTGGCTGCCTGTCACCGGAGCGGTAAGGTCTGCAGCCGGCTATCTCTGTTCAGTCCTTTGTTCTGTACGCGGGCCTGGCGGTGTCTTAGGTTAGGGCTGGCTTTTCGCGTGGTAGATATCCCACAGTCAGGTTTGCTAGCCCAAATTATTTCGCTCAGATAGCGCTCAGGACATTCGGGCCGATTCTTACTCTAAGGGACACAGCCCGCGCTGCGCTTCCCTGCCCAGCCCCCGCTTGCTAATGCCGTGTGCAGGCGTCTGCGCTGCTTCTCCGCTGGGGGAGTTACCGTAGGGCTCACAATCTGCGATTTTTAATTGTTTATTATTTATTTTTTTCCTCCCTTTTATGTTGCCCTCTGTGCTTCCAAATCTCAGCACAGATTCGGCAGTGAGAAGGTTTCCTGGTGTTTGGAAACTTCTCTCTTTTTAAGACTCCCTTCCTGGGACGGAACTCCGTCCCTCCCTCTTTTGTCTCTTTTTTTTGTCTTTTATGTTTTTTCCTACCTCCTTTCAAAGAGTTGGGCTGCTTTTCTGGGTGCCTGATGTCCTCTGCCGGCATTCAGAAGTTGTTTTGTGGAATTTACTCGACGTTTAAATGCTCTTTTGATGAATTTGTGGGGGAGAAAGTGTTCTCCCCGTCCTACTCCTCCGCCATCTTGGCTCCTCCCCCTCTTTTTTTTTTTTTTTTTGGTATCTCTAATTTTCTTGACGAGATCTCTAGTCTTTCCCATTCTATTATTTTCCTCTATTTCTTTGCACTGATCACTGAGGAAGGCTTTCTTATCTCTCCTTGCTATTCTTTGGAACCCTGAATTCAAATGGGTATATCTTTCCTTTTCTTCTTTGCTTTTTGCTTCTCTTCTTTTCACAGCTGTTTGTAAGTCCTCCTCAGACAGCCATTTTGCATTTTTGCATTTCTTTTTCTTGGGGATGGTCTTGCTCCCTGTCTCCTGTACAGTGTCATGAACCTCCATCCATAGTTCATCAGCCACTCTGTCTAGCAGATCCAGTCCCTTAAATCTATTTCTCACTTCCACTGTCTAATTATAAAGGATTTGATTTAGGTCATACCTGAATGGTCTAGTGATTTCTGATATTTAAAAGGAAGATAATAATATCTAACCTATTGGTGTACATCACAGAGCAACTGAGAAGTTCAAATAGGTTACTATATAGAAAAGTGTATTTTAGATAAAAGAACAAATTATGTGTATTTGGCTGGGCATTCTTACTGCCAGAAAACACCCATTGGATTTTCTTTCTCATATGCATCTGTTGTTAATTAGTCTATACTTCATTTTATTTATTTGTATATATCAGTAACCCAGAAATATTGAATTACTGTCTTCGTTAGGAATCATGACTGCATGACCTCAGGCAATCATTCGGAGGATAGAATTATACATTAGGAGCTTGGACTTTGGGATGGGCAGAGTTGGGGAGGTATAGGCACCTTACCTAATTTTGAAACAGTACCTGTGAAAGAGTAGTGCTAGGTTGACTGGAGGTTGAGTTTTTGCTGCTGCTGCTGCTACTAAGTTGCTTCAGTCATGTCCGACTCTGTGTGACCCCATAGACGGCAGCCCACCAGGCCCCGCAGTCCCTGGGATTCTCCAGGCAAGAACATTGGAGTGGGTTGCCATTTCCTCCTCCAGTGCATGAAAATGAAAAGTGATTTCTGCATCAGGCCATAAATCTGGAAGCATGAGCCCTGGTGCAAGAGGGTGTCAGTGGTTGCTAAGTGGTTGGAATCAGTGGTGGTAATCATGGCTGTGGCCCCACAGAGGAAGCCAAAATGATCTCAGCTGATCCTAATGAGGTCTTGCCATCAGTGAGCCAAACAATTGGTATCTGAGAAGTAAGTGTTAGAGATAAGAGTAAAGGAGTTCAATTCAGTTCAGTCACTCAGTCGTGTCTGACTCTTTGCGACCCCATGGACTGCAGCATGCCAGGCTTTCCTGTCTATCACCAGCTCCCTGAGCTTGCTCAAATTCATTGTCCATCAAGTCGGAGATGCCATCCAACCATCTCATTTTCTGTCGTCCCCTTCTCCTCCTGCCTTCATTCTTTCCCAGCATCAGGGTCTTTTCCAACATCAGTTCTTCACTTCAGGTGGCCAAAGTATTAGAGTTTCAGCTTCAGCATCAGTCCTTGCAATGAATTTTCAGGGTTGATTTCCTTTAGGATTGACTGGTTTGACCTCTTTGAAGTCCAAGGGACTCTCAAGAGTCTTCTCCAACACCACAGTTTAAAGCATCAGCCCTTCAGTGCTCAGCTTTCTTTGTGGTCCAACTCTCACGTCCGTACCTGACTACTGGAAAAACCATAGCTTTGACTAGACAGACCTTTGTTGACAAAGTAATGTCTCTGTTTTTTAATATGCTGTCTAGTTTGGTCATAGCTTTTCTTCCAAGGAGCAAGCGTCTTTTAATTTCATGGCTGCAGTCACCATCTGCAGTGATTTTGGAGCCCAAGAAAATAAAGAGTAGAAGAAGGAATTGACTAAATCTGGCCTAAAGATGAATGGTTGGAGATGCTTAATGAACAGGACTTTGATGTCCCTCAAGAGAGCAAAACATTCCTGTGTCTTTATCCTGAATGTAAAACTAAGTGGAATATCTGCCTAGCCACTGGGAAGGTATGGGCCTTGTGGGTTGGGTCTTGTTCAAGTGTTAACTTAACAAAAGTAAGAAAGCTATAGACCTTCTTCTAAAATCTCTTCAGGCCTTTCTTTGACACTTAATCAGTGTTGTACATCCCATTTCCCTTACTGCAAGTGAAATCCTGTAGGGCAGGCTGACCTCTTAGCAAAGGAGGCTTAGTCAATGCTTGGTGAATTGTATTTCTGTGTGAGTCTAAGATATGTTATAGCAAATGTTAGATTGGATACTGAGGAAAAGAGATCTTATTGCATACTTGTCACGGATTTTGGCTTCCTTGAAGAGTGGGCAAAAGAAAGTGGAGACAAACCATTTTGGGTAGTGAGTCAACTACTTTTGCTGCTTGCCTAGTGCATCCAGGGTTCTCAGGTGCAATTGAGTGGCAAAAAATGGGTAAGATGGGCTTGACTGAGACTTCTAAAAACTCACAAGTTCAGAGTTGAGTGTGCACAATGTGTACTTTGTAGAAGTGGAATTCTACTCATGGGAGAAACATCTATGTAAGCTTGAGATAGCACCAGGGACTTCTCCCAGTGTAGGGCAGAAATGGGGATAGAGAGTGAATAAAACAAATATTTCACATGGTGATAAAACTGTAGTTGTAGAAATGGAAGAGCATTATTTTCTAAGACAAGAAATCAATAGATGCAAACATTATACAGAATTTCTCTCTTGTCTAGTCAGTCAGGAGATAAGTTATTTATCAAATATTCAGGTTCTTAGAATGTCCTGATAGGATTATACTTCATGGGAAAAACACTGTTGATTATTTATTCAATATCCGTTCTTTCTTTCTTCTTCAATAACAGAACTCAAAATTGTTGAATCTGGCCATGTGCCTAGCCATGAGATGACATTTTCAGATTTTGTTGCAGATACCAAGGATTCAGAGGTCACAAAGTGGGGCTTTCCAATAATTTTTCTGAAAGGGCAGAGTTGGCTGTGAAGCATAGCTTTTTGCCACTCTCTTATTTCTTTTCTTCCTGCCTAGAATGCTAACATGATGGTTGGAGTTGCAGCAGCCATCTTGGGACCATGAGGCAAACCTGTGGCTGAAAGTTAAAAAGTACATTATTAGAACAGAAAGAAAGTGTTTGTGTTTTAGATGATCATGGAACTGCCATTCCAGTCCCAGACTATCCACCTCTGAAAAAGTCTCTCTTGTCTCAACCAGTAGTATTTTTGGTTTCTGTTGGTTATAGTAGCCAAGAGAAATTCTTTCTTTAGGGTATTTAATACAATAAAATTATCTCAACACTATAGAGAGAATAAATTTATTTTATTATCTTTTTAGCCTCTTCTTATTCCTGAAACAATTAAAGCTATATTATAAGGATCCTTAAAATACAAGATAGCATAAGCTAAAAATGTCAACCCCACTCCAAAAGTGGAAGTATCAAAAAAGATTTTCTTAGCATACTCTTATCCCCCTTCAGTTTTTATGATTTATATCAGGATCTTTGAATGCCTTATAGCTATCATTATGGAAGTCATATGTTGGAAATTCTGGCTAATAGAGAGTCCTATTTAATTGAATTCCACTACAGAGAGCTCAAGGTAGTATAAGGGAAGATGCTCTAATTGGCCATGATTTGTTCAACTTAGCAGGGTAACTACAGAGTAACTCTCCATTTCTTTGTAAAACATACTGAGTCATGTCCTCTATAGCTTGTTAAGTAGCACCCAGTCCTGTAATCAGTTGTATTTCTTCTGAAATTTCTCTGTACCAATTGTACCTGTTATAGTAATCACATACTTTATTTCAATGTATGGTTTGGTATCTGATAAAAGGGAAAGAAAATAGTTGTTTCTATGAAAACTAAGTTAAATGTTTGAAAAGACTATAAAGATAAATTTTCCATGAGTTTTTTGCTTTTGGGTTGGGTATGAAGAAGTCCATTGTAATTGGAGAAAAGAAAATCTGTCAAAGAATTTCCAGTTTGCTTTGAAAGGATCTTTAAAAAGTATTGCATTTAAGTGTGGTATGAAAAGAAATCCATGGGGAGCTCCAAAAGAATGGACTCAGAATAAAAAAGATAGACCTATATCCAAAATTGATTAAGTTCAGTTCAGTCGCTCAGTCGTGTCCGACTGTTTGCTACCCCATGAATTGCAGCACGCCAGGCCTCCCTGTCCATCACCAACTCCCAGAGTTCACTCAGACTCACGTCCATCGAGTCAGTGATGCCATCCAGCCATCTCATCTTCTGTCGTCCCCTTCTCCTCTTGCCCTCAATCCCTCCTAGCATCAGAGTCTTTTCCAATGAGTCAACTCTTCGCATGAGGTGGCCAAAGTACTGGAGTTTCAGCTTTAGCATCATTCCTTCCAAAGAACACCCAGGACTGATCTCCTTTAGAATGGACTGGTTGGATCTCCTTGTAGTCCAAGGGACTCTCAAGAGTCTTCTCCAACAACACAGTTCAAAAGCATCAATTCTTTGGCGCTCAGCTTTCTTCACAGCCCAACTTTCACATCCGTACATGACCACTGGAAAAACCATAGCCTTGACTAGACGAACTTTGTTGGCAAAGTAATGTCTCTGCTTTTGAATATGCTATCTAGGTTGGTCATAACTTTCCTTCCAAGGAGTAAGCGTCTTTTAATTTCATGGCTGCAGTCACCATCTGCAGTGATTTTGGAGCCCAAAACAATAAAGTCTGACACTGTTTCCACTGTTTCCCCATCTATTTCCCATAAAGTGATGGGACTGGATGCCACAATCTTCGTTTTCTGAATGTTGAGCTTTAAGCCAACTTTTTCACTCTCCACTTTCACTTTCATCAAGAGGCTTTTGAGTTCCTCTTCACTTTCTGCCATAAGGGTGGTGTCATCTGCATATCTGAGGTGATTGAGATTTCTCCCGGCAATCTTGATTCCAGCTTGTGCTTCTTCCAGCCCAGCCTTTCTCATGATGTACTCTGCATAGAAGTTAATAAGCAGGGTGATAATATACAGCCTTGATGTACTCCTTTTCTTATTTGGAACAAGTCTGTTCCATGTCCAGTTCTAACTGTTGCTTTCTGACCTGCATATAGGTTTCTCAAGAGGCAGGTCAGGTGGTCTGGTATTCCCATCTCTACATGTGTATTTACGTGTTTTAGTTAAAAATGAAATGTTTAAGGTACATATGTTTGTTAATAATTCACCATTCTGTCAGACATTTTAAGTTCATTATTCCATTAGGATGTTAAGATGGCTTCTGCCGGTGTGTACAGAAATCACAGTTCAGGCATGTCAAATAAGGTAATGAAATCCAAGAAGTAGTTAAATGTACCAGGTGGAAAGTAAGTGGTGCTGGTATTCCTGCTACTGTGTTACCCTTTGCTGCTGGTGGGGGAGCAGACATTACTAATCAATCACAGTCCTCAATTGGCTCCTTTTCAATGTTGAACACCAAGTCGCTACTACCAGTCAATCAACTGGCCCATGATATGAAATCTGTTTGTCAACCATAATTCTGAGTAGGATAGTGTGGTAGGTGAAAGTCATGGATTGGCATGTCACTTGTGAGGCTGTGCAGGTTGGCAGTGTGTTAGGAAGATGTAGGGGAAAGGAGATCTGGTTGGGACATCCATCATTACATGGATTGCTAGAGTCCATCTGACCAGTGTTCCCTACCTCTTCACTCCATCAGTACTTCTTTCAGAATTATACTTTTGATAGAGAGCATGATCTTGTCAGAGATAAAGTTCTATTGGGCTGTCTTTCAGAGTCACTGTGGCTGAGACATGCCTAGGTGCTTGATCTTGGCAGCAGAATATCCAGGTTTGATCCTGATGTCATTATTATTTCCTACACTAAGGCAAGTTACTTAACTTCAAGTTTCTGTTTTATCAATAGTGAATTTAATAGGATTAAATGCATGGGAAGTATAAAGGACTGGTTCCTACCACTTTCATACTTTCTACAGCAGGGTTTTGTAAACATTAATTCATAAGCTTTGAAATCCTACACACATTTTTACACTCAGGGTCTATGACTTGTGTCAGATTCTCAGAGGAATCTGAGACTAAAACAAAAGTGAAAAATGACAAGAAAAACTTAAGGTTTTTTCATTCAGAGCAGTAGTTATCCAATTTTAATAAATCATCTGAAGATCTTGTTAAAATGCCAGTTCTAATTCAACAAATCTGGGATGGAGCCTGAGTCTCTACATTCCTAACAGGCTCCTAGTTGACTCCAATGCTGCTGATTCATGGATCACACTTGTTTAGCAAGGGTCTGAAGTGTCTACTCCTTTTTTCCTTTTATAATGTGAGAGGCACTGTAACAGTTTTAACTCATGACCTATGGGGTTTAGATAGCTGGAGTCTGCTTTCTGGCTTTGACCCTTACTAATTCTATAATCTTAGATAAGCTGTTGAACTTTCTTCTGCCTCAGTTTCCTCATCTGTAAAATGGGGGAAATACTAGTACATCCATAGTAAGATTGAAGGAAAAGCTCTATACAGTCACTGAAAAAGACCAGGAGCTGACTGTGCCTCAGGTCATGAGCTCTTTATTGCAAAATTCAGGCTTAAATTGAACCAAAGTAGGGAAAACCACTAAGCCATTCAGTTATGACCTAAATCAAATCCCTTATGATTATACAGAGGTGACAAATAGATTCAAGAGATTAGATCTGGTAGACAGAGTGCCTGAAGAACTATGGATGGAGGTTCATAATATTGTACAGGAGGCAGTACTATCCCAAAGAAAAAGAAATGCAAAAGGAGAAGTGGTTGTCTGAGGAGGCTTTACAAATAGCGGGGTAAGAAGAGAAGCAAAAGGCAAGGGAGAAAGGGAAAGATATACCCAACTGAATGCAGAGTTTCAGAGAATAGCAAGGAGAGATAAGAAAGCCTTTTTAAATGAACAATACAAAGAAATATAGGGAAAAAATAGAACAAGAAAGGGTAGAGATCTCTTCAAGAAAATTGTAGATTTCATGTGAACATTTCATGCAAGGATGGGCATGATAAAGGACAGAAATGGTAAGGACCTAAGAGAAGCAGAAGAGATTAAGAAGAGGTAGCAAGAACACACAGAAGAACTACATAAAAAAGGTCTTAACAACCTGGATAACCACAATGATGTAGTCACTCGCCTAGAGCCGGACATCCTAGAGGGTGAAGTCAACTGGCCATTAGGAAGCATTACTACAAACAAAGCTAGTGGAGGTGATGGAACTCCAGCTGAGCTATTTAAAGTCTGAAAAGATGATGCTGTGAAAGTGCTGTGCTCAATATGCCAGCAAATTTGGAAAACTCAGCAGTGGCCACAGGACTGGGAAAGGTCAGTTTTCATTCCAGTCTCAAAGAAGGATCATGCCAAAGAATGTTCAAATAAGTGTACAATTATACTTATTTCACATAATAGCAAGGTAGTGCTCAAAATCCTTCAAGCTAGGCTTCAGCAGTACATGAACTGGGAACATCTAGATGTGCAAGCTGGATTTAGAAAAGGCAGAGGAACCAGAGATCAAGTTGTCAACATCTGTTGGATCATAGAGAAAACAAGAGAATTCCAGAAAAAACATCTACTTCTGCTTCATTGACTATGTGAAAGCCTTTGACTGCGGATCACAACAAACTGGAAAATTCTCAAAGAGATGGGAGTACCAGACTACCTTACCTGTCTCTGAGAAACCTGTATGCAGATCAAAAAGCAACAAAATTGGACATGGAACAAGTGACTGGTTCATAATTGGGATTGAGTATGACAAGGCTATTCAATATGACAATAGCTCCAGTTGAGCTCTTCCAAATCCTGAAAGATGATGCTGTGAAAGTGCTGCACTCAATATGCCAGCAAATTTGGAAAACTCAGCAGTGGCCACGGGACTGGAAAAGGTCAGTTTTCATTCCAATCCCAAAGAAAGGCAATGCCAAAGAATGCTCAAACTACCGCACAATTGCACTCATCTCACACGCTAGCAAAGTAATGCTCAAAATTCTCCAAGCCAGGCT
Source organism: Bubalus bubalis (assembly GCF_019923935.1). Taxonomy (NCBI): domain Eukaryota; kingdom Metazoa; phylum Chordata; class Mammalia; order Artiodactyla; family Bovidae; genus Bubalus; species Bubalus bubalis. The sequence goes on along the minus strand of NC_059159.1, from coordinate 115,089,090 downwards.
TCAGCAATACGTGAACCGTGAACTTCCTGATGTTCAAGCTGGTTTTAGAAAAGGCAGAGGAACCAGAGATCAAATTGCCAACATCTGCTGGATCATGGAAAAAGCAAGAGAGTTCCAGAAAAGCATCTATTTCTGCTTTATTGACTATGTCAAAGCCTTTGACTGTGTGGATCACAATAAACTGTGGAAAATTCTGAAAGAGATGGGAATACCAGACCACCTGACCTGCCTCTTGAGAAATTTGTATGCAGGTCAGGAAGCAACAGTTAGAACTGGACATGGAACAACAGACTGGTTCCAAATAGGAAAAGGAGTTTGTCAAGGCTGTATATTGCCACCCTGCTTGTTTAACTTATATGCAGAGTACATCATGAGAGACGCTGGACTGGAAGAAACACAAGCTGGAATCAAGATTTCTGGGAGAAATATCAATCACCTCAGATATGCAGATGACACCACCCTTATGGCAGAAAGTGAAGAGGAACTAAAAAGCCTCTTGATGAAAGTGAAAGTGGAGAGTGAAAAAGTTGGCTTAAAGCTCAACATTCAGAAAATGAAGATCATGGCATCCGGTCCCATTACTTCATGGGAAATAGATGGGGAAACAGTGGAAACAGTGTCAGACTTTATTGTTTTGGACTCCAAAATCACTGCAGATGGTGCCTGCAGCTATGAAATTAAAAGATGCTTACTCCTTGGAAGGAAAGTTATGACCAACCTAGATAGCATATTCAAAAGCAAAGACATTAATTTGCCAACAAAGGTTTGTCTAGTCAAGGCTATGGTTTCTCCTGTGGTCATGTATGGATGTGAGAGTTGGACTGTGAAGAAGGCTGAGCACCAAAGAATTGATGCTTTTGAACTGTGTTGTTGGAGAAGACTCTTGAGAGTCCCTTGGACTGCAAGGAGATCCAACCAGTCCATTCTGAAAGAGATCAGCCCTGGGATTTCTTTGGAAGGAATGATGCTGAGGCTGAAACTCCAGTACTCTGGCCACCTGATGCGAAGAGTTGACTCATTGGAAAAGACTCTGATGCTGGGAGGGATTGGGGGCAAGAGGAGAAGGGGACGACAGAGGATGAGATGGCTGGATGGCATCACTGACTCGATGGACGTGAGTCTGAGTGAACTCCAGGAGTTGGTGATGGATAGGGAGGCCTGGCGTGCTGCAATTCATGGGTAGCAAAGAGTTGGACACGACTGAGCGACTGATCTGATCTGATCTGATGACAAGGCTATATATCGTCACCCTGTTTATTTAACTTATATGCAGAAAACATCATGCCAAATGTTCATTTCATTCTGGATTGAATGAATCACAAGCTGGAGTCAAGGTTGTTGGGAGAAATATCAACAACCTCAGATATGCAGATGATACCAGTCTAGTGGCAGAAAGTGAAGAGGAACTGAAAAGCCTCTTGATGAGGGTGAAAAAGGAGAGTGGGGAAGCTGGCTTGAAACTCAGCATTCAAAAAACTAAGATCATGTCATCTGGTCCCAACCTTTCAGGGCAAATAGAAGGGGGAAAAGTGGAAGCACTAACAGATTTTATTCTCTTGGGTTCCAAAATCACTTTGGATGGTGACTTCAACCATGAAATTGAAAGACATTTGCTCTTTTAAAGCAAAGAAAAGCCATGACAGGCCTAGATAGTGTTTTAAAAAACAGAGACATCACTTAACCAACAAAGGTCCAATTAATCAAAGCTATGGTTTTGCCAGTAGTCATGTACAGTTGTGAGAGTTGGACCATAAAGAAGGCTGAGTGCCGAAGAATTGATGCTTTTGAATTGTGGTGCTGGAAAAGACTCTTGAGAGTCCCCTGGACAGCAAAGAGATCAAACCAGTCAATCCTAAAGGAAATCAGTTCTGAATATTCATTGGAAGGATTGATGCTTGAAGCTGAAACTCCACTACTTTGGCCACCTGATGTGAAGAACTGACTCACTGGAAAAGACCATGATGCTGGGAAACATTGATGGGGGGAGTAAAAGAGGGTGACAGAGGAAAAGATTGGATATAATCACTAACTCAATGGACATGAGTTTGAGCAAACTCTGGGAGATAGTGGAGGACAGAGGAGCCTAGTCCTGCAGTCCATGGGATCACAAAGAGTCCGACACAACTTATTGACTGAACAACAACAAAGTAGGATTGATATGAGGGGTACATTATGTTTCACACATTTATTTAACCCCTATGTAATGAGCAGTCTCAGTCTCAGTTGGCTCCTTCAGACTGCTCATTATATAGGGGTTAAATAAATGTGTGAAACATAATGTAGCCCTCTCTTGGGGAGAATAGTATAGCAGAAAACCCTTATTTAGTCTAATTTTTTAAAACAAACTAATTTGGATTCTAGAACATTTCATTTCCATGTAATTCCTAAATACACAAATAAGACCTGGTACCATAAAGTAGTAATCGTGGTGGAGTGCTTATGAAGAGTGGCAGACAAGATCAGGGTCATTCTGCAGTGTATTGCAGAGACAGGGGCTCATCCAGGTCATGTAAGGGTGAAGAAGCAGCTCTGGATCAGTACTGTCTACCAGCTGAGTACCCACCCTAGAGCATGTGCCTCCTCGAGGGAGCACATCTGGTTACCTCTGCTCTTGCCTCTGCCCCGTGCAGTCAGGCCCTCAGCTCACACGGGAACAAGCACTTCCCAGACATGCAAGATTGGGATGAGGAAGATTTTCCCATCCAGCATACATTACACCTGGGCCATAATGTTATTTCTCTTGTCAGCGTATTGTATTTAGCACGTAATTCTCTTCTGAGAGAATATTTGTAAACAGTGATTCCTCTCGCTGACCCTGCCTTTTGGATCTGGTTTTTTGTTCATGTAAATCAAAGCTGTGGCTAAATCATGAAGCAAGAAGATTATCTGTTGATTCATGTATGTATATTTTTCATTTTAAAAATGGGTCCAAGGGAGTTCCCAAGGTAGTGGAATAGAAAGACTCTGAGTTCACCTCTGTCATGGGCACAGCAAAACCACAACTATTTACAAAATACCTATTAATGAAAAAGACTGGAAACCATCAGAAAAGATCTGCTACAACTAAAGATATAAAGAAGGAACCACAATGAGTTGGGTTGGAGGGGCAGAGTTGTGGTATTGTCAAGACCCACAAATGAGAGAATAATTACAATTGCAGAGTTCTGCCCAAGGAGTGAGGGATCTGAGCCCCCACGTCGGGCTCCCCATCCTGGGGGGGTGGGTCCTGTCCCAGGAGGATGTGCCCCAGGATATTTGGCTTTGATGGCCAGCAGGGATTACTTTTGGAGAAGGCAATGGCACCCCACTCCAGTACTCTTGCCTGGAAAATCCCATGGATGGAGGAGCCTGGTAGGCTGCAGTCCATGGGGTTGCTAAGAGTCAGACCTAAGCTGATTTGGAGAGTCTCCTGGAGATGCAGGAAGCAATTGGAGCTTACCCTTGGGGACACAGATGCTAGCAGCAGCCCTTCTGGGGAGCTCATTCTACTGTGTGGAACCTGGTGCTGGCAAGTGCCATTTTGGAATCCTCTGAGCTTATTAGCCTCAGGACCCAGCTCCATCCTAGCCTGTAGGCACCAATCCTGGGATGCCTGAGGCCAAGCTACTAAATGGGTGAGAACATAGCCTCACCTACAAGAAGACAGTCTGCCTTAAAAGCCCCTGAGCCCAGAGCCAGCCCTGCACATGGCCTTGTGTACCAAAGGGCCCAGCAACTGGCCCCAACACCACCATGCAGGCGCTGGACCTGGGACCAGGTCCTTGCAGCCAGTGACTCTCAGGCTGCTCTCCACTCAATAGTGGGCAGGTGTCAGTCCCAGCATCCCCTGGAATATCCCCACCAGAAAGCTGTTTTAGCCTCAAGGACAGCCTCACCCATCAGTAGGTGGACACCAGTTTGAAACATGGCAGCCCCATAGCCCACTGTAATGGGATGTAGCTCACCTGTCAGCAGAAAAGTACCAGCCCTGGGACTGACTGGGCCCTGACCTTGCCCACTAGTAAGCCAGCACAAGCTTTGGGACATCCTGGACTCCACAGGCAGCCGTGTCAGGAACCAGCCCCATCCACCAGCAGTTTGACACCAGCTCCGGGTCCTCTGGGCCATCTAGCCAGACCTCAGGACATGGTCAATTAATCTAAGACAGAGGAGGCAAGGATATACAATGGAGAAAAGACAGTCTCTTCAACAAGTGGTGCTTAGAATACTGGACAGCTACATGGAAAAGAATGAAATTAGAACATTAGAACATTTCCTCACACCATATAAAAAATAAATTCAGGTGCAGTAAAGGCCTAAAGAGAGGACTGGAAGCCATAAAACTCCTAGAAGAGAGCTGTCTTTGGCATAAATTGTAACATAATCTTTCAGAGGTGGGGGAAGATTTGTCTCCTAAGGCAAAGGAAACAACAGCAAAAGTAAATGGAACCCAATTAAACTTTAGCACAAAAAACTTGTACACAAACCATTAACTAAATGAAAAGACAACCTACTGAATGGGAGAAAATATTTGCAAGTTATATGACTGGTAAGAGGTTAATATCCAAAATACACAAACAGTTCATACAACTTAATATTAAACAAATGACTTGATTTTAAAATGGGCAGACAACCTGAATAGATATTTTTCTGAAAAAGTTAAACAGATGGGCAACAGGCACATGAAAAGTTCTCAACATGGTTAATCATCAGAGAAATATGAATTGAACCGCAATGAAATATCACCTCAGACTTGTCAGAAGGGCTATCCTCAACAACACTACAAATAGCAAATAGTGGTGAGGGTATGGAGAAAAGGGAACCCTTGTACCCTGTTGTGAGAATGTAAATTGGTACAGTCACTGTGGAAAACAATACAGAGGTTCCTTAAAAAAATAAAAATAGAACTACCATTTTATCCAACAGTTCCACTCCTGAGAATATATCCAGAGAGTGAAGCCACTAATTTGAAAAGATACATGCACCCCAGTGTTCATAACATCATTTACAATAGCCCAGATATGGAAGCAAACTATCCAACAAGGGATGAATGGATAAAGAAAATGTGGTATGTATATACAGTGGACACCTTCCATTGTATATGTGGCCTCACCAATTCAATAGACATGAACTTGGGCAAACTCCGGGAGATGGTGAGGGACAGGGAAGCCTGGCGTTCTTCAGTTGTGAAGAATTTTACACTACTTGGTGGCTGAACAACAAAGCATATATGATGGAATATTACTCAGCCATAAAAGAATGAAACGTTGCCATTTGCAACAACAGGGATGAATCTGGAGTGTATTATGCTTAGTGAAATAAGTCAGACAAAAAGACAAATACTTATATTATCACTTATACACAGAATCTAAAGAAATAAAACTAGTGAATATAAAAGAAAGAATCAGACTCACAGATACAGAGTTGGGGGAAGGGGCAAAATAGTGGTAGAGGATTATGGGATACAAACAACTATGTGTAAAATAAATAAACTACAAGGATATATTATACAGCACAAGGAATACAGCCAGTCTTTTATAACTACAAATGGAGTAAAAATCTATACAAATTTTGAATCACTAAGTTGTATACCTGAAACTAATATGACACTGTAAACCAAGTAAAGCTCAAAAAAATTACATGAAAAAAATGGGTCCAGGTATATGCAGATTAAAAAAACAGATTAAAGTTTTTAGGATTTAATTTGTACAGATTAGTTTCTTTCAACATCAACTTTATTGAGGTACAAGTTATATAAAAAGCACACTAATTTAAAATGCATAGGTCAATAAGCTTTGACAAAGTGTGTGCTTGTATAACCAATGCCACAATCAAGATACAGAACATTTCCATCACCTCAAAAGGCTTGCTTGTGCCCATCTGAAGTTTCTCTTGCCCCAGGTAACCACTGGTTTGATTTCTATGATCACAGATGTGGCTGTTCTGGATCTATCATGCAAATGGAATCTTATAAATGAACCATTTTATGTCTAGCTTGTTTTGCTCAATCCTCATTTGAGCATCATCATTTTGTTAGGGGTATCAATAGTAGAATGTTTTTTTAAAAAAAATTTCATTTCATTTTGTCAAAATGTCAACCCGTATGCTTGCATTATAAACCAATAATATGTGCACTCTGAAACATGTTTTTTGTGTTTTCGCATAGGGCAACTCCTAGGTTGAGAATACTGCTATGTGCTGACATATTTGAGCAGCTCTGCTGTTTAGTCGCTAAGTCGTGTCCAACTCTTTTGCGAGCACATGGACTGCAGCCCGCCAGGCTTCTCTGTCCATGGAATTTCCTGGGCAAGAATACTGGAGCGGGTTGCTATTTCGTTTTCCAGGGTATCTTCCCAACTCATGGATTTCCTGCATTGGCAGGTGAGTTCTTTACCACTGGGAGTTCTTTAGCCACCAGGGAGACCCTGGAGCAGCTCTGAGTCTTTTGTAATTGTGACGGCCCTGTGGGGTAGTGGGAAGACTGTGTATGGTTACGGCACCAGCCCTGTCACAGATTATGAGCGAGTTTCACCACCCAGTAGGATTTCGCTATCTATTTATACTAGTCTTTGCTGCTTCCTGAGGCTCATTCTGGGGCTGACATGTGTGTGTGGTCTTGGGGATGGTCACTGAGCTGTGGAGCCAGCAGAGGGAGCAGGAGTCAACAAAAATGACAGAACTTGGTCAGCATTTTGAACTGGCCCCTGTGGTACAAGCCACCTGCAGCACAGCGAACCCACTGTTCCAGACTTCAGCAAGTCCTCTGGGGGACCAATTTTCAAAGTGACTTACGACTCTGGATATGATCTTTCAAACAGATTTCTCTGATTAAGTGATATTGTAGTTTTTATAAAATACTTTAAATATAAGAGATTTGATTGCAAATGAGAGGGAAGATTAAAAAAAATAAGAGATCCCTTATAAGGATGTGGATCCCTTATAAGCAAATAAAATAGATTAATATTAAAAAAAACTTCTGTAAAGTAACCTTTAAATGCTGTAATTTAATAATTATTACCCTAGAGAAGAATCTTTTAAAAAAAAATGTTAAAAGGGGCCTCCTCAAGGAAAAAGGAAACAAACAAAATTAGATTGAATCATCAGAAGTATAGTTTATAGAATTGTCAAAAATAAAATATAACCTAATGTTATCTGAAAATAGAAGTGAGTTTTTAAAAGTGGTTTACTGGGAATGATGAGGGGAAGGGACAGTTAGGTAGTTGGGGATGGTCATGTACACACTGCTATATTTAAAATGGATAACCAACAAGGACCTACTCTTAGCACACGGTACTTGGCTCAATGTTATGTGGCAGCCTGGATAGGAGGGGAGTTTGGGAGCTGAATCTCTGCTGTCTACATGAAACTGTCATAACATTGTTAATTGGCTATTCTGTAAAACAAAATAAAAAGTTTGATAGAGAGTTTTAAAAAAGAATCTATTAATTAAAAAACAGAAGCAATTAAGTGATTTTACTCTGAAGCCAGATCTGTAGAAGTGCAGTTAAATGGATATTTCATGCCATGATATTCCCCTCAACTACCATGTCAGCACCTTCAGCTCACAGAATTATTTTTGTTCGCTATTCATTTGCTTCTATAAACATAATTGATGTTACATGAAATATTTATAATCTTATATTTGGTTCCCCAATTCTTCTCATCATAATATCAAACAACCTCTAACCAAAGAGGGAAATTAGATTGGATGTGGGTTTCTGGGAAATATTCTGTAGGCTTTTGAACACCAGGCCCACTTCTCCTGCTACAAAGTGTTGTTTTGAAATAGTAATAACTAGTTTGGTGAAGACTTTTGTCATTTTCAAATGAACTTGATAATAGGTGAATAAGAAAGTCAAATATGCAATGACTGGCATCTTTCAGGTAAAATTGTGCAGCTCAGTCGTATCTGACTATAGACTGTAGCCTGCCAGGTTTCCTTATCCATGGGATTCTCCAGGCAAGAATACTGGAGTGGGTTGCCATGCCCTCCTCTGGGGGATCTTCCCAACCCAAGGATTGAATTTACAGCTCTGTGTCTCCTGCACTGGCAGGCGGATTCTTTACCATGGTGCCACCTGGGGTCAGAGAATACTAAAAAGGCCAGGGGAGATGAATGAGAAGAGCATAAAGGGAAGGGTGGAAATTAAAGAAGACCTGTGTAGATAGAGACAACCTGTATCTGCCTTGCGTCAGAAAATCTTTCACTTGTTGTAAAGCTACCTGATGAACCTTTATAGAAAAGATGAATCTAATGTTATTCAACAAGCCTGTACCACAGAGAAAGAAAGAAGCATCCTGATTATTTTTATTAGGCCAGCATAACACTGATCCAAAAACCTGACTAAGATAGCACAAGAAAGAAAACCACAGACTAACCTCGCTTTTAACTGTTGATGCAAAATTCCAAGCAAAATACCAGCAGAAAGATTCCAGCAGTACATTGGAGAAAATATACCATGACCAAAAAAATTTTGCTCTAAGTATTAAGTCCATTTTAACTGGGCGGTTTTAAAACAAAACTGCAGGGCTGGAACTGCAGTTTTAAAACTTTTTTCAAACAGTTTTTTAAAAAAAACTTTTTTTTTTTAAAACAAAAAAAACAGGTCAGTGTTTGCCAGGGGATGAGGTTGGAGAATGCCTAATTACAGTGGAGAAGCAACACAAGCGAATTTGAAGGGGTGCATGTGGATTAACTCTTCTGTGTCTTGATTGTGGTGGTGAATGCATGCCTCTTAGCATTTGTCAATAGGACCATACATCAAGAAAGTGAATTTTACTGTATGTAAAAACAAGTATTTTAAAATGTTGAAAACACTCAAAACCAAATTAAAAAACAAAACAAAACAGAAAAACCTCTCACTGTAACATAGCCAATAAAGTCACTGATTGATTAGGTAAGAAATAAAGTGATGGTAACACATTCAGTTTCTCAACTGTAAAATGGAGCTAATAGTAATACTTCTTTCCCAAGGTTGTTATGAGATTCTGCCTTGCACAACATCTGGCACAGAGTAAATTATTAATAACCATTATTAGTGATGAAGGGTAGCCATTAAGTGTACAAATCCTATAGGAAAATGCCTGGGTTCAAGTTCTGGTTTGTTCACTTGTTAGTTGCATGAGCACAACTTGAGTAGTCATTGAGTAAGTCACCGAGTAAGTCATTTTGCTTCTGCTCCTCTGAATCCTCTTATTTTAAAAATGTGGATAATGACAGAGCACACATCAGAGGGTCAGTGTGAGGCTTAACTGAGTTAATCACAGTAGAGTACATGGGACAGGGCCTGGCAGTGTGCAGTAAAGAGAGGAGGGGAGTTGTAAAGAAATGGCATTGGGTGGGAGAAAGGCCCCCAAATTCTGTGAGTTTATGAAAAAAAAAAAAAAAGAGAAAAAGGAGGAGGAAGAAGAAATGATGGGAAAATAAAGAGTTGTAAACATTTGTTGATTTTACTGTGGCGTTGTTAGCCATTAGTAAAAAACATGTGACAGGACATACAGTTTTAAAAATGTACCTTGTTAAAAAAAGATGACATGATCCTCTACATAGAAAACCCTAAAGACACCACCAGAAAATTCCTAGAGCTAATCAATGAATATAGTAAAGTTGCAGGATATAAAATTAATACACAGAAATTCCTTGCATTTCTATACACTAACAGTGAGAAAACAGAAAGAGGAATTAAGGAAACAATCCCATTCACCATTGCAATGAAAAGGATAAAATACTTAGGAATAAATCTACCTAAAGAAACAAAAGACTTATATATATAAAACTATAAAACACTGATGAAAGAAATCAAAGATGATACAAATAGATGGAGAAATATGCCATGTTCATGGATCAGAAGAATCAATATAGTGAAAATGAGAATACTACTCAAAGCAATCTATAGATCCAATGCAATCCCTATCAAGCTACCAACGGTATTTTTCACAGAACTAGAACAAATAATTTCACAATTTGTATGGAAATACAAAAAACCTCGAATAGCCAAGCAATCTTGAGAAAGAAGAATGGAACTGGAGGAATCAACCTGCCTGACTTTAGGCTCTACTACAAAGCTACAGTCATCAAGAGAGTATGGTACTGGCACAAAGACAGAAATATAGATCAATGGAACAAAATAGAAAGCCCAGAGATAAATCCATGCACCTATGGACACCTTATTTTTGACAAAGGAGGCAAAAATATACAATTGAGAAAAAAAACAATCTCTTTAACAAGTGGTACTGGGAAAACTGGTCAACCATCTGTAAAAGAATGAAACTAGTACACTTTCCAACACCATACACAAAAATAAACTCAAAATGGATTGAAGATCTTAATGTAAGACCAGAAACTATAAAACTCTTAGAGGAAAACATCGGAAAAATTTATGTCTCTGACATAAATCACAGCAGGATGCTCTATGACCCACCTCCCAGAGTAATGGAAATAAAAGCAAAAATAAATGAATGGGACCTAATTAAACTTAAAACTTTTGGACAATGAAGGAAACTATAAGAAAGGTGAAAAGACAACCTTCAGAATGGGAGAAAATAATAGCAAATGAAGCAACTGACAAAGAATTAATCTCAAAAATACACAAGCAGCTTATGCAGCTCAATAACAGAAGAATAAATGACCCAATCAAAAAATGGGCCAAAGAACTAAACAGACATTTCTCCAAAGAAGACATACAGATGGCTAACAAACACATGAAAAGATGCTCAACATCACTCATTATCAGAGAAATGCAAATCAAAACCACAATTAGGTACAATCTCACCCTGGTCAAAATGGCTGCTATCCAAAAGTCTACAAACAATAAATGCTGGAGAGGGTGTGGTGAAGCGGGAACCCTCTTACACTGTTGATGGGAATGCAAACTAGTACAGCCACTATGGAGAACAGTACAGAGATTCCTTAAAAAAATGGAAATAGAACTGCCAACAATCCCACTGCTGGGCATACACACCAAGGAAACCAGAATTGAAAGAGATATGTGTACCCCAATGTTCACTGAAGCACTGTTTACAATAGCCAGGACATGGAAGCAACCTAGATGTCCGTTGGCAGACAAATGGATAAGAAAGCAGTGGTACCTATACACAATAGAATATTACTCAGCTATTAGAAGGAATGCATTTGAATCAGTTCTAATGAGGTGGATGAAACTGGAGCCTATTATACAGAGTGAAGTAAGTCAGAAAGAAAAGCACCAATACAGTATATTAACACAAATATAAAGAATTTAGAAAGATAGTAACGACAACTCTATATGCAAGACAGCAAAAGAGACACGGATATAAAGAACAGACTTTTGGACTCTGTGGGAGAAGGCGAGGGTGGAATGATTTGAGAGAATAGCATTTAAACATGCATATTACCATATGTGAAATAGATGACTAGTCCAAGTTCGATGCATGAAACAGGACACTCAAAGCCTGTGCACTGGGACAACCCAGAGGGATGGATGGAGAGGGAGGTGGGAGGTGGGTTTGGGATGGGGGACACATATTCACCCATGGCTGGTTCATGTCAGTGTATGGCAAAAATCACAATATTTTAAAGTAATTAACCTCCAATTAAAATAAATAAATTAATTTTAAAAAAAGGAAGGGAAATGGATTGAGCTGAATATGGATGTGTATGTGTATGTGTGTGTGTCTAGGGATCGTTGGTGTTGGACTCGGTTTTATCTAAATGAGTTGTATATATAAAGTGAATGGAAAAAAGGGCAAGAAAAGGCAAGTAAAACATTTCTCAGGTAGGCCTTTCAAGAACGACGTCCACCTTGGGCAGAGACAGTGCATGTAGGGCCTGGATAGAAATAGACTTGAATTCTCCAGAGACCAAGGGAGCCAAAACAAAGACGATAGCTTGCTACATTACTACAGTGTCAAAGGCAGGGTGAATTTGCATTACAGGAGTGTGAACATTTCAAGGCAAAGTAGGTCATGAAACAGAGAGACCTGGAGACTCTGTTTAATGATTGGAACCTCTTATGCAGCCCATTGAATAACAGGGAGGTTTCTCTGTATGACCGTAGTCATCGTCTAGTCACTCGGGTTGACTCCCGTGGATGTGTTGCCTGTGGCCACAACGGAAGTGAGAGGGGACTGGTCAGCTAGGATCAGTGACTCTGAGTTGACACCCTTTCATGGGTGGCTGATAGTGGTCACAGGGAGCTGGGGAGCCCCCATTGGATCTTTATCATTGGCCTCATCTCTAAAAATCACATAAGTCCCAAGAATATGGGAAAAATAATAATATTTAATAAAATGAGAAAATTTTTATCTGTATGTAAGTTGATAATATAGAATATTACAGACAACTTGAATAGCTAAAATTGAAGACTAAACATACAAAGTGTCAAGAATGTGGGACAGCTGGAACTCTTACACGTTGCTAGTAGGAATGTAAAATGGTAAACCACTTTGGAAAAATCAGCAGTTATTATAAAGTTAAACATGCACCTATGTAACCTAATTATTCCATTCCTAGGTATTTATACAAAAGAAATGAAAAAACATGTCCGCCTAAAGACAAATGTTCAAAGCAGCTTCATTTGTAACAGCCAAAAACTAGAAAGAACCTAAATGGATAATCAAATTGTGGTATCTACTTACAATGAAATACTAATCCTCAATTTTAAAAATAAATTATTGACATGCACATGAGTGAATCTCAAAATAATCATGCTGAATGAAAGAAACTAGACCAAAAAATTGTATGTAATGTATGATTCCAATTACATAAAACAAAAATTTTAATGCAATCTATATAAAAAAAAAGAATATTAAATTCTGTATATGGACCTAATTTGGTCAAACATATGCACAGAAAATGACTTGAATGAAACACGTTAAAATAGTAAAGAATGGTTGTCCCTGGGTGAGAATTACAGATGACATATACTCTTTTCTTTATATTTTATATCTGTTATATTTTCTATAATAAAAATGTTTTACTTTTGTAAATGGAAAAGAAGGGATATTAATGCATTTAACTTAAAAGGAAGTTTCCTTTCCAAATTCATATCCCTACGTGTTGTTGAGCAACATAAGTCTGTTTGCCATTTGGTGTGCTTTTCAATAAACACTTGAATTGCTGGCCACATTCTCTAACCTCCAGATGAAGCTCAAAGCTTCTCAGTCCAAAAAAAAAAAAAAAAAAGGCTTCTCAATCTTATTTCAGCTCCAAGAAAGAGAGTCTCTGATGTAGGTCAACAGCGTAATGCATATGTATGTGTATAGCTGATTCACTTTGCTGTACATTAGAAACTAGCACAAGATTGTGAAGCAACTATACTCCAATAAAAATTAATTTACAAACAACATAATGAAGTCCTCAGAAACCCAGCACAAGCCACAGTGGTTGGAGCTTGAGGGGGAGTGATAAAGACATCCAAAGCTTCCTCTTCCCATGACATGCTTCTTTTGGAACACTTCCTGTCACTTCTCTTGCTTTCTCCTCTCTCAACTACTGGAAAAAGATGGTGTCTGTATTAATTTGCTAGGGCTGCCATAGCAAAGTACCACAGAGTTTGTGGCTTAAACTACAAAAATTTTATTTCTCACAGGTCTGGAGGCCAGAAGTCTGAGTTCAAGGTGTTAATGGAGTTGGTTTCTTCTGAGAAACCAATCTCTCTCCTTGGTTTGCAGAGAGCTGTCTTCTCCCTCTTCTTCACACAGATGGTCTTGCTTCTGTGTGTGTGTGTCCTAAGGTGCTCTTCTTTTAAGAACACTAGTCATACTGGATTTAGGTCTACACAAATGACCTCATTTTATCTTAATTACCTCTTTAAAGGCCCTATCTTCAAAAATCAGTCATACTCTGAGGTACTAGAGATTCAGTTCAGTTCAGTTCAGTTGCTCAGTCGAGTCCAACTCTTTGTGACCCCATGAATCGCAGCATGCCAGGCCTCCCTGTCCATCACCAACTCCTGGAGTTCACTGAGACTCACGTCCATTGAGTCAGTGATGCCATCCAGCCATCTCATCCGCTGTCGTCCCCTTCTCCTCCTGCCCCCAATCCCTCCCAGCATCAGTCTTTTCCAATGAGTCAGCTCTTCACATGAGGTGGTCAAAGTATTGGAATTTCAGCTTTAGCATCATTCCTTCCAAAGAACACCCAGGGCTGATCTCCTTCAGAATGGACTGGTTGGATCTCCTTGCAGTCCAAGGGACTCTCAAGAGTCTTCTCCAACACCCGAGTTCAAAAACATCAATTCTTTGGTGCTCAGCTTTCTTCACAGTCCAACTCTCACATCCATACATGACCACTGGAAAAACCATAGCCTTGACTAGACGGACCTTTGTTGGCAAAGTAATGTCTCTGCTTTTGAATATGCTATCTAGGTTGGTCATAACTTTCCTTCAAAGGAGTAAGCGTCTTTTAATTTCATGGCTGCAGTCACCATCTGCAGTGATTTTGGAGCCCAAAACAATAAAGTCTGACACTGTTTCCACTGTTTCCTCCATCTATTTCCCATGAAGTGATGGGACCAGATGCCATGATCTTCATTTTCTGAATGTTGAGCTTTAAGCCAACTTTCTCTTTTTTTTTTTTAATTTTATTTTATTTTTAAACTTTACATAATTGTATTTTTCACTCTTCTCTTTCACTCTCATCAAGAGGCTTTTGAGTTCCTCTTCACTTTCTGCCATAAGGATGGTGTCATCTGCATATCTGAGGTTACTGATATTTCTCCCGGCAATCTTGATTCCAGCTTGTGCTTCTTCCAGCCCAGCGTTTCTCATGATGTACTCTGCATATAAGTTAAATAAGCAGGGTGACAATATACAGCCTTGATGTACTCCTTTTCCTTTGGAACCAGTCTGTTGTTCCATGTCCAGTTCTAACTGTTGCTTCCTGACCTGCATACAAATTTCTCAAGAGGCAGGTCAGATGGTCTGGTATTCCCATCTCTTGAAGAATTTTCCACAGTTGATTGTGATCGACACAGTCAAAGGCTTTGGCATAGTCAATAAAGCAGAAATAGATGTTTTTCTGGAACTCTCTTCCTTTCTCCATGATCCAGTGGATGTTGGCAATTTAGATTAGGATTATAAATTATAAATGTTGGGGGGATAATGAGGCAAAGAGCTGACTCATTGGAAAAGACCCTGATGCTGGGAAAGATTGAGGGCAGGAGGAGAAGGGGACGACAGAGGATGAGATGGTTGGATGGCATCACCAACTTGATGGACATGGGTTTGGGTGGACTCCGGGAGTTGGTGATGGACAGGGAGGCCTGGTGTGCTGCGGTTCATGGGGTTGCAAAGAGTCGGACATGACTGAGCGACTGAACTGAACTGGGGGGATAAAATTCAGCCTGTAAAAGGGTTCAAATATTTTTTTCTTTCTGGACTAGGTCTCTGCTCATAGAGTCAAGGAAAGGGAAAAAAAATGCTGCTTAAATTTCCTGGATTTATTATGGCCCACCAGGTTAAGACATCAGAGAGGAATGTGAATAATTTGAGCCCAAATCTGCATTTGTCTAGAGTATCTATTCTGGGCACATAATCCTCTTAAAACTGTAACTATACAAGGCTGCTTGAGGATTTGAAATCTTGGTTATCTCTTCCTTGGAGACATAACTAATATATCATTAGGTTCAACTTATCACCAAATTATTGGATGGTTTCTGCAAGGAAAAGCAAATTTGAGAAAAGTGGTATATAAGAATCTTATTCAATAAATGATGGGGAGTGGGATATCACGAGGTAGGGTGGTAAAAGAGAGGTCTACTCTGGTCATATTACCCATGATGGTTGGTCAACATTGCCAGTCTCTGCTAAAAATGAGAAGAACCCTTCTGGGCAACTCATGTGGAATTTTAAGGAAGAAGTTATCTCTCCCCTTTGTCCAAGGGATAGATATTCATAGCATGTACTTTGACCTCTTCCCAGTCACAAAGAAGAACCCTGAAAGTTTTGTAGTGTCGAATTTAGGTCCTAGACCTATGAAAGAGACAAGCTCAGATCTATGAATTTTGCCTTTGCCGAGCCAGCAGATGGTGCCATTTTTCTAGGAAACTGAACCAGAAACAGTTTACCAACTGAAGAGTTTGCCTAACAGAAGCAGAAGATGTTAAGAAGAGGTGGCAAGAGTACACAGAAGAACTATACAAAAAAGATCTTGATGACCCAGATAATCACGATAGTGTGATCCCTCACCTAGAGCCAGACACCCTGGAATGCAAAGTCAAGTGGGCCTTAGGAAACATCACCATGAACAAAGTTAGTGGAGGTGATGGAATTCCAGTTGAGCTATTTCAAATCCTAAAAGATGATGTTGTGAAAGTGCTGCACTCAATATGCCAGCAAATTTGGAAAACTCAACATGGCCACAGATTGGAAGTTTTCATTCCAATCCCAAAGAAAGGAAATGCCAAAGAATATTCAAACCACCACACAATTGCCCTCATCTCACATGGTATCAAAGTAATGCTCAAAATTCAAGCCAGGCTTCAACAGTATGTGAACTGAGAACTTCCAGATGTTCAGCTGGATTTAGAAAAGGCAGAGGTACAAGAGATCAAATTTCCAACATCTTTTGGATCATAGTAAAAGCAAGAGAGTTCCAGAAAAACATCTATTTCTGCTTTATTGACTATGCCAAAGCCTTTGACTGTGTGGATCACAACAAACTGGAAAATTCTTAAAGAGATGGGAATACCAGACCATCTGACCTGCCTCCTGAGAAATCTGTATGCAGCTCAAGAAGCAACAGTTAGAACTGGACATGGAATAATGGACTGGTTCCACATTGGGAAAGGAGTACATCAAGGCTGTATATTGTCACCCTGCTTTTTTAACTTATATGCAGAGAGCATCATGTGAAATGCTGGGCTGGATGAAGCACAAGCTGGAATCAAGATTGCCGGGAGAAATAGCAATAACCTCAGATATGCAGATGATACTACTCTTATGGCAGAAAGTGAAGAGGAACTAAAAAGCCTCTTGATGAAAGTGAAAGAGGAGAGTGAAAAAGTTGGCTTAAAACTCAACAGTCAGAAAACTAAGATCATGGCATCTGGTCCCATCATTTCATGGCAAATAGATGGGGAAACAATGGAAACAGTGACAGACTTTATTTTTTTGGGCTCCAAAATCACTGCAGATGGTGACTGCAGCCATGAAATTAAAAGGCACTTGGCCCTTGGAAGAAAAATTGTGATCAGACTAGACAGTATATTAAAAAGCAGAGACATTATTTTGCTGACAAAGATCCGTCTAATCAAAGCTATGGTTTTTCCAGTAGTCATGTATGGATGTGAGAGCTGGACCATAAAGAAAGCTGAGCGCCAAAGAATTGATGCTTTTGAAGTGTGGTGTTGGAGAAGACTCTCGAGAGTCCCCTGGACAGCAAGGAGACCAAACCAGTCAATCCTAAGGGAAATCAGTCCTAACTATTCATTGGAAGGACTGATACTGAAGTTGACGCTCCAGTATCTTGGCCACCTGTTACGGAGAACTGACTCATTGGAAAAGACCCTGATGCTGGAAAAGATTGAAGGCAGGAGGAGAAGGGGATGACAGAGGATGAGATGGTTGGATGGCATCACCAACTTGATGGACAATGAGTTTGAGCAAGCTCCGGGAACTGGTGATGAACAGGGAAGCCTGGCGTGCTACAGTCCATTGGGTTGCAAAGAGTTGGACATGACTGAGCGACTAAACAGACTGAGTGAGCCAGATTTACCTTGAACTTTCCATTTGGCCTTCAATGAGCTATGTGGGCACCACGCTCACTGTGTTTCTATAGATGCTCATGTATAACCAGTTTCTGTTCTAGAAGATTGGATTTAGCTTAACTGCAGTTAACACACTAAAATCTTCAAGCTTCTCAGTATATCTAATCCCTATTCAAATCTTCCTAGTTATTCCCCATGTATCTTTTGTAGCAAGTTTTGTTCAATTGAATCCAATCTAGGTTCATACATTACATTAAGTCATTTTGTTTGTTCAGTCTCTTCTAGTATGAAACCCCTCTTCCCTTCCTCCTACTTCAAACAATAATTTTTTTCTTTTTAACAGACCAGGGCTATTGTCATTTAGAATGTCCCACATTTTGGACTTGTCTGATTGTTTCATCGTAGAAACATCATTGTTCTTAACTTACATCCCTCAGAAATCAGAGCCAGAAGGAAAGGTTTTATATGCTACAAGTTGTGGTACGGACTTAATAGTTGGGGCTCATGGGCTTAGTTCCTGTATGGCATGTAGAAGCTTAGTTCTCAGATCAGGAATCAAACCCATGTTTACTATGTTGGCAAGTGGATTCTTAACTGCTGGGCCACCAGGGAAGTCCCCAGTAGAGAAGTTTTCCTTTATAACCAGGGAATTAATTATCCTTGCTTTTATGGGGGCAGTTAAATTCTTAGTTTTGCCTTTTTAATTTCCAATTTTCAGAGTAAGTAGTTGAAGTAAGTCATTTCCACTGGTGCCAAAATTGTTTTTCTTTTGCCTTTTTAAAGAAATAATCATATACATCTATAGGTATGTATGGCTTTTCATACACTGACTATTTAACAATTTGTTATAATCATTATTCTTTTTGATGCTGAATTTTTCCAGATTTGATCTGTGGAAGCCCTATAAGTTGGTGACTGTGTTTTATTGATAAGACCTCATAATACTTTTAGTCAGTGCTTCCTTGCTTTCTGGCAAGATATCCCATTATGTACTTTCCCTTCCCCAGATGTGCAATCTTATCTTCCGCAGAGAAACTCTGGTTCCTTTTATTAGTGAGTGGTATTTAGAAACCATGTCCAGATGTGAGGAGTGCTAATTGCTACTGCGGATTCCTTGCTTCCAGATGCTTTCAATGGATAGAATTAGGAAACATATTTCAAAAAATCACGAGTTTATAATAATATTTCTAATTGAAATTTAACACTATAGTTTATTTTTTATTCTCTTTGATTTTTTATATATATGTTCCTTTTTACAGTAACAATTTTAGTTCCTAATAACATTAACAAATTTACTTATTTGCTTTACTCTGCAGTATTTTAAACAATAGTGCCAATATTACTACTACAAAAAATGAAGATTTCTTTACCTTTATACCTTTCTTTTGGCCTTTATAACATATCTAACTAATATGGATAGCAGTGTACTTAGCTTAAAAATCACTTGAGAAATTTTGTCCTCTGTGTGCTTATGTTAAAAATTTGATAAATGTGTTTCAGTTTGCTTCATTTTGTTTTAAATCCAGCATTCAGTTCCTTTCCTTCTTCAGTTAATTTTATTTTTGAATTACAGAGAATACTTATATGAGTCAAAGGTCAAAATTGGTAAATATGTAAATTCAGAGAAGTCTTACTTCCATTTTTCTTGTCCTTTTTTAAAATTAGTTTCTGTTTTATTATTCCATGTTTATTTTTTCAGTAACAGGTAAGTATGTATTATCCTCTTGTTTTTCCTTCATAAAAAGTAGAATACTATAAACTCTGTTCCATAATTTGTTTTTTGTTTCATTTAATACCATCCTGAGGATAATTCCATATTGGTATATAGAAGTCTTTTTCATCCTGTTTTTGTGGTTGTGTGGTTCTCCAGTGTGTGGATATTTCATAGTTGATTTATTCATTTCTTTATTGAGAGACAGGTGGACCTGTGGAAATATTTTTACATTTTTGATATTTTTAGATGGAAATTTTTAAAACGTGTCTCAGTCTTTTTTAGAGTGATTTTTTTTTTCTTGATGCCTCATGTTCTGATTTGTTTTTCTTTGAAGTTTAGTGCTTCAGAGAATAAATCTTGTATGTCTTTGGGGGATAGTTAAATGTGCTGCCTGGCTGCTTAGAGAGGAGGGAACTGCACTCTAATTATTTTCCAAACAAAAATTTCAACCAGTCTTTTACCGCTTGCTTCTCTCCCACTGCAACTGAGACTACTGACTTCTGAGCCTTTCAGGGACTTTGTGTGGGGGTGAATCAGCATCTCCTCATTGTTTTCTGTTCCATAGGCATTTGAATTTCAGCTTCCTTCAACTCTGCCAAGTCAATTTTGACTTCTTTATCTGCTTTCCACTTCCAGAAATTTTATTGAATTAACACTCTCTCTTCTCTGGTTCTTTGCCCTCTGTCTTTAACCCTTTATGGTCATTTTAATGGGCTTTTAGAAGTAAGCAAAAATAATGCATAACTAAAAGCCCCCTCAAGCAGTTTAAATCTTCACTATTTGGGAAGAAATGTTTTATTTTTGAAATATTTGAAGATCCCCTAAAGCCCCACCATGAAGCCTAATATGTATTATACTAGAATTACCTAATTGTTACCCTGGTGTTGGACACTTAGATGGATTCCAATTTGTTATTACAGTAATGGCACAATATGAGCACATTTGTACATCAATTATCATCCACAATTATGGCTATTTTTCTATTTAAATTGTTTAAATTTGCATTTCTTCAAGTATATATTTTTTCCCATACATGTATGAGGATCTGCATTTCTTTTTTTGTGAATTACCTATTATGTATCATAATATTTATGTTATATATTGTTATAATGTTCAGATATGTTAAATCATTGTACTTATTGCATTTTTTCTGGTTTATTGTTTGTCTCTTAATTTTTGCTTACTTTTGTAGGTGCAGACATTTCTCATTTTGCACAAGCACACCAGAATTTTCTTTATTTCTTCTATCACTTTGAAGCTTAAAAATATATTTGCTTGTAGATATTTAGTAAATATTTTCATAGATTTTCATAGATAAAGATGTGAGAATCATTAGCATAGAGATCAGAACTGAGATTGCAGCAGCTCAGTATGGGGAAATATGGCAAGAGAAGATTTGGGGTTGATGAGAACTGAGGTTTGGGAAATACCCACAGTAAGGGAGAGAAAGAGAAAGTGGACTTGGTGAAGAACTAGGCAGAGAGGTGCCTGAGAGAGCTGTGTTGTGATTTAAGTACTCTGAAGAGCGTTAAAGCCTTATGAAGCCTGAGAGGATCCTTCCTGAGTGTTACTCGTTCTTGCCAACATGCTCCAAAACCATTCCTGCAAATGCTTAGGTGCATCTGAAGACAAGCATGTTGAAAGGGAGAAAAAAAGTGTTAAGTTTCTGTGTGATGTAAGAGCATCATACCAGGCCCTTTTGTGTAAATTTACCAGACTCTTCTTAGCACTAAGAATCACTGTCTTCTCAAGCAAATCTAGTGCTGTAGATGAAAAATGTCAGGGAACCCAGTCCTCAACTATTTCTTTTCTCTTCCTATTCAAGATGAGTTATAAAGTAGCTGAATGCCAAGACTATTGTTTCTTTGCTTTTGTTAATTTTTTAAAATTTTAATTTAATTTAAAAATTTTTATCAGAGTATAGTTGATTTACAGTGTTGTATTAGTTCTCTGTGCAGCAAAATGAATCAGTTATACATAATTCAGTCTTTTTTAGATTATATCTCCATATGAGTCATTACAGAGTAGTAAATAGAGTTCCCTGCATATTTTCATTTTGGTTTAAATTGAAGTATATTTGAAGATTACTATTTCTCAAATAGAAAGTTTAGCTTCCCAAAGCATTAGTATGTACCTTCCCTTAGGAAACGTGAATAAGAGCTACAGAACTTGCCGCAGTTGATGGAGAACTATGATTTTCCACGTAGGATATATATTTTAAAAATTGTATTGAAATATAGTTGATTTGCAATGTTGTGTTTAACTTCTGCTGTACAGCAAAGTGACTCAGTTATACAAAGTGACTCAGTATTCTTTTTCATATTCTTTTCTACTATGGTTTATCACAGGATTTGAATATAGTTCCCTGTGCTATATATAGTATACCTTCTTGTTTATTTATCCTCTAAATAATAGCTTGAATCTGCTAACCCAAACTCCCAGTTCTTCCCTCCTCTGTCCCTTCTTCCCCTTGGAAACCACAGCCTGTTCTCTTTGTCTGCGAGTCTGTTTTTGCTTGGTAGATATGTTCATTTGTATCATCTGTTAGATTCCACATATAAGAGATATCATATGGTATTTCTCTTTCTGACTTATTTTGCTTAATATGATGATGTCTAGGTCCATCCTTGTTGCTAAAAATGGCACCATTTCATTCTTTTTTGTGTTTAATATTCCATTGTATATATGTACCACATGTTCTTTATACATTCATCTGTTGATTGGCATTTAGGTTCTTTCTATGCCTTAACTATTGTGAATAGCACTGCTGTGGGCACAGGGGTATATCTTTTTGAATTACAGCTTTGTCTGTATATATACCCAGGAGTAGGATTGCTGGATCATGTGGCAACTATATTTTTAGTTTTTAAAGGAACTTCCAATACTGTTTTCCATAGTGGCTACACCAATTTACATTCCCACCAACAGTGTAGGAAGGTTCCCTTTTTTCCGCACCCTCTCCAGCACCAAATGGGATATTTTGACCTTGCTTCTTCCAATTCTTGGACCCATTCTTGGTATTTTCCTCTATTTCCCAACCTTTACCATCACCACTCTAATGAGAACTCTACACCACTGTTTTGCAATAATAGCTGCTGGAAAAAAGCCCTCTGTATTTTTACGGGATTGCTTAGACTGGAAAGTGACGCTGGATTTATGAGGTTGTGGGATTTCCCAAAAGGGCAGAGCAGATAAGGGATGGGCCACAGGAAGCAAAAACTGTGAATCTATTTTTGCTGAAGGTAATAATTGGCCCACCATTTGTCAAGTAAACTAGTTATTTTGTAGATAACTTCAGTGTAAACTATATTCATAGTGAGAGATCAGAGATCACTTAGGCTTTTGACCACATTTTTTAATAGCATCACTGCCTAGTTCTGTTCAGTCAGTTCAGTTGCTCAGTTGTGTCCGACTCTTTGTGACCCAATGGACTGCAGCACGCCAGGCTTCCCTGTCCATCACCAACTCCTGGAGCTTGCTCAGACTCATTGTCCATCAAGTTGGTGATGCCATCAAACCATCTCATCCCTTGTCATCCCCTTCTCCTCCTGCCTTCAATCTTTTCCAGCATCAGGGTCTTTTCCAGCAAGTCAGCCCTTCCAATCAGGTGACCAAAGTATTGGAGCTTCAGCTTCAGCATCAGTCCTTCCAATGAATATTTAGGACTGATTTTCCTTAGGATTGACTAGTTTGATCTCCTTTGAGTCCAAGGGACGCTCAGGAGTCTTCTCCAAGGCCACGGTTCAAAAGCATCAATACTTTGGTGCTCAGCATTCTTTATGGTCCAACTCTCACATCCATTCATGACTACTGGAAAAACCATAGCTTTGACTAGACAGACCTTTGTTGACATAGTAATGTCTCTGCTTTTTAATATGATGTCTAGGTTGATGATCATAGCTTTTCTTCCAACAACCAAGTGCCTTTTAATTTCATGGCTGTAGTCACAATCTGCAGTGACTTTGAAGCCCAAGAAAATAAAGTCTGTCACTGTTTCCATTGTTTCCCCATCTATTTGCCATGAGGTGATGGGACTGGATGCCATGATCTTAATTTTCTGAATGTTGAGTTTTAAGCTAACTTTTTCACTCTCCTCTTTCACTTTCATCAAGAGGCTTTTTAGTTCTTCTTCACTTTCTGATATAAGGGTGGTGTCATCTGCATGTCTGAGGTTATTGATATTTCCACTGGCAATCTTCCAGCTTGTGCTTCATCCAGCCCGGCATTTCGCATGATGTACTCTGCATATAAGTTAAATAAGCAGGGTAAGTATACAGTATACAGTATACAGCCTTGATGTACTCCTTTCCTGATTTGGAACCAGTCTGTTCCATTGTTCCATGTCTGGTTCTAACTGTTGCTTCCTGACCTGCATACAGATTTCTCAGGAGGCAGGTAAGGTGGTCTGGTATTCCCGTTTCTTTAAGAATTTTCCACAGTTTGTTGTGATCCACACAGCCAAAGGCTTTGGCATAGTCGATAAAACAGGAATAGACGTTTTTGTGGAATTGCCTTGCTTTTTCTATGATCCATTGGATATTGGCGATTTGATCTCTCATTCCTCTGCCATTTCTAAATCCAGCTTGAACATCTAGAAGTTCTTGGTTCACATACTGTTGGAAGCCTAGCTTGGAGAATTTTGAGCATGACTTTGCTAACCTAACAAAGTAATGTCTAGTTCTGTTGGTGGTGGTGATTTAGTTGCTAAGTCGTGTCCGACTCTTGCAATTCCGTGGACTATAGCCTGTTAGGCTCCTCTGTCCATGGGATTCTCCAGGCAAGAATACTGGAGTGGGTTTCCATTTCCTTCTCCAGGGGATCTTCCTGACCCAGGAACTGAACCTGGGTCTCCTGCATTGCAGGCAGATGATTTACCAACTGAGCTATGAGGGAAACCCTCATAGCTAGTTCAGTTAGATTCCACTAATTTCATTTAGATTAGTGACAAATTAATGGTATAGCCTCTCATCTTTCAGGGGCCAAATGCAGAGTATTCCCAACAAATTACCCCTGTGATGATTCTTTGGATGTTCTAAAGATTGCCTTTTAGTAACAATTTGAACATTTGGGTTTCCATGGCCTTAAAATCCAGTGCTGGTTAAGGTGACCCAAGCCTAAACCTTGGCTCTTAGTTTTCCATTCTTATGAGAATTACTGTGATGAAGGAGCAGCGATTTGAATAAGCAAACATTTACTGAATACCAACTGAGTGCAAGAGCTAGTGATGCTGTTCTTGTTGCAGTTTTTGAGTAGAACACCTTGTGTGCACTGATGCAGGAAACAGAGGCAGGGAGGGTAGAGGAAAACCTGGAAAGTTTTCAAGATTAATTAGCACGAAGGTGGGGCATTTGGGATATCTGGCACCAGATAGTAATCAACAGTACTAATTATACTCTCATATTAAATCAGTTATGGTGGGTGAATTGGAGTCGTTCAGGCAGTATGGTTAAGGATGCTGCAGCTGTTGTGAACTTCTCTTTAAAACATGTTCACATGTTTCTATAGCTCAGGTAATAGTGTACTGCATTTTATTTTGCTCAGTTTTTCTTAGTGCAAATGATCCCCATTTTTTCAGTTGTAATAGAAAATTGAAATATGAGAGTAAGACAGACTAACATAAAAATCACCTGGAATGATACCTTCTCCATCAAATCACTGCTACATAGTCAACATTTTTTATTTCAGTTTCTTGAGGGTGCTCACAGTGCTGTAAGGGGCATATAGTGGATCTTGAGGCATAAATTCTAAATTGTATGGCTTCATTATTAGAGGGGAGAAGACTCTGTAATGTGTTCTTTTCATTAGTATTTCTGTTGGGAGATTAGATGGCCTTTGAGGCTGTGTAGGGCTGGCTGCTGGGTTAGATAATGTATTTCACTCTTGGAGCACATGCATTCTTCAGTAACATCTTTCTGTCAAGTTCAGGTGAATGGCATGTACAGCCTGGTGTGACCTGTCTTTAACTGCAGTTGGTTTTTAATAGACTAGAATTGGGCTTTAGTCTTTGGGCACTGATTTCTGTGCCATTTTTCATGAAATTTAATTCAATTCACCTAAATGTGTTAAGTGCACAGGATATGCATTTAATGCATTTAGTTTTCTCACATAGCACATAAAAATGAAAAAAAATCCCTTTCTCTTGTTTTTTAAGAAAAAAAAACCCTGTGATTAGGAATGTTTATGGTCAGTGGTGACATATGCTCACATAGGATGCCTCTGAAGAGGGAGAATATGCTGTCCTCTGTATTTTTTGTAAATTTGTAGTTATATCTAGAGTCTGTTAATTCTAGAGGATTGATCGGGTTTGAATTGAATCATTTTTGGCAAGAACACATCCATCGGTGGTAGTGAGCATATGTGCGTTAAGTCATAGAATTCCTGGTTGTCATTCTTCTGTCCTGTTAGCAGTCCTTGATGATATTTGCCTAGATCCCTTAATTCATTAGAGGTTGCAAAGTGTTGGTATTTTAATTCTATCTTTCCTGCTTCATTTATTAACTGGTATACTCTAGAAAGAGAAATGTCTCATCAAGCATTTGATTACCACGAGATAATTTTTATTGGGACGTCAGGATAAATACTTAATTTGGGGGCTGAATGGCATTATTATTTTTGCTTTAAAAAGTCAACAGTATTTTAAGAAATTTATAATAATAATATAAAAGATCAAAACTCTTGTATCTATCTAAGTAATTAATTTTTCTGGTGCTCTTAATCTCTTCTTGCAGATCAAGGTTTCTATTCCATAGCATTTGCCTTTAACTTTTGGAATTTCTTATAGTGCAGGTGTTTGCAATGAATTCTTTCAGTTTTTGTATATTAGAACATCTTTACAAATTTTGAAAAATATTCTTGTGGATTATAGAGTTCTGGGTAGATAATTTTTTTTCTTTCAATTTAATAATGTCATTCCATTGTCTGTCATCCTCCATTGTTTCTGATGAGAAGTCAGGTCTCCTGTGTGTAATATGTCAGTTTTCTCTGACTGCTTTATTTTTATCTGTGGTTTTTAGCTGTTTGATTGTTGTATGCTTAGGTATTGTTGCTGTTCTAATCTTGCTTAGGGTTTTAGTTTTAATTTGTTTTGATTTTGCTCCAAGTTGATATGTTTAGTCAATTTTGGAAAATTCTTGACTATTATCTAGTTAACTATTTCTTGTGTCCCCATTTTATTTCTTTTTCTATCACTCTAATAACACATGTATTAGAATATTTTATATTGCTTCTCAGATCTCAGATGCTTTATTCCACATTTTTACATTGTTTTTCCCTTTTGAGTTTCCTTTTGCATAGTTTCTTTAGACCTATTTTCAAATTACTTCCTACTGCAGTGTCCAATCTGCTGTAAGCCCTTTAAGCGACTTCTTCATTTATGGTATAATTTTTACTTCCAGCATTTCCATTTGTTTCCTTTTATAGGTTGCTTTACTCTGCTGAAACCCTCCATGTGTTGTTCACGCTGTTCTCTAGATGCTTTGACATATTTATCTTAAAGTCCCTGTGTAGTAATTCCTCCATCTGGGTATGTTTCCAAAGATGGTTTTCTCTCTTGACTTCTCATGGGTCACATTTTCTTTTTACTTCATGCATGTTACTTGTAATTTTTGGTTATATACCAGCCACTTTCTTTAAAATAACAGTAGAGATCGAGATCAAGAACATTTACTGTTGCAGCTTTAACTTGATTCAGTTCTCCACTGGCTTTGGATATTTCAAATATAGGACTAGGACTTTCTCTTCAGTGAAGATTAGGACTGAACACTGGTGAGATTCCAGGAATCTCTTTTTACTTTACAGGTGAACTATATGATTTTTGAGTTATGGGAGAGTTCTCTGTGCATTATAGGCTGGCTGTCAGCTTTTTGAGTCTTTGCGGAGTTCTCTTTGTTTTTCCAGTTCTGATCTTGCCTGGAGACACAGCAACTTTTGGAAGGCTGCTTCACAATACTCACGCAGGCTGGAGGACCTCAGAGGCATTTCTTTTGGCTCTTCTGTCCCACCCCCAACCTTTGGAAACTTCCCTAGCACAT
The DNA here is from genome assembly GCF_019923935.1 of Bubalus bubalis. Taxonomy (NCBI): domain Eukaryota; kingdom Metazoa; phylum Chordata; class Mammalia; order Artiodactyla; family Bovidae; genus Bubalus; species Bubalus bubalis. The sequence goes on along the minus strand of NC_059159.1, from coordinate 115,061,680 downwards.
TTAATCCGCTAGAACAATTAAGACAAGAAGAAGTTTGTTTAAATAAGAGTGATGCAGAAATGTGTTTTGACCATTGAAATATAGACTCTGACTCTGAAGGGTACACATCAAGCTACATGGAGATGAAACTCCATGAGAAGGCTGCCCCCTTCCTTAAGAGCACCTGTTTTCCCCTGGGGAATGTCTCCTCCACTGTGAATGGACGAATAAGTCTGACACCCAGGGGTGCTGTGCTGGTGGATTTCCTGCTACCTGGAAGGAAACATCAGAAGAGAAAAGCATTACTCTTAACACTGCTTTCTGCCCTTTGCTTTCACTGCTCCGTTTCCCCTAAGGTGCCAAGCTCATTCCAGCTTCTGAGTCTTTGCCATTGCTGTTCTCCTTGCCTGGAGTGCTGCTTCTCTAAATGGTCTGGAACAGGGGTCCCCAGGCCCCTGGCTGCAGACCAGTAAGAACTGGGCTGCACAGCAGGAGATGAGTGGCAGGAAATGAACAAAGCTTCATCTGCTGCTCCCCATCGCTCACCTTACCCCCTGAACACCCTCCCCCCAATCTGTGGAAAAATTGTCTTCCATGGAACTGGTCCCTAGGGCCAAAAAGGTTGGGGACCGCTAGTCTAGAATGTAAGCACCACAAGAGCAGAGACCTCATCTGTTTTTTTCACAGCTGTTTCCCCAGTGCCCAGAACAGTGCCTAGCCTATAGTACAAACTCAGAAAATGATAGTAACTAAAGGAATGAGCCTTTTTCTCCCCTTCCCCAGTACAACCAAGGACAGGCAGTTGACCTGGGTGATTGGCAATGGATGGCTAACACTTGACATATCAGGCCCTTTCCTGGGATCCTCACTCTTGAGCAAAGGTGTTGAAGTGATGAGTGTAAGTGGGGGATGTTGGAGGTCATTCACTGCTGCAACTGTAAGGTGCCAGGAGAACACATTGAAACTGGTCCTTCCTCATCTGTGGCTTATGGAACCAGCCTCATTACTCTATAGCCTACACTTAATATTTTCCCTTTACAAGTACCACCTGAATATAGCTGGACTATTTAATTATAGGAAGCTTTCATCATTCTGTTTGCTTTTTGGTTTTGTTTTTCCTCTTCCTGGCTTGTTACATATAGTTACCCAACCCCTACTCTTTGACATTTTAGCCCATGCTTGTTTTCGCCAGGCACATTTTATTCTTTCCTTCAGAGAAACTCTGTTTAACACAAAATGCATTTTCTTAATAACTGGTTTTTTGTATGATCATTTACAGCTAGTGGCAACCCTCAATGTCTTGCAGAAATAAAGGTTGAGAATGGCTAGTGTAGAAGCCAAGTTTTAGAAATTTTCCAGTACTTGTGACCATTGGAAGAAATGGCAGTCAACCTTCCTTCCAACTTAAATATTGTCTGTAGGCTGAAGAAAAACCATTATTCCAGAAGAACCATAAACTAAAAACCCTGGATTGACTTTTTAGGAATATATACCATGGACGGTAGACGGTTTTTTTAGTAATGCTCCCCAGGCCCACCAGACCTTCTCCCCCACATTCGATACATATGAAAATGTGCAGAAGTAGTAAACACTAAGCATTTTGTTTAGATATTAAACTTTGAAGTGTTGCATCAATTTTTAATGTGCAAGCTATCCTTTAAAGGCTCCTCTAGGTTGCTGTTCTCTCTCAGAGAAACACTGGAGGGTCATTAGCCAAGCTCTCGGGTTACAAGGAAAAGGCCTACTTCAATGCAAACCCTCCTCAGAGCGGCTCCTGAAAGCCGATATGTAAGCAGAGGGCAGGCTGGCTCCAAATCACTTAAAGCCTCCATTTCTAAAACTGCGTTCGCTGGAAAGTTGCAACCCCAGGAATTTCTTCAGTCAACAGAACTTAGGGCTCATTTCTTGCAAACAATTGCTAACTGGAGGAGAATCGTCTAGAACATGCCTGCACAGCAGTTTTTATTGGTGGAAGTAGGGGCCCAGGGGAGGAATGTCTCTAGAGTGAGGGTCACAGCCTTGTTTCCCCCCAAACATGTCATCTGACGAGTTTCTGCAATATTTGAGTGAGGAGCCGTGTCTTGACTAACTGGGCTTCTATGGTAAGTGTGGCCATAGATGGACATTCCCCACCGTTTATCCTTGAGTGGACCGTGGGTTTGTAAAGAATGGGTGCCAGACAAAGTCAGGACCACGGTACCTGACTTGGGGTGGAAAGGAGCACCTATTATGAACTTAGCTTACTTCATCCATTTGTCTGTTCATCTGATCCGTCACTTAGTGTAGTATGTATTCAGTGCCTTGAGGCCAGAAAGCCCTTCTGCTGTGCTTCAGGAATGTCACTCAGCTAGTCTGTTTGAAGCTTAATGAGATATGGGGAGAGTGGTACAAGTTGAAGTTGGGTAGTCAGCCCATGGTCACCTATGGAGGTTACTCTGTCATTGGCTTATGCACCCATTAGAATAGCCTCAGCCTCTTTAGCTACATCCTGAGAATAGGTAGGTTCATTTGAGCCTCAGAAAGTTCTGGAAAGCACATATATGGTACAGTTTCAGACCTTTGAAAGCTGTGCTTTAATAAGACTTTGCTGCCAAGTTGTTTGGAATATGAATGTGACAAAGGATTTGAAAGGCAGGAATAATAGAGGATGGAATTGCTTGAAAGCTGCCTATTGAGACTTTGAGACCTTTGTGAATCAAAAGTTTCCTACTGATCTGCAGCTTTGGTACAAACTGAATATAACTAACACAGAAATGAAAGAAAAGTTAATGCTTTGGATATTTGGTCTGGATCTTCACTAATGACCCAAAAGGACGGGAGTGTGGTTGAAAATTTATGACTCCTTTATTATCTCCCTCCGTTAGCTTCACTGTCTAATAGGGTAACCACTAACCACATGTGGCTATTTAAATTAAAATTGAATACAACTAGAAATTACTTCCTCTGTCACAGTACCCACACTTCAAGTGCTCAGTGGCTACGTGTGGCCAGTGGCTATTGTATTGAAGAGCATGGTTAAGACCCTGTCTATCATTGCAGAGAGTGCTACTAGACAGCACTGTGAGCAATCATGTGAGGTTAAGAAAAGGAGATGATACAGTGTTTCTTTGAAATGCCCTTTCCTGTTCCCTGAGGGGGTATTCCAAAACTTCAGCTCACACACGCTTTGTAGCTCATGCAAGCTTTGTACCTCACCTCTTCCTTGTCTCTTTTAGCAGCTGGTTGTGACTCCTGCTATGGAAAATAGACAACATTTGGTGGTGACCTTTTATCTCTTGGCCCTCTATCCGTACCACCTGCTTCTTTGCATCTATACCTATATCCTCATCCTTTCTCAGGAAGGAAGCAAATCCCTCCATCTGTGGACTAGAATCGATTCTTTTGTCATATATATATATATATGTATTCATGTGCATATATATACACACACATAAGTTTTTATTCTTTTTTAAAATTTATTTTATTTATTTGACTGTGTTGGGTCTTAGTTTCCACATGTGGGATCTTTCGTTTACACATAGATTTTTATTTTGAAATAATTATAGATTCATAGTAAGTTTGAAAAAATGTAAAGTGGAGTCCTATATATCCTTCACCTAGTTTTCTCCCATGGTAACATCTTGCATAATGCTAATAAAATAATAAAATAAAAATAAAGCAAAAATTTATCGACGTTGATACAACCCACAGAACTTATTCAAATCTCACCACTTTCGCATGCACTCATGTGTATGTGTACATGTATGTGTGCCTATATATTTAAGACATTCAAGAAAGTTAATAATGTATTAATAATATAATAGCCTTTTGAAACTGGCTTTTTTTTATTCAGCATAATTCCCATGAAATCCATTCCAGTTTTTTGTATCAATAGATGTTTTTGCTGAACAGTATTCCGTAGTGTGGAAATGCCAGTTTAACCCTTTACCCATGGAAAAACATCTGTTTGTATTTTTGTTTTCTCAGTTTTCCAGGCTATTACAAATAAAGCTGCTATAAACATTCATGGTTTTGTTATGTGGTTTTGTAACTGATGTGCAAACATAAGTTTTTCTCTGCGATGAATGCCCAAGTGTCCAAATGCTGGGCTGAATGGTAAGTCTAGAGTAGTTCTGTTAAGAAACTACTTCCCAGAGTGGCTATACCAATTCACATTTCTACAGCGATGGATGAGTGATCCAGTTTCTCTGTGTCCCAGCCAACATTTGGTGTTACTACTATTTTTAATTTTAGCCATTTTAATCGGTGTGTAGTGATATCTTACTGTGGTCTTAATTTTCATTTCTCTTTAATTTTTGTAAACATGGTTAATGGTATTGAATAACTTTTCATGTGCTTATTTGGCATATATCCTCTTTGATGAAGTATCTTTTCATGTCTTTGATGAAACGTCTTGCCCAGTCTCTATTTGGATTATTTGTTGACTACTGAATTTCAAGAGTTCTTTGTAAAATACAAGGCATGTCTTTTCATACTCTTCACAGAGTCTTTGGTGGAGCAAAAGTTTTGAATTTTGATAGCAGTCTCTCTTCTATATATTTAACTTAAATGTTTAATCTAGCCTTTTCTATTGCACTTTTTCCCGTGGTGCATCATGGTACATCTATCTTGAGAAATGCATCTACCCTGAAGCATGTTTCTTTTCCTGTTGTTATAGCAACTAACAATGCCATAGTTTAGCCCCAAACAGACACCTGGAAGTCATCCTTGGCTCCTCTGATCCTTTAATTTCTATTCTAACCACCCACCCAAATCCTGTCTAAACTTACTAAACATTTCTCAGTTTCACTCTATATCATATTTTTATCCTCAGTGCTGCTGTCTTAATTCAGTGCTGTTGTCTTAAATCCTTATTATTTTTTGTCAGAATCATTGCACTGAGTTTCTAATTATACTGCTGGCTTCCAGTCTTGCCTAAACTAAAGCCATTTCTATATTGCTACAGAATGATCTATCCCAAATGCAGCCCAATCATGTTATTCTCCTGCTCAGAAAAAATCCTTAAACACCCTTAAATAGCTTACTATCATATCCAGAGTAAGTTTAAATTTTTACACATGATGTACGGTGGCTCTGTGGTAAAGAATTTGCTTGAAATGCAGGAGATACAGGAGATGCGGGTTTGAATCCTGGGTTGGGAAGATCCCTTGGAAAAGGATTCAGTTATTCAATTGCTGGGCTGAATGGTAAGTCTAGAGTAGTTCTGTTAAGTAACTATTTCCTGGAGTGGCTGTACCACTTCACATTTCCACATCCAGTTTCTCTGTATCCTGGCCAGCATTTGGTGTTACTACTGTTTTTAATTTGGAGGAGGAAACAGCAACCCACCCCAGTATTCTTGCCTGGAAAATCCCGTGGACAGAGGAGACTGGTGGGCTATAGTTCATTCATAGTGTCGCACAGCGTCGGACACAACTGAGCACTTGAATACTGTACTGCCTCATATCCCACTGCTCCCTCGCACAAATAAAGCTGCTATAGACATTGGCTCCAGCCATTCTGGTTTATTTCAGTTTCTTAAATGCATTGCGATTTCTTGATTCTGATGACCAGAATGTTTCCCCATGCTTCTTTGCTTGAGGTCTCTGATCTATATTCAAGATTCAACAGATGGGCAGTTCCTCCAAGGTGACTTCCCTGATGACCCTAGGTAGGTTTACCTCCTCTTTGCTCATATCAATCAAGGCAGGGACTGTATCTGTACATATGTATTTATTCCTAGGGTTTAACAATGTACTCGGCATATAACCTACAAAATTACAGAAGAAATGAGTGAATCTTAGTCATTAGATCTCCTCAATTTTGAAAGTACCCATTTCTCTATCCTCACTGGATAGTAATCACTTGAGGGCTGGAACTGTCCCTAGTCTCTATTCAGAGCATGTGCAGAATGCCCAGCTCACAGGAAATTCTCAGTATTTGTTGGATAAATCAATGAAGGGCACTGTGGTAGACTCTAAGTTAATTTTTTTCCCTTTGCTTATCCTCAGAGGTGGGCACTGAGCCTAATAGTAAAATTGCTTTTTACTTTAAAAGTGTGTGGAAAAGAACAGAAATTATTGATGGCTTAATTTACTCATATGTCTGAGTGAGTACTTCTGGTTCAGGTACAGTTGCATCTGCCCTGAACAGCTACCCGAAGGCAGAAGGCTACTTTTGTTGTTCATAATTTAACAAGTACATACTGACCTTTCTGCCACTGGACAGTCACTGAGTAACAACAAGGATCTATTCTCATATAGCTTGAAGTCGGATCCTGTTGTGAGATATTGTTGGTACAAAAAGAGATGTTAACCTTTTGTATAATCCTTTCTGAAATAGATAAGGTTCTTTGTGGTCTTATTAAAAGAACTCATGATGATAAAATAAAATTTATCTGACTAATTTTAGATTATACTCTCTCTTTGATGCATGCTGAGATTCAGTGTACAGTATGTAAAAATTAGCCAGGGCTGATTATAAGAGAACACTTAGAAAGCCTCCCTCATGTCCCTCATTCATCCATTTCGTCTATAAACTCTCTTACTCCTCTTGCAGAAGGGCCCCTCACCACCTTCTCACTCCCCAGGTTCCCACTGCCACAACTCAGCAGCCCACCTAACCCTAGCATCCTGGATTAAATGGGACCTGTTATGCATTTATATACCGTAGGGGTGTCATCTCATGTCCTAAAAACAGTTCAGTTCAGTTCAGTTGCTCAGCTGTGTCTGACTCTTTGCGACCCTATGGACTGCAGCACGCCAGGCCTCGCTGTCCATCACCAACTCCCAGAGTTTACTCAAACTGATGTCCATTGAGTCAGTGATGCCAACCAACCATCTCATCCTCTGCCATCCCCTTCTCCCACCGTCAATCTTTCCCAGCGTCACAGTCTTTTTAAAAGAGTCAGTTCTTTGCATCAGGTGGCCAAAGTGTTGCATCAGTCCTTCCAATGAATATTCAGGAGTGATTTCCATTAGGATGGACTGGTTTGATCTCCTTTTAGTCCAAGGGACTCTCAAGAGTCTTCTCTAACACCACAGTTTAAAAGCATCAATTCTTTGGCACTCAGCTTTCTTTATAGTCCAATTCTCACATCTATACATGAGCACTGGAAAAACCATAGCTTTGACTAGATGGACCTTTGTTGGCAAAGTAATGTCTCTGCTTTGTAATATGCTGTCTAGGTTGGTCATAGCTTTTCTTCCAAGGACCAAGCGTCTTTTAATTTCATGGCTGCAGTCACCATTTGCAGCGATTTTGGAGCCCAAGAAAATAAAGTCTATCACTGTTTCCATTGTTTCCCCAACTATTTGCCATAAAGTGATGGACCGGATGCCATGATCTTAGTTTTCTGAATGTTGAGTTTTAAGCCAACTTTTTCACTCTCCTCTTTCACTTTCTTCAAGAGGCTCTTTAGTTCCTCTTCACTTTCTGCCATAAGGGTAGTGTCATCAGCATATTTGAGGATATTGATATTTCTCCTGGCAATCTTGATTCCAGCTTGTGCTTCTTCCAGCCCAGCATTTCTCATGATGTACTCTGCATGTAAGTTAAATAAGCAGGATAACAATATACAGCCTTGATGTACTCCTTTTCCAATTTGAAACAAGTCTGTTGTTCCATGTCCAGTTCTGACTGTTGCTTCCTGACCTGCATACAGATTTCTCAAGAGGCAGGTCAGGTGGTCTGGTATTCTCAACTCTTTCAGAATTTTCCACAGTTCGTTGTGATCCACACAGTCAAAGGCTTTGGCATAGTCAATAAAGCAGAAATAGATGTTTTTCTGGAACTCTCTTGCTTCTTCGATGACCCAACGGATGTTCGCAATTTGATCTGTTCTTCTGCCTTTTCTAAATCCAGCTTGAGCATCTGGAAGTTCATGGTTCATGTACTGTTGAAGCCTGGCTTGGAGAATTTTGAGCATTACTTTACTAGCGTGTGAGATGAGTGCAATTGTGTGATAGTTTGAGCATTCTTTGGCATTGCCTTTCTTTGGGATTGGAATGAAAACCGACCTTTTCCAGTCCTGTGGCCACTGCTGAGTTTTCCAAACTTGCTGGTATATCAAGTGCAGCACTTTCACAGCATCATCTTTTAGGATTTGAAATGGCTCAGCTGAATTCCATCTCCTCCACTAGTTTTGTTTGTAGTGATGCTTTCTAAGGCCCACTTGACTTCCAAGATGTCTGGCTCTAGGTGAGTGATCACACTATCGTGATTATCTGGGTCAGGAAGATCTTTTTTGTATAGTTCTTCTCTGTATTCTTGCCACTTCTTAATATCTTCTGCTTCTGTTAGATCCATACCATTTCTGTCCTTTATTGTGCCCATCTTTGCATGAAATGTTACCTTGGTATCTCTAATTTTCTTGAAGAGATTTCTAGTCTTTCCCATTCTATTTTTTCCCTCCATTTCTTTGCATTGATCACTGAGGAAGGCTTTCTTATCTCTCCTTACTATTCTTTGGAACTCTGCATTCAGATGGATATATCTTTCCTGTTCAACTTTTCCTTTCACTTCTCTTCTTTTCACAGCTATTTGTAAGGCCTCCTCAGACAGCCATCTTGCCTTTTCTCATTTCTTTCTCTTGGGGATGGTCTTGATTCCTGTCTCCTGTACAGTGTCATGAACCTCCGTCTATAGTTTTTCAGGCACTCTGTCTATCAGATCTAATCCCTTGAATCTATTTCTCACTTCCACTGTGTAATCATAAGGGATTTGATTTAGGTCATACCTGAATGGTCTAGTGGTTTTCCCCACTTTCTTCATTTTAAGTCTGAATTTGGCAATAAGGAGTTTGTGATCTGAGCCACAGTCAGCTCCCAGTCTTGTTTTTGCTGACTGTATAGACCTTCTGCATCTTTGGCTGCAAAGAATATAATCAATCTGATTTCGGTGTTGACCATCTGGTGATTTCCATGTATAGAGCCTTCTCTTGTGTTGTTGGAAGAGGGTGTTTGCTATGCCCAGTGTGTTCTCTTGGCGGAACTCTGTTAGCCTTTGCCCTACTTCCTTCTGTACTCCAAGGTCAAATTTGCCTGTTACTCCAGATATTTCCTGACTTCCTACTTCCTAAAAGCAGTATTCATTTGTTTTTAAGTAAAATGATTGTGGAGCATCACAGGATCTAATAACCAATAAGAGGCTTCATGGTTCTTGCTATGCCCAGCATACATCAGAACTGCTTTTTTTTCTTTTTCCCCCTCAAAGATCACCAGTTAAGAAGGACAAGCTGTCAGGGCTAAACTTGGGTCTCTTGTAATCATTCACCTTAATGATTAGTAACTTCATTCCTGTCTAGCCACCTAGTCCCACAGTCACACCTTGAACCTTGTCATTGCCAGAAACGCCTCCATCTGAAGTTTCAACTTTGGATATCCTGCTGTCTTACCACAACCTCTGCCTTTCCCCTTTGCTTGCTCAGGTACCAAAGGATATAATCCTTTGATGGTATTTCCATAGCCAATCCACTGATTCCATCGCTTTTCTCTCCTTTTGTTTCCCTCTTCTCCAAGTAGATTCCATCATTCCAGGAATAATCACTCCTTCGCAAATAGTGTCAAATTTCCTCCAGTTTCTGTCTGTGATACTTATCAAATCCCCAGCCTTGCAAGAATCCTACCATCTGTCTCTCTGGGTCTCCGTTTGAGCAGTTCAGTGCTGCTAGACAGTCACATGAGCTTGTGGACTTGTTTCACTGGAAATACATGATCTTAAGCCTCAAATTGGCATTAATCTAACACTGCTTTCTTCTTCCTGGTAGTCTTTTTTTTCTTTACATGTCCCATGACCCTTTCCATCGTCACTCTCAGCTGGTACCTCACCCTTAAAGTCTCTTATCTTCCCTGTTCATTAAAACTGGCAAAACAACAACAATAAGATATAACCATCATTCAGTTTCAAAAATTAACATTTTTCTATCTAATTTACCTCCCTTATTTTTTTTAAAAAAGAATTCCATACCAAATCTCAAAATCTTATGTTTTTCATTCTTTTGCATGCTTAATTATGCAGCTCTAATCAACAAGGACTTGGGGGAAAAAAACCTGCTCACTGTGCTATTATCATACCTTCTACAATTAATTGCGTAATATTATCTAATAGTGGGTTTCTCAACCTTGGCACTATTGAAATTTGGGGCAAGATGATTCTCTGTTTTGAGGAAAGCTGTTCTGTGCATTGTAGGATGTCCAGGAGCACTTCTGCTCTCTGTCAGTAGACGTTAGTTACCCCCACGGTAACAGCTAAAAGTATCTCTGGACTGGGAGGCAAAGTCAACCCTAGTTGATGAACCATGGATCTAATATGAGTTTATATTTCAGTTTCCATACTTTCTCAACGTGTCTTTTGTAGGTTGGTTTATTTGAATGAGGATGCAGAGAACAGTGATCATTATGCTTATCACTACCTTTTATGCAAGAGAAGACGGTTGGGAAATAGGCCCAGGAGGAAAGGACTGTAAGACGAGAGAGCAGCAGTGGGGATGCTAAAGTTTTGAAGGTAGAAGAGAAGATATTCCTGGTGTAACTGTAGGGAGATTCTAGTGGTAAAGAGGGTTGACATCTAACAAGACAGGTGTGCCAAGTGCTCAGCAGCAGAGGGACTTGTCCGTAGGCTGTGACTGTGACTATCTGGTCAGGAGAGTCAGGGCTGCGCTCTGGAAGACTGGCAGAACTTGGCAGGAATGGGAGCCTTCATTCATCCAGACAGTGCACCATTCTTAGATCCTAACTGGTAGTATGTCCTGCTTCTCTCTCCTAGTCACCAGAAGACTGAGGAAATCAGAAAATATCCACATTTGAGAGAGAATCTCAAACTCAAATCTGAGCCCACCATACAAGATTATAAAATATTTAGAGAAAACAAATGCTATGCAAGAGATCTGATGACTGAAATGAACAAAATAACTTAAATCTGGAGGAAATAAAAATCAAAAGGAAACTTTGAAAGGTACATACTAAAATGCTTACAAAGAGTCAGAAGTAAATCCAAATATATTGATAATCACAAAAATTGACTCTTGGACAAGGTAAAAATTAAAATGAAATGTAATTGTATGCTGTTAACAAAAAGCATGCCTGAAAACAGCATATAAGATAACATATAAAGAGAAAATATGCTGGAAAAGTACAAGTTAAAAAGCAAATATTGTAATAGTAATAGCAGTTCAAATGGAATCTAAGGCCAAAAAACAACAAATGAGTCAAATAAAAATATTTAATATTGATACCATGTGCAACTCACTAACATTTGATACTCTTGAAAACTTTGTTACCCAAAGGAATGATTCACACTATGGGAACAAACACTGTTTAAAATACTAGGAGAGATAAATTCCAACTATTATGGGAGAGTCCAGAAACTAACAGGTTGAGTAAACAAATAATTAAGATTTGAGTGCTTTTAGTAATAGAGCTAACGAGGTATGTATATATGAATTTATCTATGTATGTATATTTCTGTGTTTATAAGGTTTTGTATCTACTGAAAAAAGCTTTAAAAAAACTCAGATGGGGCAATCACAAATATTTATCAGAAAATATTTATTTATCAGAAAAAAACCAAAATATATATCAATATATATTTCAAGAAATAAAATTATTCCATCTATTTTTACTAGTTATGATGTAAAAAGTTAGAAATGAGTATAAAACAAAAATTTATTCACTTGATAATAATATTGTGCCTCTTTCTCTTATGAAATAATAAATATTGTTTCTTTCAGAAAAATAATAAAATGAGTAAAATTTTGGCATATATAATCAAGAAAAAAAGTTCTTGTATAAATAGCCTTGAGAATAAGAAAGAAAATCTGACCACAGATTTGGAGAACATAAAAAATATTTTATGATTCATTTCTTCATTCAGTTAATATCTATCAATCTCCTATATTAATATACTATTTATACAATAAATTTAAGCATTTACACAATTTTTCTAAAAAAAATTAAACAAAATTCACTCAAGCAATATAAAATCTGAATAGCAGAAATTGAAGAAGTTGCAAATATAGCCAAAGATCTATCTCTTAAAATTTTTATCAGCCCCAGAAGTTTTTAAGTATTGATTGATATCTACTAAATTTTTATGGAACAGACAACTCCTATGTTATAAGAACTGCTCTAGAGAATCTATGGGGAAGGAAATGGCAACCCACTCCCATATTCTTGCCTGGAGAATCCCACAAACAGAGGAGCCTGGCTGGCCATGGTCCATGGGGTCGCAGAGAGTCGGACACAACTGAAGTGACTAAGCACATACTAGAGAATCTAAAAGCTGGAAAACAATGCTAACTCATTCTGTGATGCTAACGTGACCCTTGTGCTAAAATTTAACAAGATTTGTGCACACAGAAGAGAAACCACAGGCAAAACTCACTAATAAAGTTGACATGCAGGACTCCTATATAAAAGCTAACAATCAAAATCATACCTACATTAAAATGATGGTATATTGTGATCAAGTAGACCTTACAGTAGAAACACAAGGAAGTTTCAATGTTAAACTACTAATCTAAATCACTAGTTAATAGTTCAGAGAAAAAAATCATATTATCTCAATAGATGTTGAAAAAATATTTGACAAAATTCAACACCAATTCAAGTTTCCCTGGTGGCTCAGTGGCAAAGAATCTGCTTCCCAATGTGGAAAACACAGGTTCGATCCCTGGTTGTTGAAGATCCCACATGCCGAGGAGCAACTAAGCCTGTGTGCCACAATTACTGAGCCTGTACTCTAGAGCCCAGGAACTGCAGCTACTGAGCCCGAGCACTCTAGAGCCTGTGCTCTGCAACAAGAGAAGCCACCGCAGTGAGAAGCTTTGTGCACCACTAGAGAGTGTCCCCCACTCTCTGCAACTAGAGAAAAGCTTGCAAAGCAATGAAGACCCAGCACAGCCAAAAATAATACATAAACAAACATTAAAAATAAATTCAACACCAGTTCAAGTTAAAAACAAGGAATGAAAGGAAACCTTCTTATAAGGAGTTTCTCTTAGAAACCTACAGCAGAAGTCATATATAATGATGAAGCATTGGAAGCATTCTTTTCATCTATGGAAAAAACACAAGGGTGCTAATCACTGGTACTTGTATTGAAGGTTTTGACCCATGCAATAACACACAAAAATAAATAGGCAAATGTTTGAAAGGAAGAAAAAATTTATTGCATTTGCTGATAACATGGTTGTCTTTGACCCAAGGCAATAAAATGGCATGCTGATAGAACTGTATACTGCTACAGACCAACTACCATAGCAGCAATAGAAAAAAGTGTCGAAGAATTAATCCTACTCAAAGCATTTGTTTTCCCCACTGCTCCATCTACATCAAGAGCTCAAATTTATGGTCTTTATTGCTCCACCTGGCACAAAGAGAGAATTCCTTGGCTTCTATTTTGTATTACCAACTCCTGACCTGGGTGCATTCTGAGTGACAGAGCCCAGGTCACATGCTTGTGCCCTAGCTGCAAGAGAAGCTGGTGAAGTCAGTATCTAGCATTTTCACCTTCTTTACAAAAGATAAGTTCTGTCTTCCATGATTCATCAGGTGGATAGTTCCCTCAACCTAGAAAAGGATTTAGACGCTCTGCACTGAAAACAATGACACGTGTCCACTAGAAGCATCCCTATTCCCACTAATAATGATTCTTCAGTTATTCTGGAATTACCAGTAAGCACAATGAGGAAAAAAGAAAAAAACAGGCAAAAATAGACATAAAAATAAAGTTGGAGATTAAATTATTGCTATTATATATGGAGCTGGTTTGATTATTCTAGAAAATACATGAGAAACAACTAAAATGTTTTCACAAACAATAGAATTCATCCAGTTGTCTGGCACAAAATTAATAAATAGATATATCTTTATGTGGCTTGCTAGATTACCTAATATAAAAAAACATGGCACTTACAATAGCAAGAAACATGAGCACTCAATATAAAACTTGAATAGGCTTCTGAAGGATGTAAAAAGAAGACACGAATAAATAGAAAGGCATGCCATGCCTTTGGGCAAGAAATAAAAAATCCTGAGCAAGTTATTGATATTTATCCATAAATTAATCTATACATTTAACATGATCCCCCTCCAAAAATTTTCAGTAGCAATTTTATTGGAACTTGATCAGTTCAGTTCAGTTCAGTTCAGTGGCTCAGTCGTGTCCAACTCTTTGCGACCCCATGGACTGCAGCGTGCCAGGCCTCCCTGTTCATCACCAACTCCCAGAGTTCATTCAAACTCATGTCCATTGAGTCGGTGATGCCATCCAACATCTCATCCTCTGTCGTCCCCTTTTCCTGCCTTCAATCTATCCCAGCGTCACGGTTTTTTCCAGTGAGTCAGTTCTTTGCATCAGGTGGCCAAAGTGTTGCATCAGTCCTTCCAATGAATATTCAAGAGTGATTTCTATTAGGATGGACTGGTTTGATCTCCTTTCAGTCCAAGAGACTCTCAAGAGTCTTCTCTAACACCATAGTTTAAAAACATCAATTCTTCGGCACTCAGCTTTCTTTATAGTCCAACCCTCACACCCATACATGACTACTGGAAAAACCATAGCCTTGACTAGATGGACTTTGTTGGCAAAATAATGTCTCTGCTTTTTAATATGCTGTCTAGGTTGGTCATAGCTTTTCTTCCAAGGACCAAGTGTCTTTTAATTTCATGGCTGCAGTCACCATCTGCAGTGATTTTTGGAGCCCCCAAAAATAAAGTCTGCCACTGTTTCCCCCTCTATTTGCCATGAAGTGGTGGGACTGGATGCCATGATCTTAGTTTTCTGAATGTTGAGTTTTAAGCCAACTTTTTCACTCTCCTCTTTCACTTTCATCAAGAGGCTCTTTAGTTCTTCTTCGCTTTTTGTGATAAGGGTGGTCATCTGCATATATGAGCTTATTGCCATTTCTCCCGGCAATCTTGATTCCAGCTTGTGCTTCATCCAGTACAACATTTCTCATGATGTACTCTGCATATAAGTTAAAAAGCAGGGTGACAATATACAGCGTTGACGTACTCCTTTTCTGATTTGGAACCAGTCTTTTGTTCCATGTCCAGTTCTAACTGCTGCTTCCAGATGTGCATACAGATTTCTCAAGAGGCAGGTCAGGTGGTCTGGTATTCCCACCTCTTGAAGAATTTTCCACAGTTTGTTGTGATCCACAAAGTCAAAGGCTTTGGCATAGTCAATAAAGCAGAAGTAGATGTTTTTCTGGAACTCTCTTGCTTTTTTGATGATCCAGCAAATGTTGGCAATTTGATCTCTGGTTCCTCTGCCTTTTTGAAATCCAGCTTGAACATCTGGAAGTTCACGGTTCATGTATTGCTGAAGTCTGGCTTGGAGAATTTTGAGCATTACTTTACTAGCATGCAAGATGAGTACAGTTGTGTGGTAGTTTGAGCATTCTTTGGCATTGCCTTTCTTTGGAATTGGAATGAAAACTGACCTTTTCCAGTCCTGTGGCCACTGCTGAGTTTTCCAAATTTGCTGGCATATTGAGTGCAGCACTTTCACAGCATCATCTTTCAGGATTTGAAAGAGCTCAACTGGAATTCCATCACCTCTACTAGCTTTGTTCATCGTGATAATTCCTAAGGCCCACTTGACTTCACATTCCAGGATGTCAGGCTCTAAGTGAGTGATCACACCATCGTGATTATTTGGGTTGTGAAGATCTTTTTTGTATAGTTCTTCTGTGTATTCCTGCCACCTCTCCTTAATATCTTCTGCTTCTGTTAGGTCCATACCATTTCTGTCCTTTATCAAGCCCATCTTTGCATGAAATGTTCCCTTGGTATCTCTAATTTTCTTGACGAGATCTCTAGTTTCTCCTGTTCTATTGTTTTCTTCTATTTCTTTACATTGATCACTGAGGAAGGCTTTCTTATCTCTCCTTGCTATTCTTTGGAACTCTGCATTCCAATGGGTATATCTTTCCTTTTCGCCTTTGCTTTTTGCTTCTCTTCTTTTCACAGCTCTTTGTAAGGCCTCCTCAGATGGCCATTTTGCTTTTTTGCATTTCTTTTTCTTGGGGATGGTCTTGATCCCTGCCTCCTGTACAATGTCATGAAGCTCCGTCTGTAGTTCACCAGGCACTCTGTCTATCAGATCTAGGCCCTTAAATCTATTTCTCACTTCCACTGTAGAATCATAAGGGATTTTATTTAGGTCATACCTGAATGGTCTAGTGGTTTTCCCCATTTTCTTCAATTTAAGTCTAAATTTCGCAATAAGGAGTTCATGATCTGAGCCATAGTCAGCTCCCGGTCTTGTTTTTGCTGACTGTATAGAGCTTCTGCTTCTTTGCCTGCAAAGAATATAATCAATCTGATTTCGGTATTGACCATCTGGTGATGTCCATGTGTAGAGTTTTTTCTTGTGTTGTTAGAAGAGGGTGTTTGCTATGCCCAGTGCGTTTTCTTGGCGAAACTCTGTTAGCCTTTGCCCTACTTCCTTCTGTACTCCAAGGTCAAATTTGCCTGTTACTCCAGGTGTTTCCTGACTTCCTACTTTTGCATTCCAGTCCCCTATAATGAAAAGGACATCTTTTTTGGGTGTTAGTTCTAGAAGGTCTTGTAGGTCTTCATAGAACCGTTCAACTTCAGCTTCTTGAGCATTACTGGTCGGGGCATAGACTTAGATTACCATGATACTGAATGGTTTGCCTTGGAAACGAACAGAGATCATTCTGTTGTTTTTGAGATTGCATCCAAGTACTGCATTTCAGATTCTTGTTTACTATGGTGGCTACTCCATTTCTTCTAAGGGATTCTTGCCCACAGTAGTAGATATAATGGTCATCTGAGTTAAATTCACCCATTCCAGTCCATTTTAGCTCACTGATTCCTAAAATGTCGATGTTCACTCTTGTCATCCCGTTTGACCACTTCCAATTTGCCTTGATTCATGGACCTAACATTCCAGGTTCCTATGCAATATAGCTCTTTATAACATTGGACCTTGCTTCCAACACCAGTCATATCCACAACTGGGTGCTGTTTTTGCTTTGGCTCTGTCTCTTCATTCTTTCTGGAGTTATTTCTCCACTCATCTCCAGTAGCATATTGGGCACCTACTGACCTGGGGAGTTCACCTTTCAGTGTCCTATCTTTTTGCCTTTTCATACTGTTCATGGGGTTCTCAAGGCAAGAATACTGAAGTGGTTTGCCATTCCCTTCTTCAGTGGACCTCATTTTGTCAGAACTCTCCACCATGACCCATCCGTCTTGGTTGGCCCTACATGGCATGGCTCATAGTTTCATTGAGTTAGACAAGGCTGTGGTCCATGTGATTAGATTGGTTAGTTTTCTGTGATTGTGGTTTCAGTCTGTCCTCTGATGCCCTCTCCCAGCGCTTACCATCTTACTGGGGTTTCTCTGACCTTGGACGTGGGGTATCTCCTCCTGGCCGCTCACTGCTCCAGCACTGCACAGCTGCTAAGGACAATGTGGAAAAATAAATAAGCTAGAATAATTAGCAAAAATTCTAGAAAAGAGTAATGGAATGTATTTGTCTTTTCCCCCCAACTTTACCAAGAAAAATCGACCAATATAATTGTGTATATTTAACGTGCTTAAGATGTACTCTCAGGGACTTTCAAGTATATAATACTTTATTATTAACTGTAGTCACCATGCTGTGCATTACAGCCTTCAAATTTACTCTTCTTATAACTGAAAGTTTGTATTCTTTGATCTATATCTCCCCATTTCCCCCCTGGCAAGGGAGGGGTTTTTCTTGGTAAGCCTTAAAACAAACAAAAACACCAAAAGGATAAGATATGGCTCTTGAATATATACAGTCATTTGAAATGTGGTAAAGATTTCATTACAGATCATTGGGAAGTTATAGAATTGCTCTTTTGATTGGCAAAGATTAAAGATTACTAATATTCAATGGCAGAGAAGATGTGGAGAAATGTATAGATATGTAAATAGGCATGAAGTTTATGGGGAACATTTTCTTAGTATCTTTTTTGGAAATACATGCATGCCTTAACTTAATAATTCCACATTTAGAGATTCAGATCAGATCAGATCAGATCAGTTGCTCAGTCGTGTCCAACCCTTTGCGACCCCATGAATTGCAGCACGCCAGGCCTCCCTGTCCATCACCAACTCCCAGAGTTCACTCAGACTCACGTCCATCGAGTCAGTGATGCTATCCAGCCATCTCATCCTCTGTCGTCCCCTTCTCCTCCTGCCCCCAATCCCTCCCAGCATCAGAGTCTTTTCCAATGAGTCAACTCTTTGCATGAGGTGGCCAAAGTACTGGAGTTTCAGCTTTAGCATCATTCCTTCCAAAGAAATCCCAGGGCTGATCTCCTTCAGAATGGACTGGTTGGATCTCCTTGCAGTCCAAGGGACTCTCAAGAGTCTTCTCCAACAACACAGTTCAAAAGCATCAATTCTTCGGTGTTCAGCCTTCTTCACAGTCCAACTCTCACCTCCATACATGACCACAGGAAAAACCATAGCCTTGACTAGATGAACCTTTGTTGGCAAAGTAATGGCTCTGCTTTTGAATATGCTATCTAAGTTGGTCATAACTTTCCTTCCAAGGAGTAAGCGTCTTTTAATTTCATGGCTGCAATCTCCATCTGTAGTGATTTTGGAGCCCAGAAAAATAAAGTCTGACACTGTTTCCACTGTTTCCCCATCTATTTCCCATGAAGTGGTGGGACCGGATGCCATGATCTTCGTTTTCTGAATGTTGAGCTTTAAGCCAACTTTTTCAGTCTCCACTTTCACTTTCATCAAGAGGCTTTTGAGTTCCTCTTCACTTTCTGCCATAACGGTGGTGTCATCTGCATATCTGAGGTTATTGATATTTCTCCCGGCAATCTTGATTCCAGCCTGTGCTTCTTCCAGTCCAGCGGATTCCAAATAAATCTTTACATTTGTCCACAGAGGCCTTAGGGAGTCATTTTTAATAGAAGAAAATAGATTACGAGTATTCTTATAAATAAATTAAAGAACCATGTATCCACGGGGGCTTCCCTGTGGCTCAGTGGTAAATGAGGAGACACAGTGGTAAATGCAGGAGACGTGGTTTCAGTCTCTGGCTTGGGAAGATCCCCTGGAGAAGGAAATGGCAATCCACTGCAGTATTCTTGCCTGGGAAATCCCATGGACAGAGGAGCCTGGAGGGCCACCATCTATTGGGTCGCAAAAGATTCAGACATGACTTAGTGACTAAGCAACAAAATATATCTATACTGTACAATATAATGCAGCAGTCAAAACAAATGAGGTAAAAATGAGAAAGTTCACATAAAGTGATATGTGGCATTTCAAAGACTAAAATTTTATCCCTCCCCTGACCTCTTTCATCTTTGGTAACCATAAGTTTGTTTTTTATGCCTGTAAGACTTTCTGTTTTGTAAATAAGTTCATTTGTATCATATTTTAGATTCTACATATAAGTGATATCATATGGTATTTGTCTTTCTCTAACTTACTTCTCTTAGTATGACAATCTCTAGGTCCATCCACGTTGCTGAAAATGGCATTATTTCATTCTTTTTATGGCTGAGTAGTATTCCAGTGTGTGTATGTGTGTGTGTGTGTTTATTTCAGGCTTCCCAGGTGGCACTAGTGGTAAAGAATCCCACCTGCCAATGCAGGAGACCCTGGAGATGCGTGTTTGATCCCTGGGTGGGGAAAATCCTGTGGAGCAAGAAATGGCGATCCACTCTAGTATTCTTGCCTGAAAAATTCCATGGACAGAAGAGCCTGGTGGGCTATAGTCCATGGAGTCACAAAGAGATGGACATGAGTGAGCACATACAGATATATAGGTGTATATATATATGTGTGTGTGTGTATATATGTATATAAGTACACACACACACATATCTACACACACACACACATATATATGGGCTTCCCAAGTGGCTCAGCAGTAAAGAATCTGCCTCCAAAGCAGGAAACACCAAGGGTTTGATCCTTCTTGGGGAAGATCCCCTGGAGGAAGGTATGGCAACCCACTCCAGTATACTTTCCTGAAGATCCCTGGTGAGGGACAGGGGAGCCTGGCAGGATAGTCCACAGGGTTACAGGAGTCGGACATGACTGAAGTGACTGAGCATGCACACATGCACACACACACACACACACACACCCCCCACATCTTCTTTATCCATTCATCTGTCCATGGACATTTGGGTTGCTTCCATGTTTTGGCTACTGTAAATAGTGCTTCTGTGAACACAGGGGTGCATGTATTATTTCAAATTGGAGTTTTCTCCAGGTATATTCCCAGTAGTGGGATTGCTAGATCATATGGTAACTCTGGTTTAGGTTTTTAAAGGAAATTCTGCACCGTTTCCATATACGTTGGCAATTTATGAAGCTACTTGTCTCTTGCCGTTTGTGGAGCTTATTGGAGAACTCTGGTCCTGGAAGGCCTCTGTAAGCCCTCTCTCCACAGCTGTATAAAGATTAAGACAGCACGAGAACTAGGGGAAGGACTGCCTGAGACAGTTCCTGGGGTTGAGTCTTTACTTGATTTTTCTCACTTTGAAAAGCCTTTGCATGTTTGTAGGCTAGTTTTTATTCATTCCTGCCCTGACTCTCCATGACAGTTTTACAGAATAATTATATATTCTTAAAAATAGATCATCTTATTAGATTGATATAAAGGATCCCTGGATGGCAGTGGGTATGCAAAGCCCATCTCAACATCCATCTTTTGAGATATCAAATCTCTGTGCCCAGTCAAAGCAGGCACTCCATCAAGCTGCTGTCTTCTTTCTCAAGGCCCAGGCTCCTGGGATATCCCAAATCTCAGCCTAAATAAGACACAGAATGAAGACATCTCTTGTCTATTAGAAGGAGCAAATGTATGTATGAAGGTTACCTCTCATTGATTATAAAAAAGCATAGCTAGTTCTCTTCAGAGGATGTGCTTCTGTGAGAATGAATGGAATTGCCTAAACTGTATGGAAATATTTCTTTGAGCAAAGTTGTCTTCTCTAGAGGAACTGGAGGAGGGATTTCTGGTTGACAATGAAGCATAGATCTCAAAAGATGGAGATGGCATTCTGAGGCTCCTGGCATCCTTTGTGCATCCTGGCAGGTCCTGGATATGTACACAGGCTCCCTGGGGGCATGGGAGGAGGATGACATGGCTATAGTTGTTAATTCTGAGTTTTAAAGATTTTACTGGGATGTCTGTCTCTCTCTCTGATCTGCCTATCTCTGTCTAGAAAATTCTCAATTTGAATTAAAAAAAAAATGACACGCATTTCTCTGATAAAAAGGTGAGAATTAATATAAAATTATAACCAAGAAAAAAAGAGCACATTTATCACAGGCTTCATTGTAAAGCTGCAAGTAATTCTTATACAGAGTCCAGTTTTAAAAACAGATTTTATGAGGTTTTCATTTCTATGAGTTTAACGACTGGCTGCTTTGAAATGCCCCACAAAATACCTAAATGATGGATACATTAGAACAAATATAGTTCAAATTCAGTAATAAACTCAATAAGTCCTAAATTTTAAAACACAAAAACAGGTAAAATACAGCTGACACTAGAGTGTGAGCAACACAGTTACTTACTCCAGAGCTGATCTGGGGGTTGGGATCTGGCAGCAACCCATGCTATTCCACCATCTTTCAAGAAGAGAAGCTTCTTTGAATTCTTTTGTGTCTCATTCAACCTGCTGCATATACATGAAAGTACAATCAATGGTCTTTACTATTATTATCAACAAAGTGTTCTATAAGTGTATTTCTCTTCAAGGACATCATTCCACTGTATGGGGATTTTATGTTTCTTAAATTCCTAGTGTAGAAGTTCTAGCAGCTGTCTGGCATTATTTTTTCTTGTGGATAAATAAGGCCATCTGAGTAAATATTGTAATTAGGACCATAATGGCTCGTTTTGATTGCTTTTAATAAATAACACCAACCAGAACTGTCTCTTAGATGTGACACTAATGATCATTAATGGACAAGCGGTTAGATTTACATTAGAATTTCTTGGCTGAAAATCTTTCTGAATGCAAACTACAATGCTATTAAAGGAAAAAATATGCAAAACTTTCTGCAAATGTTTCATTATCTTATAATAATCTGCAGGAACTCAGAATAGAAAAATGCAAGAAACTAGGACCTGGTGTAACTCAGCAGGTGTTTTGTGCAGAAAATATAGGTAAAACTGAGATAAAGAGAGCAGGATTGGACCATTGTAAGCAGGTCTAGGATCTGTTCAGTCTTCACTTTAGAAAAGGTTGGTAAAATTTGGTTAAAAATAAAAAGTCATTTGGTTAAAAATAAAAAAAATTTAAAATTAGGTTTAAAAATAAACTGTACGATGTTAAAATCTAAAGTGTTCTAGCCCACTGGAAACCTTAAGATTATAGAATTTTACTTTCTGATTACCTAAATGGTCAGATAAAGATGGCTCACGGTGGCATCACAAAACTGTGATTCTTTTTGCAGTTACATCAAGTTGCGATTATATCTTTATGAAATTTAAAACAGATGACAACACCTTCATTTATTTGAAATTTGCCCTTTCACTCTCCTTCCTACAAATTAGTCTTTCCATTTCTCTCACCTTCTTAAGAGTCATTGATTATAAACAGATTCTTTAGAGACTTAAAGTTTATTTTAGCTTTCTTTAAAAAAGTAAAGAAAAAGGAATTAGGATCTTTTAAATTAAAAATGGCAAAAGTGAGCTCTGTAGGAGTTCCCAAGAAATCGCCGTCGTGACACTGGTAAGCATGTTCCAAGCAGAAGGTGAGTCTGAGCTCCAGACAGCTGCCAGCAGTAGCACACGCCCCGGAGCACCAGAACCTGGGCCCTGTCCTTTCTAGTGAGCCAAACTGCTGCCATTGCTTTGGACAAAGTAGGCTTTGGAAATATTGAGAAGGAAGCTACTTGTCGTCAGTACCCTCTCCTCGTCGCCCCATTTCTGTCACCATCACTTTGCAGATGGAGCACCTTATCCTATGTCATAACTCTCTGAAGCCCGCTTTCCACCAGCCAGGACACCCCACCTGGGTCTGTGCATTTGTTCATTTACCCGATTGTATGCAGGTTGATTGTGTACCAGTCATTGTCCTCACCCCACAATGAAAATGTGATATTGAACTGGGTCTTGAGAAACAGTAAAAAAAAAAAACCCTATGAGATAGACATGTAGACAGGGTTGTTCTAGTTGGAGAGAAGAGTGTGAAGAAAGTCATGGAGGTTTACAGCTGCCTTACTTATTGAGAGAAAGGCAGGTAGTAGTCCAATGTAACTAGAAGCAGGTTATGTGGCACGTGGAAGCTGGTTTGGGGGTAGAAAGAGGAAGGGGTGTATCTGGAAGGGTAGGTATCAGCTAGACTATGAAGGGGTTGAGCACTAGGTAGAGAAGACAACACCAGTTAGCCTGGTGAGAATTTTAGGGTAAGTCGGAGTGGGCATGGTGAGGTTTGCAGCAGGGTTTGGCAAACCAGAGCCTGTGGACCAAATTTAACCTACTGCCTGCTTTTGTACAGCCCAGGAATATTTAGGAATAGTGTTACATTTTAAAATCAAAAGTCAGGCACTGGAATTTTACAAAAACTCAAATTTAAGTATCCATAAAGTTTTATTGGAACACAGCCATGCTCATTTGTTACTCATTGACTACTTTTGTGCTACAAGGATGGGATTGAGTAGTTGGGACAGAAACCATATGACTCACCAACCCTGTAGCATTCGCTAGCTGGCTCTGTTTAGAAAGGGCTTCTCTGATAGCTGTCGGTAAAGAATCCGCCTGCAATGCAGGAGACCCCGGTTTGATTCCTGGGTTGGGAAGATCTGCTGGAGAAGGGATAGGTTACACTCTCCAGTATTCTTGGGGTTCCCTGGTGGCTCAGCTGGTAAAGAATCCATCTGCAATTGGGGAGACCTGGGTTCAATCCCTGGGTTGGGAAGATCCCCTGGAGAAGGGAACAGCTACCCACTCCACTATTCTGGCCTGGAGAATTCCATGGACTGTATAGTCCATGGGGTCCCAAAGAGTTGGATATGACTGAGCAACTTTCACTTTCTTCTGCTTAGAAGTTACAATGGGTCCTGTCCTAAGCCTTTCCAAAACAAAAGAGTAGAATATGAGTGAGGAAACCAGAGCAAGATGAGCCCTGCACAGATAGTGGAAGTTTTAGGGAACTTGGTTTAACTCATTTATTAATTCCAGTGATGTGATTTCCCCAGCACTTATTCTCTTGTAACATAGTTGGAAGTTGTAGCACATCATGTTTTCTTTAGTATGAGATACATGGGTTAAATTTTGGAAGAGGGGGTTTAAATTTTTTTAAAAAATTCAATATGATTTCTGGGAAATCTGGAAGCCTATGTTGGCAGTTGTGGGTGACATGCATTTTCAGAAGCATTCGCATGGTTGAAAAGTCATATGAAAAAGTATCTTTAAGAATCAGGCATCTAAATCAATAAAGGAAATTGCTGAAAGCTTTTCTAACCTTTAAAAAATCCATCTCTCTTTGTGAGAGCAGTAATGCCAATCATATTTCTCCTTCAGTGTGGGTAATTTTTAAATTCTTTTCATAAGGCTAAGAGACATTACCTTATACAATGTCTTTAAATTTTTTTAAAGCAATCCTTACTTGCAAGACCCTCCAAAATTATAATGACATAGTGTTCCAGTTAGAGGAAAAATCATAATTGAGAAAGTCCAGTTAAAGAAAGAGTAAAGCAGCCATAGGAGAGATAAATTGGTAGGTTGTAAGACCAAGGTCAAGCTGCCTGTGGGCTGTTGTACCTGATCTCAGAACATCCAGTGCTCCCAGCTGAGAACTTCTGCCTCCTCTGGGGTGATAAGAATAGAGGTTGTATCAACCAGAGATCAATTATAGCAAAGGAGAAACATTTCTAGTTCTTTTAAGCAGAACGAGTTGTAATAGTGAGAGCTGCTTAGGAAATAAATGGGAGCCTGAGGAGCAGGGTTTATATGGGCCTTTGGGAAGAACTCTCAGGCACAGAATTTAGCAGCCAGGGGAACAACTATTTCTTCCACAAAGGTGGGGAGTCAGTAGCCTGGAAGTTGGATCAGAAATCTTCATTTGCTTCCTCTGCTACCGACTCTCATGCCTAGTGCTTTATTTTCTTGGGCTCCAAAATCGCTGCAGATGGTGACTGCAGCCATGAAATTAAAAGACACTCGTTCCTTGGAAGAAAAGCTATGACAAACCTAGACAGCTTATTAAAAAAACAGAGACATCACTTTGCCGACAAAGGTCGTTTAGTCAAAGCAATGATTTTTCCAGTAGTCATGTATGGATGTGAGAGTTGGACCATAAAGAAAGCTGAGCACCGAAGAATTGATAATTTTGAACTGTGGTGTTGGAGAAGACTCTTGTGGTCTCTTGCATGGCAAGAGATTGAACCAGTCAATCCTAAAGGAAATCAGCCCTGAGTATTCATTGGAAAGACTGATGCTGAAACTGAAGCACCAATATTTTGGCCACCTGATGCAAAGAGCTGACTCATTGGAAAAGACCCTGATGCTAGGAAAGATTGAGGGCAGGAGGAGAAGGGGATCATAAAGGATGGGGTGGCTGGATGGCATCACCAACTCAATGGATATGAGCTTGAGCAAACTCCGGGAAATAGTAAAGGACAGGGAAGTCTGGTATGCTACAGTCCCTGGGGTCACAAAGAGTCAGATATGACTGAGCAACTGAACAACAAGCCTGGTGCTGCTGTAGACATACATCTCCACAACTGTCTTCCAGTGACATTTAGCCAAAGCAGCCAAAAACCTCACTTTCATGTTCCAAAGTGTGCCCATTTTGGCTTAAATATTTTGGATTAAATATGTGATCAGAAGTATGTGATATTAAGGAGAGATGGCAAGAATACACAGAAGAACTGTACAAAAAAGATCTTCATGACTCAGATAATCACGATGGTGTGATCACTCACCTAGAGTCAGACATCCTGGAATGTGCAGTCAAGTGGGCCTTAGAAAGCATTACTACCAACAAAGCTAGTGGAGGTGATGGAATTCCAGTTGAGCTATTTCAAATCCTGAAAGATGATTCTGTGAAAGTGCTGCACTCAATATGCCAGCAAATTTGGAAAACTCAGCAGTGGCCACAGGAGTGGAAAAGGTCAGTTTTCATTCCAATCCCAAAGAAAGGGAATGCGAAAGAATGCTCAAACTACCAAACAATTGCACTCATCCCACATGCTAGTAAAGTAATGCTCAAAATTCTCCAAGACAGGCTTCAGAAATATGTGAACCATGAACTTCCAGATGTTCAGGCTGGTTTTAGGAAAGGCAGAGGATCCAGAGATCAAATTGCCAACATCTGCTGGTTCATCAAAAAAGCAAGAGAGTTCCAGAAAAACATCTATTTCTGCTTTATTGACTGTGTGGATCACAATAAACTGTGGAAAATTCAATAAACTGTGGAATACCAGACCACCTGACCTGCCTCTTGAGAAACCTATATGCAGGTCAGGGAGCAACAGTTAGAACTGGACATGGAACAACAGACTGGTTCCAAATAGGAATAGGAGTATGTCAAGGCTGTATATTGTCACCCTGCTTATTTAACGTATATGCAGAGTACATCATGAGAAATGCTGGGCAGGATGAAGCACAAGCTGGAATCAAGATTGCCGGGAGAAATATCAATAACCTCACATATGCAGATGGCACCACCCTTATGGCAGAAAATGAAGAGGGGCTAAAGAGCCTCTTGATGAAAGTGAAAGAGGAGAGTGAAAAAGTTGGCTTAAAACTCAACATTCAGAAAACGAAGATCATGGCATCTGGTCCCATCACTTCATGGGAAATAGATGGGGAAACAGTGGAAACAGTGTCAGACTTTATTTTTTGGGGCTCCAAAATCACTGCAGATGGTGACTGCAGCCATGAAATTAAAAGACGCTTACTCCTTGAAAGAAAAGTTATGAACAACCTAGATAGCATATTCAAAAGCAGAGACATTACTTTGCCAACAAAGGTTCGTCTAGTCAAGGCTATGGTTTTTCCAGTGGTCATGTATGGATGTGAGAGTTGGACTGTGAAGAAAGCTGAGTGCCGAAGAATTGATGCTTTTGAACTGTGGTGTTGGAGAAGACTCTTGAGAGTCCCCTGGACTGCAAGGAGATCCAACCAGTCCATCCTAAAGGAGACCAGTCCTGGGTGTTCACTGAAGGACTGATGTTGAGGCTGAAACTGCAATACTTTGGATGCTGGGAGGGATTGGGGGCAGGAGGAAAAGGGGACAACAGAGGATGAGATGGCTGGATGGCATCACAGACTCGATGGACATGAGTTTGAGTGAACTCCAGGAGTTCGTGATGGACAAGGAGGCCTGGCGTGCTGCAATTCATGGGGTCGCAAAGAGTCGGACATGACTGAGTGACTGAACTGAATTGAACTGAACTGATATGATCAGAACCCCAGCTGCAAGGAATTCTGGGAAATGTAGGTTTCAGGTTTCTATCCTCTGTGTAGGGAGGCATACTGGAAGGAAGTGAGAGAGAACATGGAGGCTCATCATCTGTGTTCATTTCCTATTGCCGCTGTAGCAAATTACAGCCAAACAACATAGATTTCAGTTCAGTTCAGTTCAGTTCAGTTCATTTCAGTCGCTCAGTCGTGTCCAACTCTTTGCGACCCCATGAATCGCAGCACGCCAGGTCTCCCTGTCCATCACCAACTCCAGGAGTTCACCCAGACTCACGTCCATCGAGTCAGTGATGCCATCCAGCCATCTCATCCTCTGGCGTCCCCTTCTCCTCCCGCCCCCAATCCCTCCCAGCATCAGAGTCTTTCCAATGAGTCAACTCTTCGCATGAGGTGGCCAAAGTACTGGAGTTTCAGCTTTAGCATCCTTCCTTCCAAAGAAATCCCAGGGCTGATCTCCTTCAGAATGGACTGGCTGGATCTCCTTGCAGTCCAAGGGACTTGCAAGAGTCTTCTCCAACACCACAGTTCAAAAGCATCAATTCTTTGGCCCTCGGTTTTCTTCACAGTCCAACTCTCACATTCATACATGACCACTGGAAAAACCATAGCCTTGACTAGACGGACCTTTGTTAGCAAAGTAATGTCTCTGCTTTTGAATACGCTATCTAGGTTGTTCATAACTTTTCTTTCAAGGAGTAAGCGTCTTTTAATTTCATGGCTGCAGTCACCATCTGCAGTGATTTTGGAGCCCCAAAAAATAGTCTGACACTGTTTCCACTGTTTCCCCATCTATTTCCCATGAAGTGATGGGACCAGATGCCATGATCTTCGTTTTCTGAATGTTGAGTTTTAAGCCAACTTTTTCACTCTCCTCTTTCACTTTCATCAAGAGGCTTTTAGTTACTCTTCACTTTCTGCCATAAGGGTGGTGCCATCTGCATATGTGAGGTTATTGATATTTCTCCCGGCAATCTTGATTCCAGCTTGTGCTTCATCCAGCCCAGCATTTCTCATGATGTACTCTGCATATAAGTTAAATAAGCAGGGTGACAATATACAGCCTTGACATACTCCTATTCCTATTTGGAACCAGTCTGTTGTTCCATGTCCAGTTCTAACTGTTGCTCCCTGACCTGCATATAGGTTTCTCAAGAGGCAGGTCAGGTGGTCTGGTATTCCATAGTTTATTGAATTTTCCACAGTTTATTGTGATCCACACAGTCAAAGGCTTTGGCATAGTCAATAAAGCAGAAATAGATGTTTTTCTGGAACTCTCTTGCTTTTTCGATGAACCAGCAGATGTTGGCAATTTGATCTCTGGATCCTCTGCCTTTTCTAAAACCAGCATACATTTATTATCATACAATTCAGGAGGTCAGAAGTCCGATGTGGGTTTTCTAGGGCTAAGATCAAGGCATCAGTAGAGCTGTGTTCCTTCTGGAGGCTCTGGGATAATCCATCCATTCCTTGCCATTCTCAACTTCTAGAGGCTGCCCACTTGGTGGCTCAGTGTTAAAGAATCTTCCTTCCAATGCAGGAAATGTGGGTTTGATCCCTGGGATCCTTGGGTCGGGAAGATGCCCTGCAAAAGGAAATTGCAGCCCACTCCAGTATTTTTGCCTGGGAAATCCTGTGGACAGTGGAGTGGAGCCTGGTGTGTTGCAGTCCATGGGGTCACAAAGACTTGGATGCGATTTCGCAACTAAACAACAGCAAGAGGCTGCCCTTACATCTTGGCTCATGGCCTTTTCATGCCATTATCTGCTTTCATCATCACCTTCTCAGTCTCTAACCTGAAAGTATCCTTCTTACAAGGACTCTTGTGAGTATATTGGGCCCACCAAGAGTCTTAATTTAGTCACATCTGCAAAATCCCCTTTTCCATGTAAGGTAACACATTCCCAGGAATTAGGATGTCACCATCTTCTGGAGGGGAGAGAATTATTCAGCCTAATTATTCAAATTAGTGAGGAAGGAAAATGATGTTTATTGAGTATCTGCCATGTTCCAAGAATGTTATATATTGTACATTATCTCATCAAACATTCACAACAACCCTTCAAGGTTGGCACTATTATTCCCACTACAGATGAGAAAATGATATTAATAGAATTTCAGGAACTGGCCCATCATTTAGTTATAAAAAGAAGTGAGCTATGAAAAGACATTGAGGAATTCCAAGTGAATATT
This sequence comes from Bubalus bubalis, assembly GCF_019923935.1. Taxonomy (NCBI): domain Eukaryota; kingdom Metazoa; phylum Chordata; class Mammalia; order Artiodactyla; family Bovidae; genus Bubalus; species Bubalus bubalis. Next base: position 115,032,109 of record NC_059159.1, on the reverse strand, counting down.
ACTACTTGAGAGGAGCTAGTCTGAAAATGCTGCATGATTTCAAGTATATGACGTTCTGGAAAAGACAAAATTATGGAGACAATAAAAAGATCAGTAGTTGCCTGGAGTTAGAGGAAGGAATGGATGAATAGGCAGAGCACAGATCATTTTTAGGGCAGTGAAACTATTCTATATGATGCTATAATGGTAGATACATGTCATGATGCATGTGGAAAAGCCCATAGAACTGTACTATACCAAGAGTGAACTCTACATGATAAATTCATTAATAATAATTTATCAATGTTGATTCATCAACTGTAACAAATATACCAGACCAATGCAAAAATGTTAATAATAGGGGACACTCTGGAACTGGGGAGGGAGTATATGAGAACTGTGTTTTCAGTTCAATTTTTATGTAAACCTAAATTGCTCTAAGAAATCAAACACATTAATTAAATTAACAACAACAAAAATTAGCCCAGCTGGTATGTGGCAGAGCTAGTAGTTAATCTCAGAAATGTTTGGTTCTGAGAATGCATGTGATTCAAGCGAGCCTGCGAGTTCTGGAGGTCCTGGTGCCCTCAGAATTTCCTGACTGGAGAATCTAGAGGCTGACAGTGATGCTGTCATCACGGGAGTCACGGTGTGCTTCTTCCTTTGTCACTGTCGACAGTTTTGACAGTATTGAGAGTGTCAGTGGGGTTTAATGTGTTCCCTGCCTGGTCTTGGCTTACTGATAGGGGACTGTTAATTCCATCGTCTTTAAGTAGTCAGTTACAGGTTTCTCATGGCTATCATACACCATCTACCCATGAAATCTGCTTCTTCCAGAGGTGAATGAAGTGCTTTCCACATAGACTGGTCCTACTTGCCTGATGACATCTTAACAACAAAAAAGCATTGTTTTAAGTCTGAACTTTGGGGGAAACATTTGTTGGTAAGAATAAAAATTTGGCCAGTGGTGGCTCAGATGGCAAAGCGTCTGCCTACAATGCGGGAGACCCAGGTTCAATCCCTGGGTTGGGAAGATCTCCTGGAGAAGGAAATGGCAATCCACTCCAGTACTCTTGCTTGGAAAATCCCATGGATGGAAGAGCCTGGTAGGCTACAGTCCATGCGGTCACAAGAAGTCGGACACGACTGAGTGACTTTCATTCATTCATTCATTAAACTAAGAACTACCCTTTTCAATATTCACTCTTCACCTTCTCTTTGAGAGGAGGGAATGGTGTTGATGCACTGAAGCACTTGAAACTCTAGTTTTTCTGCCCTTTGTATAATGCATGCCCTTTGTATTTATATCTTTAGTGAGATCCTTTTATCAAAAGTCTTAACTACGAATTCTCTCCCGTCCTTTGCGTGTGCCTGTGTGCTAAGTCGCCTCACTCATATCAGACTCTTTGTGACCCCATGGACTTTAACCTGCCAGGCTCCTCTGTCCATGGGATTCTCCAGGCAAGAATACTGGAGTGGGTTGCTATGACCTCCTTCAGGGGCTCTTCCTGACTCAGGGATTGAACCCGTGTCTCCTACGTCTCCTGCATAGGCAGGGGAGTTCTTTACCACCTGAGCCACCTGGGAAGTCCTCTATCCCTTCATCTTGTACCAAGTGAAATATATATTTTGGTAGAGCATATAGATTAGAAAATATAGGTGAATAAAAAGACAATAAAACCACGGAACTGTTATCTCTAGAGATAACTACTGTCAACTCAGGTGTATATCCTTTTATATCACAATTAGGTTTATCTCATAAACTAACTCTGAAGATAAACTGTCCAGGGACCCAGGATCCCCTGATTTTGTTGTTCCCTTATTCTGTATGCAACTTTCCAACGAAGTCTATGAAGGATACCTGATCTCAAACCATAATATCTATTCCAGCCTGCAGCAATGGGGAAGGGGATGGGGTGAAGAAAACACACCACTCCCTTTAGCACTTAAGAATCTGCCTACAATGCAGGAGCAGCAGGAGATGTGGATTCAATCCTTCAGTTAGGAAGATCCCCGGGAGGAGGGCATGGCAACCCACTCCAGTATTCTTGCCTGGAGAATCCCATGGATAAAGGAGCCTGGTGGTCTACAGTCCATGGGGTCACAAAAAGTCGGACATGACTGAAGCGACCTAGAACACACACACACACAACCTACTGGTCACGATTTAGTCATGTTAGCTACAAGGGAGGTGGGGAAATATTTTCTTTATGTGGTCCTTAGCCCAATTAGCCATCAGAGATAGTATTAACTAAGAAGGAAAGAGAAAATAGATACTGGTAGATGACAATTTTTGCCAAACACTCAATTATGAAAAAACCAAACAAAAAATAGAATCATAACATTTTAAAAAATTAAATTATTTTTGGCTGTGCTGTATCTCTGTTGCTACTCTGGCTTTCCTGTAGTTGAGGAGCGTGGTGGCTACTCTCTAATTGCAGTACACGGGCTTCTCCTCTTGTGGAGCATGGGCTCTAGAGCACAGGCTCAACAGTTGTGCTCAAGCTTAGTTGCTCTGTGGCATGTGGGAATCTTCCCAGACCAAGGATCAAACCCATGTCTTCTGCATTGGCATGTGGAGGATCATGTTTTTACTATATTCCTAACAATTTTTTCCTAATAATTTTTTCCTTATTACAGTATAATGTTCATGTCTTCCAGAGTTCTATGTATGTATATATGCATGTGTGTATATTCTAAGTCACTTCAGCCGTGTGCAACTCTATGCAACCCTATTGACAGTAGCCTGCCCCCAGTGGGATTCTCCAAGCAAGAATACTGGAGTGGGTTGTCATGCCCTTCTCCAGGGGATCTTCCAGACCTAGGGATTGAACCTGTCTCTCATATATACCTGCAAATGTTTTTTTAATGAAATTATTTTACTTTATGAGCAATGAGTTTCTTCAAATTTTTGATATTATAAACAAGTTTGTGGCAAATATTCCTGCATATACCTCTCTTCAGATTTCTTTTACTATTTCTGAGAATACATTCCTAAGAGTAGACTTTCTGAGTCAGATAGAAGGCACGTTGTAAACATCTTTCATGTACATTTTTAGAAAAGGTTGGTGGCTGGAGCCAGCATGTAGCAACTCCTGAGTGTCAATTGTCTGTATTTCCTTCCAACTTTCTGTTCATTGATGTCATGGTGGTATCTTGAAATTAGCCACAGTGGGAGCATTTACACCATGGAAAATAGCAAGTACTGCACATCAGAGCCTTTTTTTTTTCTTTTGGAGAGCTGACTTTTAAACATTTACTAACACACTACTGGAAAGTAGGTATACAAATCTCCAGTCCTCACAGTTTATAAGGATCCATTATTTTCACCTCAACATCCATATTAGTGCTTTAACAGTAATTATTCTAACTGTAGTACGTATATTCTAATATTGATAATTCAGGATATCTGTTGTTATCTCTGGCTTTTCTTTTTATAAGTTGTTTAGAGAGCGAAAACAATTGGGGGTATACTTGGGTAAATTTTATATTCAGCCAGATCGGTATGGTCCATTAAGGGCAACCAAGTTTTGCAGAGACTTGGCATAATTGTGTGATAACTCCAAAAAGTGTCTGTACTTTAGAAAGTTGTTATTTCTAAAACCCTTTTAAATAATTGCTTTGGCACACATTGTCGATTTGTAAGGAACATCAAACTTGGTGACTCATAGAGAGAAAAAGAGGAGAAAGTGATTGGAATTCCAGGAGGGCATTATCTAACTTTCCATGGCCCTCCCCTACCTTCTATTTAAGCCCACAGGTGAGGTTCATCCAGACCTTGACCCCTGCCCCACCGGAGGAGATGGCAAGCCACTCTACTAATGAGGTTATATAACCTATGTTGCAGTGGAATAAAAGTTTGAGTCACTGGGTAATCTAGTCCTAAGAAGCTACTAGAATTCTATGAGAAATTATAAATGAAGGGGAGGCAGCCTAGCATAATGAAAATAGTACTAGTTTGAGAGTCAAGGTCTCCAGGATTCTAGGCCCTACTCTGCCATTGGGCCATGCAGAGTCTGATGACTTTCTCTATCACGTTTCTGCTCCACAGATTTCATTTACTGATCTAGCCAACTAGATTGGTGCTTCATTTTTCCTCACCACTTGTACATGTTTCCTGTGCTATGCTGTGCTTAGTCGCTCAGTGGTGTCCGACTCTTTGTGACCCTATGGACTGTAGCCCGCCAGGCTCTTCTGTCCACGGGAATTCCCCAGGCAAAAATACTAGAGTGGGTTGCCAGGCCCTCCTCCAGGGGATCTTCCCAACCCAGGGATCGAATTCAAGTCTCCTGCATTGCAGGTGGATTCTTTACCACCTGAGCTACCAGGGAAGCCCACGTGTGTCTGACAAGCACCTACAAGGAGCTACTCAAGAAATTCCCATGTGTAAGCAGAGTAGTTTTCCACCCAATACATGCATGGGGTAATGACTTAACCTCTAGCTGACCATATGCTCTTAAACAAGCCTCAGTTTTCTCATCAGAATGGGAGTGTGGGAGGATTGGATTCAATTTGTGAGCCCTGAAGTTTAATGATTCTATGAAACCAATTAATCTGCATAACAAATGTCGGGGAATCAAAGTAGCCTCACCAATAGAAACTAAACTCCCTTGAAAAGGCATTTGATCTAGCTTCCACAGAGTGCTCTATGATGCTAAGATTGTATTTTATATATGCTATAATTTGGTTCTCACTGGAAGAGTGCAGCAGTGATGCAACAGGCTGTTTGTAAACCTATGTCATTGGGGAACGCTTGTGCCTTGTGATTGTAAGGCCTATAACTCACTTACACACAGACATCAATATTGCTTCAAAGTCATTGGGGAAATTCCAATTATCTTAAAGCCATCTATAAGATATGTATCTTTTACTAAGGAATATGAATATGAAGTAAGATCAGGTTCTGCATCTGAGCTGCCCTCCATAGTGATCACCTATGGAGCATTTCAAATGGTATTGTCTCTGCAATTCTCTCTTTTCTCTTATCAGAGGCAGTAGCCCATCCAATCCAAGTCGGATGATGCAACTGAAATTATCATACACTGCCAAATATTTCTTCCACTAACACGTTTGAAATGTTTGTCATTTGAGATGGTATTTCTAGGTTTCTATCTCTACCATTCACTTGGTAAGAATGTTGTAATATAAATTGATCACTGACACTTGCCTAAGATGGACAACGCAGTTGCCAAGGGTGTCAGTTTTCTAGGGTTAGTGTAAAAAACTACCATAAACTTGGTGGTTTAAAACTACAGAAATGTAGTCTGTCATGCTTCTGGAGGCCAGAAGTTCAAAACCAAGATGTAGGCAGGATTGCTTCCTTCTGAAGGTTCTAAGGGAGAATCCATTCATGCCTTTCTCCTAGCTTCTGGTGGATGCCAGAAATTCTTGGTGTTTCTTGACGTGGAGATGCATCACTTCTGTCTCTGTCTTCACATTGCCTTCTTTGTGTCTCTGTGTCTCAAATTGCCCTCTGCCTTTCTCTTACAAGGACACCTGGTATTAGATTTAGGGCCCACCCTTAAATCCAGGTGCTTCCCTGGTGGCTCAGACGGTAAAGTGTCTGCCTGCAATGTGGGAGACCCAGGTTCGATCCCTGAGTCGGGAAGATCCCGTGGAGAAGGAAATGGCAACCCACTCCAGTACTCTTGCCTGGAAAAATGATCTCATCTCAAAATCTTTAATGTAATTACATCTGCAGAAACCCTATTCTCAAATAAAGTCTCCTTCATAGGTTCCAGGGATTAGGACATGAACATATATTTTGGAGGGAGAGGAACTTTTTCCACTTTACCAGAGGAAACCATGACAAAAAAAGAACCTAGAATAATAAATTTTGACTGGAAAAGATGGTTAAAAGATTTAAACGGTGGCATTAAAATATTAGGTTGAAATTGGGGATAAGGTTGGGGATGGGAAAAGGAGAAGTAGTTTCCATTTTACCGGATGTACATTCTGAAAAGGAAGCTAATACAATAGCTTGCCTTTGGTCTGTCCCTGACAACTGAGTTCCTTGGCTGAAAAATCACTGGCTCTCACGCTGCTGGTACCAACTGAGAACCTGGAGATATGACTAGGACTGAACCATTATGGATGTGTTGTTCTTTGCCTATTTATAAATTTGTTTATCATTCATCCATTTAACAAAGCTTTAATGAGCATGTATTATGTTCCAGGACATGGTAGCCTTCCTCCTTCCCAAGTACACTGTTGGCATCTTCTGTCTCTATCTGTTGACTGGGTTCAGGGTTCTGTGGAGTTGCAAATGTCAAATCAGTCTCTAACATTACAGTCAAATACAGTTAAAATTACCCTAAAAATTCCTTAAGACATCTAGGAAGTACACTCACATGCTTCTCTCTATGTCTGAATAACTGGTTCAGACATAACAAGCAATCACAATAGGGAGACGAGCTTTCTTCCTCTAACATTATTTCTATTGTTTTATTTTTTCCTTTGCCAAGCTTACAGAATAAAATTTGTGAAAATTATACAGGTATTTCATGTGACTCTAGCTAAAACCACATGAGTAAGCTGGTGGAGATGTAATAATGGAAACTTTCAAAACAGTATGAGCCAGAGAAAACCACAGGGATATTTTATTTGCTTATTTACAAGTCATTATTGTATGGTTGGAAGAGACATGGCCTTGGGGGGTCAGACAGGTCTGTGTTTGAGTCCAGGTTTGATTACTCTTTTCTGTGTGAAACAGAATTCCACAAGAGAGTTATGAGACCTACCAAAAGCTTAATTGCCTCATGTTTGTTTAATGGTGTCTCAGAAAAGGAACACCAGTCAGGTATCCTCCCAAACACAGAAAACAGTTGAAATCTTTACTGAAGATGTTCCACAGTAGAAGTCTGTCTATGCACATAGTATACTTTCTTAAAATTCCTTCTCTCACACCCGTTTTCCAGTATTTCACACATCACAGATGGCACTTAACTAAAATAGCCACTTTTCATTCACTTAAATTTTGCATATTCTCCCCAAATTGTCTACTCTGGCTTCTCTCTATTCCCTTCATCTGGCTTTCCTGATCTCAACTTCCTGTCCTTCTAAAGGTATATCTATGAGGTGGTTTTAGCTTTTTTTCAGTTCTCTTGACCACATTTTTCTCCCCAGTTAGATCCAAAAAACACAAAGCAAATCTACACATTAAATTTTGGATTAACTGGGATTTGAACCCAGTAGTCTAATTTTGCTACTTTCTAGCTATGTGACCTTGGACAACTCAACCTGATTCTGATCCTCCTTTTTTTTTTTTCCCTCTTAATTTTTAAAGTAAAGATTTACCAACTCGCAAATCACTTCAAAAGGTGATTTGAAGATGAAGTGAAATAAAATAACTTATTTTTAGATTTCCTATCACAGTACTATTTCAAATCCTAAAAGATGATGCTCTTAATATGCCAGCAAAACCTATGAAGGCTGAGCACTGAAGAATTGATGCTTTTGAACTGTGGTGCTGAAGAAGACTCTTGAGAATCCCTTGGACAGCAAGGAAATTAAGCCAGTCAATCCTAAAAGAAATCAACCCTGAATGTTTTTTGTAAGTACTGATGCTAAAGCCAAAGCTCCAATACTTTGGCCACCTGATGCGAAGAGTCGACTCATTGGAAAAGACACTGATGTTGGGAAAGATTAGGGCAGGAAGAGAAGGGGGTGACAGAGGACAAGATGGTTGGATGGGACATAAGTTTGAACAAATTCCATAAGATACTGAAGGACAGGGAAGCTGGGTACTGTAGTCCATGGGGTCACAAAGAGTTGGATATAACTTAGTGACTAAGCAATAAATCCCAGTGTTAGCTGGTCTTTGGCAATCAAGAATATGCCATCTTCTTTCTCTTTACTCTATAGACAGATCTCTGTGAAGAGACAAATCATAGTCAAAGGCTGCCTGGTCAGTGTGGAATCAGATCCCATGAAGGAAAGCTCTGTGCATGTTATATTAATTAACTGATAAATCCATGCCACCACTAGAATTGTTTTGCAATGGCAACTACAGGCCCGGGGTCTACTTCCCACCAATAGTTTGTTTTTGAACAAATTCCCAAAATAAAGGAAGAATGTTCAAATACTAGCCCATCAAGATATTTCCAATGTCTGCTACATTAATCATTTTTATTTGGTCTTTTTCATCTCTTTCTGTAGATTTTTTTTGTGCAATTAGTTGTAATTACTCTCACTGTTGGTAAATTTCACAAGATTTGAAATGCTTTATTAGTACAATGTATTAGAGCAGTAATAATGTCATAGTAAAGCATTAGAAGTATTTAGTCAATTAATAGGTTTTGGATTTATTCTACTTTCATGTTGGCTTCACCTTCAAAATATATTATTACTGCTATCGTTATTGTTGTTGTTATGATCTCCTTTTCTCCTTCCCCATTGGTACATCTCTTGATATAAGCCATCACCATCTTCTGTGTAGATGACAGGCTCGATCACTAAGAGGTCTGTAACTCTTCCTCCCTATATAGCAGGATTGCTAGCCACACAGCAGTTGGAGTGGCCATGAGGCCATGTCACTCCTCTGATGGTTATCCACCTGTTATTTTATCTGGAATCAAATTCTAACCTCCTACAATGACCTCCAGTGCCCTAATGAAATGGTTTTGCCTCTGTAAGTCATCTCTTGCTTCTCTGTTGATGCTGGTGTTGGAGCCATGCTGGCCTGACATCTGCTAACACATTTTCCCTCAGGTTCCCTCTGCCTAGAGTGCCTTCCCTCCATCTTTACATGGCAGCTTCTTATCATTCAGATCTCTGTAGAAACTCCTTGGCCACTTAATCTTGAGTTGACCTGGCCCTCCCCCAATCATATCATTCTACTTTTCCTTCCTGCTATCCACTACCCTCTGATATTTTGAATTGATTATATAATCACTTATTGTCTGTCTTCCTACAACTGAAGACTCTAAGAGATAACATGCTTACATGTATCTCCAGTGCCTAAGATAGTGCCTGGAACATAATAGGAGCTTGATAAACACTGTCCCTCTATACAGAGATTTACCATGGACTTATGTGTGAAAACCAAACAAATCCTTGGTTCTTTTCCCTCCTTATCAGAGTCTTGTCCTTATTTGGGAGTGTCCCTTTCCAGAGCTGCGGGGGCTCTGGGTCTTCACTAGGCTTCCTTATCACAAAGGGAAGAAATCCAGGTTTTCTGCATCCTCCTCCTCCTCCAGTCAGTTTTCTTTCTCCAGGCTGCTTCTGCTGTGTGTAGAGTTCAACTATCTGCCTCAATTTTAATTATTCAGTGTTGAATGGGCATATTTGCATACGCAAATATTTGAGGAATTGAAAGGGCAATTAACAGATGTATATTCGAGATTATTTAGAAGTATCTTTGTGTCTTCTGCTTTCTTTACTTCAGTGGCCCAGTAGTAATTCTGTTTTTAGTGATTCTGTGTTTCTCCATCCATCATGTTTTCAGATCTATGCTAATCTGAGTCAGAGTTCTGGAAGATATTGTTTTAGAGTACAATTGAAAACTACTGTTTCAATGCCTTTCCAGAACCTAATAAAATATTTCAAAAGTACTTCCATTTTTCCCTATTTCTACCTGGTTAATGATCCTCTCTTCAAACTGATCAATAATTAGTACTATAATTATTTAAAGACCTATATAAACGGCACTATGTTGGATGCAGTGGCAGATACAGAGAGGAATAAGACCAAAGCTCAGCCCTCTGGCACCTTATAGCCCCACAGGAGGCAGGTGATGTGGAGACTAATTACCTTCAAGTTGGTGTTTGGAGGATGACATAGCATTTAGCATAAAACATTTGCCATCTTCCAAAGCTACCAATTGGGACTGGTTTTGGTGATTTCCCTGACATTTCCCGGAAAACAATGACTTCCCTCTTGCGGTTTGTACACAAATTTTTTCAACTAACTACACTATTGAAGGAAAATGGACCTATATAATTTTATTGTTTAAATAAGCAAATGACCAAATTAAGTTCTTATTTCTGTTTCAGACTAATTAATAGAGCAGGCTTGCCCCAGCTGCTGACTCCACATTCTAAAAAAATTTTTAGAGCTTTTTTTCCCTTTCATTCACAGAAAATAAAGTCTTGATGGGTGGGGGCATGGGAGAAGGAATCTAGAATCCAGAAAAGGTAGTGTCTGTTCCTGACTGCAATTTCTGAGCTAAGTGTAGTGGAATATTCCCCTGAATCCTTGAGAGGAGACAGAGCACTTAGATGGCAGCAGTTCCCAAGGGTACTTAATTGCCTGTGGTATAACCTAGGGGATGGGTGAAGGAGACCTTGAGAATGTCTGTTGGGAAGCAAGTCCTTTGCTGCAGTGCTCAGGCTGAAGAAAATATAGCCAAGAAGTTGATGCTGCAGCTGGGCACTAGGGCTCCATGTTAATGGGATTGAATTTTATTCTTCCTTTCCTTTTGGAACTCCAGTAGTCTTGTGATGCAGAAATTTAGAGTAGGGAGTTGCAGTGTGAATAACTTTTTGCCCTCATTTAAACTGACAGTTTGTAGGACTTCTTAAAATACCAATTTTTATTTTTCTACTTTCTATACATTATTGCTAGAAACACATTGAACACTGAATTTCTTTTTTCTGAGTGACATATCACCACTGTATGAGAACAATCAATAGTCTTTGTTAAACAACAATTTAGCAGCATCCTTTAACCTGAAATTTGAGTCTTTTTCAGGCTTTGTGTCATGAATAGATAATTCTGCTGATATCTGCCTTTGAAGTCTAAGAAACCAGATAACTTTAATCAATCCTGATACTTAATTTTTCTTTTTCCAAACCTTTTGGTTTACATTTCTTCATTACTGAGCTATAAATTGATACTCTTTAAAGCACATTATTATTATTAATTTTTTTTTTTGCAGGTAAACCTTTTAATGCAATATTAACATAATTCATCTGAGTTTTATACAAACAAATGAAGCTACAAAAATATTCAAAGACTTTTTATTGAGAGTAACACTTTAGGTTTTCCTCATGTTTTTTCATGTTCCTAATGGATCTATAATGATTCTTTGATTTACTTTTATAACTAGAATTTTATTTTTATTTATTTATTTATTTTTTTTTTAGTGTTCGGGCTAGAGAGACTTGGTGTGGTGTGACGGTGGGGTCGGAGGGTGGTGGTCTCCCGAGGGATGGGAGGAAAGGCCAAGGGGAGGAATTGGAGCCATCGGCTTCAGTTCGAAGAACCTGACCTGGGGCGTCATTTGATCCCTGGTTCCCATAACTGCAGGACTCCCTCGAACAGGTTCCGCTGCCTTAAGGATGACAGTCCTAGGGCACCCTCAATATAACTAGAATTTTAAAGTTGGAGACATCCACTCAAATCTTTCAATTTTCCTAAGAAACAAAGACCTGGAGATGCTAAAATCACTATCCAAAGGACTAAACCTCAAGCCTTTGACCATCAGTACATTGTGTTTTCCATTTAATTGAGGGGGGCTGGGTGAAAAAAAAATGACTGTTTAGCTGAGTCATAATCCATGGTAGGAATTTTTAATAATTTATGATTCCCAGGCTTTTGCAACATTTACCTCTTTCCTTCTGGTGAATTTGCTAGTGTATCTGCGAAGAGCAGGTGTGAGAGCTGTGTGGTCAAGTGTATTGGGTGGGTGAGAGTGTGACTTCAAGAAGGCGATGGCACCCCACTCCAGTACTTTTGCCTGGAAAATCCCATGGACGGAGGAGCCTGGTGGGCTGCGGTCCATGGGGTCGCTAGGAGTTGGACATGACTGAGCAACTTCACTTTCACTTTTCACTTTCATGCATTGGAGAAGGAAATGGCAACCCACTCCAGTGTTCTTGCCTGGAGAATCCCAGGGACGGGGGAGCCTGATGGGCTGCTGTCTGTGGGGTCGCACAGAATCGGACACGACTGAAGCGACTTAGCAGCTGCATAGAGTGTGACTAATCTCATTCTTAAGTGTAGTGGAAGAGCAATTGAAATAATAGCAGATGAGTATTTATTTCTTGTCCAGGCTCCATGTTAGTATTTTCAGGTGTACATTTCTGGACGTTGTCATTTGAATTGGAGTCCTGGTTTGGCCATGTCTGAATTGGATGTTTAACCAAATTACGTTTTTGTACCACAGTTGGCACATCTTTAGAATGAGTATAATAGTTCCTACTTTATACTTTATCCCTCCCCCTAGTCTCCCCACCTGCCCACGTCCCTCCCCTCATAACCATAAGTTCACTCTGTAAGCCTGTGAATCTGTTAATATTTTATAAGTTCATTTGTATCATTTTTTAAGATTGTACATATAAGCAATATCATATGATATTCATCTTTCTCTGACTTATTTCACGTAGTATGATAATCTCCACGTCCATCCACATTGCTGTAAATGTCATTATTTCCTTCTTAATGGTTGAGTAATATTCCACGATATGTGTATACATCAGTGGAATATTACATCTATATCCATTCATCTGTCGATAGACATTTAGGTTGTCTTGGCTATTGTAAACAGTGCTGCAATGAACATTGGGATACATTTGTTTAATGAAAAGTAAAATGCTAGTGATATTAGTATAAGATTAAAGTGATATTTCATGCTTGTAAACATTGGAATTTTTAAAGTCTGTTTTTTATTCTCTATGGTGTACAGTAAGGTTTGGAGATTTTAATTCAGTGTCGGGATTTTGTTGGACATGTTGATAAACAATGTGGGCCTCAGTTTTGCTATCTCTAAAATAGAGTCAGTTGTAGTCTCTGTTTATCTGGACCTTGTAGGATGTTGCAAGGATGAGAGATCATGTAGGTAGACGCTCAAGACTTGGAAACGGTTATTATTCATCCCCCTTGCCAAATGCTTTCCCAGTGGAAAGGCATGATCCATCATGCATAAGTTAAAATTTATATTGTAACTTCTGAAACATAAAGGATTGTTTTGAAGGGAACTAAGATATCTATGTGCAGGAGGAGAGTGAGTAAAACTTGAACCACCTGCCCTAAATAGTGTAGGTTGGGAAGAAGTGCTGACAGGAGGACCATCACCCCACGTCTTGCAGCAGCCTACAGATCCAAAAGCTCGGCCACTGCCTCATTATCCTGATGACTCACAGAGCCAGAGCACTTTCCCTCTCCTCTGCTGTCCTTTTAAATTAAATTCATTGTTCTACAAGATGTCTGCGGTTCCCAGAAATGACGCAAGCTGTATGTGCCCTATTCGAAGTCCGGACATTTGACTCTCAGGACGTTCTCCCAAGAGACCTGGATCCTGCCACTCACCACTCCAGCTGCTGACATTTCCAGTAACTGCTCTTCTTCCTTCACAGAAGCTTAGAGAGGATTATGAATAGATGGATTTCTTTTTAAAAAGTCTTGCAAAGCCTACCTTTAAATTTTTGGATATCTTTGCTAAAATAGAAAGAAAAAAGTCAATTCCTTTGATATTAGTTGCCCAAATGGGTAATATTTGACAGCCTAGAGAGTGCAAAGCAGGCGTTTTACAGTAGTTTAAAAGCTAAAGGAGAGGTAATACTTAACACATTAATTAACCAGTTAATGCACATTGGTCCTTGTTCAGCCTCTCATCCTTGAAACAGGCTCAAAAAGCTATTAAGTCTTGTAAAAATGGGAGGCACACTTTCTTGAGCATTTTTTGTAACCTGGAATAATTTAAAAACAGCAAGCATAACACATCCGCTCTGAGACCACACTTATCGGAAGTGTGGTTGGTCAGTAGGGAAGCTGTCCTGGAAATGTGCCCAAATAGTGAGTCAGCAGCTGCCATTCCAGCCACATCCCATCTTTAAAGAATGGCATTTGCCATGTAGTTTTTTTTTGTTGTTGTTTGTTTGTTTTTAATTTACTTATTTTTAATTGAATGATAATTGTTTTTCAATATTGTGTTGGTTTCTGCTATACATCCACATGAATCAGCCATAGGTATACATAACTGTTGTCCCCTCCTTCTCACCTCCCACCCCTCTAGGCTGTCACAGAGAACTGGTTTAAGCTCCCTGAGTCATATAGCAAATTCCCACTGGCTATCTATTTTACATATGGTAGTGTATATATTTCCATGTTGGGCTTCCCTGGTGGCTCAGATGCCTGCAATGAAGGAGACCTGGGTTCAATTCCTGGGTTGGGAAGATCGCCTGGAGAAAGGAATGGCTACCCACTCCAGTATTCTTGCCTGGGAAAACCATGGACAGAGAAATCTGGTGGGCTATGTAGTCCATGGATCACAGAAGAGTTGGACGCAACTGAGTGACTAACACTCTCACTTCACTTTCCACTCCATTGCTGCCCTGCTAATAGGTTCATCAGTACCATCTTTTTTTAACCAAACAAAAAGATTGCCTTGTTATTCTCCCTTCCATTGTTAGCATTTTCCAATATAAGTAGGGATGTTAGCATTTGACATTGTACAACAGCCCTGTAAAGTAATAAGGGCAGGCATTATTTTCCCCATTTCACAGATGATCAGAGGGGTCCATGACTTTGACCAAAAGTACACATCCAGCACGCAGAACTGGCTCTGACATGGAGGACTTCAGATGCCCTCACTGTGGCACTGAATGCAATCAGAGCCCCTTGAGGTGGATGCAAAACTGTGGTGAGAGCCTGTCAAGGGAAGACCCAGAGCTCTGGGGGGTGGGGAGTGGTAATTTGGGAATATTAAAACGTACAGACTGCTGTAAGGACCTCCCATTGCATCAGTGAGCAGTGCAGGCGAATGTGTTACTGCAGAGAAGCATCACTGTACCTGGAGCATCGCAGTGTCTGTCTCTGAAACAGACAGCTCACTGCATGAAGACCAGGTTTCCAAAAGAGTGTAACCTTTAGAAGGTGGTGCTTATGTAGAATATACACAAATTGTAATACAAATTATATTATAAAATATATAATAAATACATTATGCTTATCTAATATAATAATTTCACATTTTTAGTGACTGCTGATCCATCCACAGTTGATCCCTCTTTTGAGTTCCCTTCATAGAGGTCTTGTCTCTGCTTCAAGCTAGTGGATTAATTTTTTCTTTTTTTTGTTAGACCCTTTGTAAAGACCAGTGGCCACCCCAGGCCAGGAATAGGGCACTTTGCCTGTATTATTGTGTTTAACTTTCTCAATAATTCTTCTTTTTAAATCTATTTTATGGATGAAGACACTGAAGCTTAAAAAGATAACTTGCCCAAAATTATGTATGATGTTACAGGTCAGATGTTCGGTTATCTATTGCTGTATGACACATTGCCCAGGAATTTGATGGCTTATCATAACAATTGTTCTATTGTGGGTCAAGAATTCGGGCAGGGCTTAACAGAGAGAGCTTAACTCTGTTGCACGTGGCATTGGCTGGGTGGTTTGACTGGGGCTAGAAAATCTTATTTCCAGGATGGCTGACCACATGACTGTGCTGTTAGTCAGGGTCCTTAGTTCTTCTCCATGTGGCTGCTATGTGGCTAGGTTCCAAGAGTGTGTACTCCAGAAGACAGAAAATGGAAGCTGTCAGTCTCTTAAAGCCATATCATAGAAACTGTCATGATGATACTTCTGCTGTATTTTATTGCTGAGAAAGTCATGGAGCTGTCCAAGACTCAGAGAAAGGGAACATAGACCCAACTTCTTATTGGGAGGAATGTCAAAGAATTTGCACGTCAGTCTACCACAGCAAGGATGAGAATCCAGACTGTAGTCACACATAGCATCTCAACTAGTACAATACCCTATGCTTTTCTCAATCACTGCATCTCTTTGTATTACAGTGACTAGACTGTAAGCTCTTTGAGGGCAGGGATCTTGCCTTATACATTTCAGTTTGGGCATAATATCTACCTGAGCGTAGTTAATGATCCATAAATGCTGAAGGAATGAACAATGGAGAACTGAGCTTCAATCCTGGCTCTGCTTCTATGTAGCTCTGTTAGCCCAAGAGGATATTGAACTACTGTAGGACTTGGCTACCTACTCAGTAAAATAAGGGTATGGCATTAGATGGTCCTTAAAGCCTTCCTTTTCCCAGCACTACTGCTGTATTAGTCTGCTTGTACTTCTATACAGAATACCATCAACCGGGCAATTTAAACATCAGATGGTTATTTTTCACAGTTCTGGAGAGTGGGGACTCCAGTATCAAGATGTGTTCCATTTGGTTCCTGGTGGGAGCCCTCTTCTTGGCTTGCAGGTGGTCACTTCTTACTATATTCTCACATGGTGGAGAGAGAGAGAGAGGGAGAGAGTGAGCACTCTGGTCTCTTCCTCTTTTGATAAGGCTACTAATCCTGTCAAGAAGGCTCTACTCTCATGACCTCATCTAAACCTAGTCAAGTCCCCAAGGCCCCAACTCTTAATGCCTTCACTTTGGGGGTTAAAGCTTCAATATGTGGAAGGCATGCAGTCCATAACAACCATTCTACTAATCTACTCAAATAATTTCAAATGAGGAGTGCTCAGAAACCTGAGCAGGAATCAAGAAACCTGAGTGAAAAGAGTAGAGGAAATGGGAGTGTTCTACAGACAAGTGCAGAGAGGCCTCTGGAGAGAAGGGGAAGTGGCCTTTAGGCTCAGATCTGATACTTGAGTTACAATAATGGCACTTGGACTAGGAAGAAAGTTGGAGGAAGCTTTCTCAAAGGTTGAAGACACTGGACTTGGGAATTAATTGGCCACGAGGGGTAGGATAAAGTTGTAAATCAAACTGAGCACCTCATTTTGTACTTGGGTGACTGGGGGAATGCAAATTTATCTAACAGCAGTGGTCCCCACGGAAGTACTCTTGGGCTTCCATTGTGGCTCAGCTAGTAAAGAATCTGCCTGCAATGTGGGAGACCTGGGTTTGATCCCTGGGTTGGGAAGATCCCCTGGAGAAGGGAAAGGCTACCTACTCCAGTATTCTGGCCTGGAGAATTCCATGGACTGTACAATCCACGGGATCGCAAAGAGTCGGACACAACTGAGCAACTTTCACCTTCAGTGGTCCCCAACTTTGAATATACAGAAGATTACCTGATGTGCCTGGATCCCTCTCAAAACCACTCAGATCAGAATTTCTAGAGATGGGCTGGAACATCAATATTTTTTCAAAGTCCCTCAGATGGTACCTTTGTGTAGCCAGGGTTGATGATTTCTAATTTAGAGTTAAAGGCACTAGATTTCTAGATGCTATGAAATGATAAGAAACTGAGGATCAAAGACTAATAACTCCCAAATAATTTGGGGAATGAGTTGTACAGTATGTAGAATAATAGCTTTCCAAAGATGACCATGGAGCTTCCCTGGTGGCTCAGTGGCAAAGAATCTGCCTTCCAATGCAGGAGACACAGGTTCAATCCCTGGGTCAGGAAGATCTCCTGGAGGAGGGCATGGAAATCCAGTCTAGTATTCTTGCCTGGAGAATCTTACGGATGGAGGGGCCTGGCAGGCTACAGTCCATGGGTTCACAAAAGAGTCAGACATGACTTAGTGACTCAACAACAAAAGATGACTACATACTAATCCTCAGAACCTGTTAATATGTTTTTACATGGCAAAGGGGGATTAAGGTAGCTAATCAACTGACCTTAACATGGGGAAATTATCCTGGATTATCTAGGTAGATCCAATGTAATAAGGGTTCTTTCAAAAGTGGTAGAGAGAGATAGAAGGAGAGAAACAGAGGCATATGTGCTATGGAAAGATAACCAGGGAGATGCAACATTCTTGTCTTTGCACATAGAGGAGGGCAACCATGAATCAAATAATGTGAGCTGCTGCTAGAAGCTGGAGAAGGAGAAAAAATAGAGGATATTCTAGAGACTCCAGAAAAGAATGAACTCTGTTGACACCTTGAATTCTTGAATTTGACCTGATGAGAACTGTGTCAAACTAATGACCCACAGAACTGTAAGATAATAAATTTGTGAAGCTTTGTGCTTTGTGCTCAGTCATGACTGACTCTTTGTGACCCCATGGACTGTAGTCTGCCAGGCTCCTCTGTCCATGGGAATTCTCCAGGCAAGAATATTGGAGTGGGTTGCCATACCCTTCTCCAGGGGATCGTCCCAACCCAGAGATCAAACCCAGGTGTCCTGCATTGCAGACAGATTCTTTACTATCTGAGCCACCAGGGTTGTTTTAAGCCGCTGAATTTGTGGTAATTTGTTTCATCAGCCTCAGAAAACTAATGTAAGTGGTAAGTTCAAGAAGGCTTCCTGGAGGAGGTAAATCTTGATAAACTTTTTTTGCAGAAACATTGTTGGTGGAGAAAAACTCAGGGAGATAGGTGTTATACATTTGAGTCCATAAGAAGAAAAAGTCAAGAAAACTCAAGGCTATATAATACCTACCCAAAGTGGTTAAAATAAAAATTCAGAGGAACTGAGTGATTGTCACTAAAATCCCCAATGGAGTCAGAGGCAAAGCATTCTCATGAATTTTTCTCAGTAATGTTACTTGAATTGTGATTAACTTCACAGATTTAAAGGCTGACAAGACACTTGCTTTACCTGGACGGTTTTAAATTACTTAAGTCAGCAAAGAAAGCTGATAGAATCTGCAGCTTCCATACAGCTCATCGCCTGAATGTAAATCAGAGCTTAACATTCCTATCACTCTTAATCAGATCTGTAGACTCAACTGATTTCTTTTTATTGGGTCCTCCTGAATAATCAAAAAAAAAAAGTTGGATAATCACATACACACACAAGATGAAAGAGAGAAACCTTTCATATGTACATTTATTCATTAAGATATATTTATTGAAATTTATGTATGAAGTGAACTGTGTTAGGGATACATCAATGAATGAGATAGGCAGTGTCCTTGTTCCCATAGAACTCACAGCCTGGTGGAGAACAGACAACTAATCAGGCAATTTCTAGTATAGTAGACATTATACGTTGCTGTGAGAGAACATGAAAGGGGCAACTGACTCAGTATGGGGGTGGAAAGGGAGAAGTAGATCAGAGGAGGCTTCCTGGAGGAAGATGACTTCTAAGCAGTATCCGTAAATCCTGGGAGATAGTTAAGAATGGAAATTCTCAGGCTTTTTAAACAGATCTATTAAGCCTGAAGTTCACTGAGTGAGGCACAAAAATCTATGTTTTAATATATCTCTGGGTGGTTCAGATATACACTAAAGTTTGTGTACCAGATGATCATACCTGGCCTGCATGTGGGAATCACTTGGAACATTTTTATACCAGACTGATGCAGTCTCCCTGCTCTTAGAGCAACCGATTCTATTGGTCTGGACTATATCCTGGGAAGCAGTATTTTTTTAAAGCCCTGGGTGATATTAATGTGGTTTTGAAGTGTAGTTAGTGTCGAGGTCACTCCTCTAAGCTGACAGCTGAAGCACGAGTTAGCCAGGCAGTAGGGCTGGTTGGAGGGCAGGAAGGGCATTACAGGCAGGTGTGCCAAAGCCCAGATATATGTGGGCCCCTGATAAGGCAGGCTAGAGAGTCCACATGACAATATTCAGTGGCTTAAAATAAGGTTCATGGCTATGAGTTTAAGTGTTTATTGCAGTACTTCTTAAACTTTAATGTACAGAGAAATGATCTGAAGATCTTGTACAAACACAGACTCTTATGCAGGAAGGAGGTTCTGTTGCCCTCACTGTTGCTGAGCACACATGTCAGAGTGAATGGGGACTGCGACTGCAGAAGGATGTATGTATCCATAGCCCCAGGGCCAACATAAGGGTACCCAATTAGGGTGAACTGCAGAGGTCTGTTGCTGGGCAGGTATGTTTTGAGAGCAAGGAGGAAAGACGCAACCTACCACAACCTGCTAGCCTGCTCTTCCTATTATTTTCCATCAAGGTCGTACTGCTTTTAGCTGAGCAGTAACCCCCTCCACCCCACAATCTAGCTGAGTGTGTCCCCTGGCCAGGTCAGCAGAGCCGGCTCATTAAGTGACCATTGGAGCTCTCTGTAACTTGCCAGCCAGCCAGGAAGGCGCTGGCCGAGGAGGGGAGCTCTCTGGGGGCCTCTCTTCCCTTTTTCCACCTCCTCTGGCTGACAGCGGCGGTGCCTGCGGCAGAACCTCCCTCTGCAGCGGCCCCTTGCACTTGGCTCGCACTTCTGGGCGCTGTCCATGGTTGCAGCATCTTTCGGCGCGCCACGTCAGGAGGCCGCAGCGGGGCCCTGCGATTGGCGGAGGAGCCCCTCGCCATCCGCCAACACTCCCGCCCCCGCGCCCCAGCCCCGGAGCTCCGGCCCCACAGGCGCGTGCCAGCCAGCGTGCCAGGAGCGCCCTGGGGCTCCCAGGCGTCACACCCACTTTCCTTATTAGGGGAGAGTCGGACGCTCCGAGCGGGCGGCGGGGCTCGGGGTGGGGTGGGGAGCCCTGGGAGGCGACAGCCGAGAGCTCAGTCACAACCTCAGCCGCCTCCGAGCGGTAGGAGGGAGCAGCCGGTCGCTGCGTCCCAGGCGGCCACTTTCCGGGGACCCGGCTCCTCTCGCCCGGGAGCAGATAGTCCTCTGCGCCCTCCGGGTATCTCCGGTCCATACCTTTCTCAACGACATGGAAGAATTTTTGCAGCGCGCCAAGTCTAAATTGGTAAGTTGAGGGCGCAAAGCTGTGTGCGTTGGTTCGCGCGCGCGCGTGTTGATGGGTGGGCATTACAGCAGAGGAGGAAGAAACAACTTTGCCACTTAGTTGTCAGGGAGTGCAGGCTGTCCTCTGGAAAGAATCTCTGCGACTCTGGGGGCTTACACCAGGCAGTCTGTCTCCATAATCCGCCCCCAGAGGCAAAGCGCCGGGTGGGGTGGGGGTGACCTGGTCGAAGTTGGGCGCTGTGTGTCCAGCTCTGATCTCTTTGGCTTGTAGTTGGAGAGACGCAGATCCAGTCAAATCAACAGTTTGCCCCAGAAGGCTAGAGGATAAATGGATGTGGTGGTCCTTGCGATAAAAGAGCCCAGACTTCTGCAGATGCAGTACGCTTAAGTGTAAAGGGAAGCTGTACTTTAGCTGGAGGGGATGACAAAACCTAAATGAGGAAGTGGTAATGCCGACCTAGAGGAATGTGTGAGAATAGCAGTTTCTCCGAGCATCCCTTACATGGGGCTTGCTCCTTCCTGGATCGAGTCTCTCTGGGCCCTATTCAAATCTGTCTCTTGTGGCAGAAGCAGAAGGAGAAAACCTCAACTGTTGCTGTTGCTTTGGGGTTTTCCAGATTATCTTTCTCCTGGAAGCAGACCAGAGTGTTGGCTGACTCTGTTTTACTGTACTGCTGTCCAAACAGTGAAGGGTAGTTTCTCACCGTGTATACTGACAGTTGCTATACATTCGGGAACAACAGAGTCTAGCAGTTTCCTGATTCCAAATTGTTTTGGCTCTCCAGCATTGCAGTAATGAGCATAATGGAAATGTTTCTCTTTTGGCACTTAACAAAAAAGCTTTTGCCCATTTGGAAGCAATATCTTTAATGAACACTGAAAGCACCTTTTATAGGCCTGGCATAGGAGGAATTGCATAATTTATGTTGCCTTTAACCTTTAAACCTTCATAAAAGCCAAAATACAAAGTCTGCATTAAGATGACGTCTTAATCACAAGGCACGGTATTTGCAGGCTTTTTTTTTTTTTCTGTAACTCATTTACCCTTGCACAACAAAGGGAGTGAAGACGAATGTGTGATTCTTACAGAGATTTAACTGTAAGTATCCTTTAAGAGACCTTTAAAGTTGACTAATGCTAATATAAATACTTTGTTTTCTACTTTAAGCCTCCCAGAGACTGATAATCTGTGGGGATTTCAGAATAGAGGAGGTTTGTGATTGTTTCTCTGTTTACTGCTGACCCTCTTATGGGTTTACTTGAGCACATGAAGGAAAAAACTGAAATACTTGCATTTCTTTTTTTCTTTTTTGCATTTCTGATAGTATAACTATGCTCTTTGTTCTTTTTCTAACATTAAGTGAGAAATGATCAAAAAAGATCAATTTTGGCAACTTACTCATTTTTTCCATGGATAAAAAAATGTTGATCAATCATCACGCAGTTGTAAACTGCACCTGTGTTCCACCCCTGTAACATTTATTTTAATAATAAACATTTAGATTGTGGGGTCTGATGTGAGCAAGAGGTTTGTCTCATTTCCGAAGAGCAATTGCTGAGGTGAAAAATTCCCTGTTTCAGATTAATTAGGTTAAAGTCATGCTTAAGTTTATTTACTGAGTCCTTTCATTAGAGGAACAGTTGCTCTTCATCATTAAAAAAAAGATGACAGGAAAAAGAAGTGATTGTTTGTAATACTATTCCCAGTTTCCTGCTTTAGCTGGAAGAATAATTACTGCTAATTTTATCTTTTTTCTGGTAATAGGTTTTTTTGTTAGCGATCACAAGTAACCTTTCATCTTTAGCCATAGTAAAGGTGGTTTGGTCACTTTTAGTGTCACATTTCCCCCCACAAATTATATTTTCTAGGTAAATAAAAGTTTTACTTAATATACAACATTCAACTATAGTAGTAGGTAAACGTTTTACTTTAGAGGAGATATATATGTATATATATATTTACTCTTTGTTTAGGAGAAAAAAATTAAGTCAATAATTATGGCATTCATTTGTGAGAGGTTTATTCACAACAGAATTGTAGGGTTTTAAAAAATTAGGTTAATCCTTTGGGAAACACTTTAGGAAGAAGAAAATGATCATGCTGGTTCTCACCTAGACTTTATTAGACCAGAACTAGATTGAATTTAGGTGTTATCTTTAAGCCATTTTCCATCAGAAGTTGATATAGATTTCTCTCTATGAAACCTAAAAAAAAGTCTAATGGGCAGGGATTATTTCCTACCTATTTGACTTCTTTCTTTGATATTCTGTACATATGATATATATCTTTTAATGATTTGAAATGACCAATTCCCTTTTATTTTTTTTTTTAATTTTTTACCAATTCCCTTTTAAAGTCTTAATGTTACCAAACCAAACTTGGGTTGGCTTCCCTGGAAATAGAACTGCATTTTCTTGTACCATAACCCAGTGTCAGTAGATTGGCTTTACTGAGTGCAGGGAAGCCAACCCAAGTTTTGTTTGGTAACATTAAGACTTTGAAAGAGAATAAACATGTATAATATCATATAAGAAGTGAATTGCCAGTCCAGGTTCGATGCAGGATACAGGAAGCTTGGGGCTGGTGCACTGGGATGACCCAGAGGGATGGTATGGGGAAGGAGGTGGGAGCGGGGTTCAGGATGGGGAACACGTGTACACCCGTGGCGGATCCACGTTGATGTATGGCAAAACCAATACAATATTGTAAAGTAAAAAAAAAAAAATGATAATAATCATAATAATAAAATTGAAAAAAAAAAAAGAAAATGCAATGTTTATTTCAGGTTCCAAACAAGGAGTCCAGTATTTAGTACTCAAAACGCCTGAACTCCCCAATAACTTTTAGGGAAAGGTTTTAAAAGTCATAGTGAGGGACAGGGGCGTTGTAGGGTACATGATCAACACATGAGCATTCTTCTGATTGGTTGGTGATGAGGTAATTGGGACCTCACCAGTTTCAGACCTTCTCTGGTTCCAACCACTCTGGGACCTATGTGCTTGTGGGCAGCATATAGTTAACTTCTACCTGATGGGGGTTTCAGTGTCTGAAAAAGAGCTCAAAGGATATAGCTCAGAATATTATCTATAACTCTTAAGAAGTCCTTGACTTTTTTTAATGGCTAAATTCTTATGATTTTGTCTTGTTTTTCTTTCTTTCTGCATTTTTTTCACTTCCCTGATCAAATTTATTCTTTGGAGCTCAAGGAAGGCCAAGGAGGTAAAGTTTTTTTTGCAGAGGCAGATGGAGAACGCGGGAGGGGAGGAGTCTGCTCCAGGCAGGCCCTGTAGGGTCTTGTTCTGTTGCATTAACGTAACCTCTTCATCACTGGAGCTAGCTAGTTTCAAAGACCAAAGAAATTTTAAATTGTAAAATGGAATTACTATTAGCCATAGATAAAATCTCCAATAACTAAAACTTTGGAGAAATTGTTTGTATGCCCTTTCTTCTGACTAGGAGCATTTATTATTCATATGCGATTGTGAGGAGAGAAGCTCTGCTGTTCTAGGCCAGGCCCTTGGGTGGAGCAGAAATCTTTGAAGTAGAAGGAAGGTTTTTCATTTTTAATCAGGTAGCTTGAAGCTTATTTCTATTGAAATTGGGAGAGTGGTCTCCTAATTCTTTTTTCATCTCAGTTCTGCTAGTCTT
This sequence comes from Bubalus bubalis, assembly GCF_019923935.1. NCBI lineage: Eukaryota > Metazoa > Chordata > Mammalia > Artiodactyla > Bovidae > Bubalus > Bubalus bubalis. Next base: position 115,007,971 of record NC_059159.1, on the reverse strand, counting down.
CAAACTGAGGCAGATTCAGTTAACTTAATCCCATCCAACTTTTCCTTAAATTTACCCTTCTGATACTTCCCCTTCATTCGTGAGAATATGTGGCATTTATGAGAAATGACAAAAGTAAACCTCAAGTGTGGCCTAAGAGAGATCACCCTCTTCTGGAGCTCAAATGCTTCTCAAGGGGGCTTGCCTCCTGCCTGGTAAGAACTGGCTTGGGTACCTGCAGTTTCTCTGTAAAACACCTTAGCTGAAGGCGGAGGACAGCAAGGGAAATAGTCACTCCTTCCAAGCACAGTCTCTAGAAGTGGTGCCTTCTTGACAACTAGGGAACTGATTCAGTTATTTTTAAAAGAATCAAGACACTAGAATTAGCACCAGGAGAGCAAGGCCCCCCCAAGGCAGTAGGGATGGAAGTCAAAGGGTGATGCTTGTTACCTGGGTTCCCTTCTCCTTATGAGAACTCAGCTATGTTTCTTTTTCTGTTTTAAAACCAGTATTTATTTTATTATACAGGAGGATGACTATATCTTCCTGTTTTTACTGACCATTTAGAATTTTTTCCCAGTCTATTGAGAATTGTTTTGCAAAGCAAACGATGATTGTTTTGCAGAGAATTATGTTTCAAAGTGATCCTTCAGTCGCTGTGGTTTATTCCTTTCTAAGTTTTGGCCATCGCAGATCAGCCTGAACAAGTCATTTCTGAGGGATAATCACACATCAGTTCAGTTCAGTCGCTCAGTCGTGTCTGACTCTTTGCGATCTCATGAATTGCACCATGCCAGGCCTCCCTGTCCATCATAGGTAACCCTTATTTTGAAAAAGTCATTATTTGATCCTCCAGCTATGTTTCTGATCTGGATACTCACTGCTCGAACTAGAAATAAGAGCAAAAACACATTTTCTTTTTCACCTGCCAGTGCCCTCTTGACTTTTCCACCTGCCCATTCTGAGCTGAAATAGGGACAGAGATCAAATCCCATAGTTCCAGGTCTATCCTTACATTTTAGCTGCACTTTCCATTTTCAGTTATACCATTTCTGTAGTGGTGTCTTAGTCATTCTTAGACTCTTTCTGTGGTAAGAGAAATTGAAGATGGGGAGGGAATGAGGGCTTTGAGCCCTAGCCTGTGATTTGGCAAATGTCTTCCAATGTCATAGTGGTTAGCTCAAAAAAGTGTTCAGGCCAAGACAGCCTTATGATGTCAGTTAATGGTCCAAGTTCCCATGAACTTTGGAGAAAAAGAGGAGCTAAATGAGGAATGAGACCCCTGGAATTCTGACTGGCAGGAAGCCAGGGTCTCTACCCGGGGCAGCCTGGCCACTAAGCCTCTCCCACTGCCAGACCGCACCAGCTGATACAAGTCAAGAGGTCCGCAGGGCTGGGGGTCGCTGCAGTCCTCGTGCCCTAGAGCTGGGTCATGAGCCAGCATTGGGGGAAGTGTCAGCTGCCAGCAGAAGGATACAGGGCACATCAGTATCCCAGAAATGCTGTGGGGAGAGAATCACTGTCACCGCCAGATTCTGGGGAATGCATCCGCCCTCGAGCAGTGCCGGCTGCAGGCGAAAGGCTCATTTCTGCAGTGGGAACTGGTCCATATGTGGATTTCTGTAGTAAAAAAATCCTGGGTGACCCTAAATGTCAACTGACACTCTGCTATGTGGCAGAGGGACAAGGAAGCACATTCACAACTCCAAAGGACCAACCACATCAGAGTTGGTAGAGGCGATGAGGTTTCAAAAAAAGAAAAACACTGCAGTGTGTCTGCAGAGGAATCATCTTGATTGGAAATTGAGAAATATATCCTTCCTGACTTCCTTTATAGAAACAAGGTCATATGTATCAATAAAAAGCATCTTTAAAATGAATGTTCCATGCCTTTTAAAGGGCCACGGTGGTAAGGACTGAGAAGGATGGAGATACTGGTAGAGCAGTTTCATTTGGAAAGCTGAGCTCATTCTGATCACAGACCGCAGGATCAGCTCCCTCCCCATCATAAGCCTGGGCTGGCACACTTGAGACTGTGCCTCCTGTCAGAGCATTCCCAAGCATGAAACTCAGGAATCCAAAGCACTTCTGCGAATGTGGTGTCACTGCCTTAGGGGCTGATGAGAAAAGAGCCCTTGATTGCTTTAGTCCTAGAGTCAGCTCCATTTCTCACTGCCTGAACTTTCAAATTGGAAAGCTGTGGTTTGTCCTGGCCCTGGGGCCAGAGAACGAGACTTTTTCAGGGTAAATCTCAAAGTGGATTGGTCTTCCTCAAAGATAAAGAATTGGTGACTGCTGTTCGGACAGCACCCCGGGTCTGGGAAGATGCAATCAGGTGAGCAAGAATACTCTTTAATCAGAAATTTGGGGAATATTTTATAACTAGCTAAAAAAGCGACGGCTTTTGTATAACTTGTTTGTTTCTCTGTAGCATTAATTTGGGCAGATATTAGCAATGTTTTAGATTTGGTATATCCCCCTGGGGAGCTCTTGTAAGCAACGGTCTAATGATGGATGGGTCACTCTTCCTTTACATCTGCTTCTCCTTAGGATACTAGATGAGCAGAGAAAAGGGTGAGGGGTAAACACCTGGGTCTGAATGAAGGCTGCAAAAGAGGAAAGAAGCTCTGGGACCAGAGAGGTCAAGTGCATGGTGTTGCCTTGGTCACTGATTATTTTTGAACCCTAGAGTCATGGAGCTTAGAGTCTTTCTTTGAAAAGAAACTGGGGAGGGGCAGGGCTGATGTATTCAGGAGGCAGAATTCACAGGAACTTTGATATGACTGGTGTCCTCTGGGTTTGTGCAGTATGCAATCACACATTGCATTATGATTGTAATTGTGATATTACAATATTACATTTGTGCACATTGTAATTATGCACAATCACACATGGCCGCCCTGCCACAGGTCCCAGAGTAACCTACTCAAAGTCTCTGGCAACATTCCAAATCCATTTCTATCTGAGCTCTGTGGCTTTGGGCTTTGGTTTCTAAGGAAAAGTCATCTTTCTTCTTAAGAGCTCTTGGGAGGCTAATTGGGCGCTAGATCGCCCTGAAAAATTAGATCCACAAAGGTTGGGTCAGAAAAATTAAGCTGATATTACAGCCTTGGGTTTTTAATGTGAAAAATGAGATAATGATACCAGCTTTGCAGCCTTATCAGAAAGCCAAAATAATGTACCTACAGCTCTCAGCACAGAGCTTGAAACAATGGCTACTTTTGTCCCTTTGCGCCCAAGGTGTCCTTTCCTGCAGTTCCTTGTCTCAGTGAATGTCATTAGTATTCATCTGGTTTCTCCAACTGGGAACTTCCTTTTCCTCTATCCCTTCCCCCACCCACCGTATCTCAGACATCCAGATGATTCCAATGGCCAACTAGCCAATTGATCCCCTGCAGACCACTTTCCTTCCCACTGCTGCCAGCCATAGTGAAAGTGTCTTTTATTTCTGTCACATCACTCCCTTAAATCCTTCTTATCACTTCCCATTGCTCTTAGGAGAACAGACAACTCTCTTACCCTGACCCTAGGATCTGACTCATCTGCTGCCCAGCTTCTGCTGGCTCCTTCTCCTAGTTTAAATAACCCCTACCTCTTCTTCAGATCAGGGGAAGATGAAGGGAAAACTTTGCTGAATGACCCCTTTCCACCCAACCTCCCAGTTCATGAGTCTAAGTCAAGGTTTTGGGTGATGTTTTTAGATCATTTATCGTAGCTTGTTATTATATCTCTATTGGGCATGTGTGTTTGATTAATGAGAGTAGGGACCAAGGTCCCTGTATGGATTTGCTCCAGAGACCTGTACTCCAGAACCTGGTGCAGTGCCTGAAGCTCGGTAAATGGCCTTTGTTTGTTTGTGAGAAGCTTTTTTGGGCAATTAATCATTCCTCATTATCTTTAATTAAGCCCTACGTGAGTGCTAAGTTGCTTCAGTCGTGTCCAACTCTTTGCCACCCCGTGGACTGTAGCCCACCAGGCTCCGGTGTCCATGGGATTCTCCAGGCAAGAATACTGAAGTGGGTTGACATGCCCTCCTCTAGGGGATCTTCCTAACCCAGAGATTGAATCCATGTCTCTTACATCTCCTGTATTGGCAGATGGATTCTTTACCAATACCACCACCTTGGAAGCCCAGTTAAGCCCAAAGACCTTTCCAGTCATGTTTCCTAGAGATCATTTGACGCACTGCTCTCTTTAGCTGCCAATCTCTTGTCTCTGTGTTCAGCAATGGTTAGACAGATACTTTTTTCTCAGAGAAAAGAAATCCATGGTTTGTTGCCTTTGCAATAACAAAAATGTTGGAGAATGGGGAGGCAACGATGCTGCTGTTGGCGTCTCTCACATGAACCACACCAAGAGGACCAGGTTGTCTCTTTCTGTTGGTGATCACAGCAGAATATTGTTCAGTTCTTCCCACGGTAGTGACTCTGGTCACCATATACAGGTTACCAGTGTCAAACTTGTTGAAATCAGTCATCTTGCCAGATTTGAAATCAATCTCAGTGGAGTCATTCATTTTGAAAGGGAATCGGGATAGTGGATGATACAAGCATCATGGGTCACCAGATGAGGGATTTTTTGTGCTACAAAGATCTTTCTTACTTTGCACAAATTGTACTTGGCTCCTCAGGTATAATTCAGTGAACAACAAAGCCACCCTTGTGTTGCAGATCAGACAGAAGTTCTCCCCTTTCTTGCCAATGCTGGTGACATCCTTAAAGCCAGCAGGTGGGCTGTATCAATTTGGACCTTGCCATCAGTCTTAATGAGCCATTGCATGCAGATCTTCTTTACTTCATTTCCTGTCAGCAAATACTTAATATGTTTCTTAGTAAAAGATGAGGGGAAGGTACCCTCTCAGCTTGTGGGGACCAGTTGATGGATGAGGGGCAAACACACTGGTCAGTTTACTCAGCATTGGATGCTTTGGAGATGCTATAGCCTTCAGGGGCTTCTTGGGACCATGAGTCATGACTGCATGTGTCCCAGTCTTTGAGACCTCATGGACTGTAGCCCATGAGGCTCTTCTGTCCATGGAATTTTCCAGGCAAGAATATTGGAGTGGGTTGTCATTTCCTACTTCAGGGGATCTTCCCGACCCAAGGATCAAATCCTTGTCTCCTGCATCTCCTGCATTGGCAGGCAGATTCTTTACCACTGAGCCACCAGGGAAGCCCTGAGCCATGACTGTGCTAAGCACAAAAAGGTGGAAGTGTTTTTAGAATGAATGGAACCATAAGATAAAAGCCTTGCATAACTCATAAGACACTATAGTGGCCAAAAAATGAATAAATGGATAAGCAGATGCAGACTTTTAGAGACCTGAATCTGGAGAAGGGCTGGCCATAGTATATGGGAATTCGGGTTGGTTTACTAGAAGGAGATGAGAAATGTTAAGGTCGAGAAGTGCCATACAGTGATTTTATGTGGTACACACTTTGTACAAAATGTTACTGTAAAATAATGAGCCTAGTTTTTATGCTAATTGCTTGGAATCTGTAAGAATTGGTGGATTAAAGCATGAATGGATTGGAGAGAGGCAAGGAAGGGTATGGGCACTCTGCAAAACCACACTGGGCATCAGTAGACAGAGTGGAACTACTGGAGCCTTAGATCTTCCGCTATGTGGTCCAAAGGGGAAAAATTAGACTCCCCCAATCCCAGCCATTTCACCAAGCTGGCCCAGCTTGTTCTGCTGCTTCTGGGCCAGCACTAATGTCATGAGACTAGCAGGGAAGATTTTTCAGTCCTTGATAGGAAATTTGAAGGCCTTCCAGACTGGCCTCATCAGTCAAATGATATTAAGGCTGTTGCAGGTGTGTATGTACTAAGACAAGAATATCTCTTTCACCCACAGTAATAAAAACATGAAAATGATCACGGTGAATAAGAGAGCCAGGAAGCCCTATTTACATTTTATAGAAACAGGGATGATTTTAATTTGACTGAAATTTGTTGACTATCTGTCTTATCCCTAAGAAATATATTTTTCCACTTAATACTCAAAACAGCCTTGTGAGGTAGCTATTATTTCCTTTTGCAGTTGAAGAAACTGAGGTTCAGGTGGGCAAGAAGTTTGCCCAAGTTTTCAAGTCAGTAGAGAACAGAGCCAGTGTTTGCTCCCAGGTCATCTGACTCCCATTCCAGGACCCACTCCCACATCTGTGTCTTCCCACCAATATCCTGGAACATTTCATTTTCTTTAAATAAAATGCAAGCAACTTGGCAGGTTTATGGGAGTGTTGGGTAGTGAGTTAACTTTGACCCAAGAGAGGTTCATTTCTCTGTTTTTGATTATTTTATATTAAAATATCCTTGGATAATTGACTAATCAATCAGTATTATTGAGAACCTACTATGAGAAAGTTATGGTGTGGGACTATCTATGATTTGGTTGACTAAATTGGGAGACTGTTTCACTGTATGCCCAAGTGAAAGAAAAATAAAAGACCAATAAACTACTTGGAAGATAGTGTCTGTGACTAGCTTTTAGAGTGACTGGAAATATTGTGGGTATTTAGTGAATTTTTGATAATGAGAATGGATTTTTTAAAAAGTTAGAATTTGTCCATTAGTTGCTATCAAAGTTGTGAGTACAATTTTTGGTTTTCCACATTCCTCATTTTTTTTGAACAAAGAACTGAGTTTTTAATGTCCTACAGTAAGCTTCCTTCTGCTTTTTAGATTTCTTATGTTAAGAACTGATACATGAAAATATGTGCAAACATTATTTCAATTTAGAAACTTATTTAGATTTAGTAGTATTATATATAATATTAAAGGACACTTGCTCCTTGGAAGAAAAGCTATGACAAACCTAGACAGAGTATTAAAAAGCAGAGACATCACTTTGCTGACAAAGGTCCATATAGTCAAAGCTATGGCTTTTCCAGCAGTCATGTATGGATGTGAGAGTTGGGCCATAAAGAAAGCTGAGTGCCAAAGAATTGATGCTTTCAAACTGTGCTGCTAGAGAAGACTCTTGAGAGTCCCTTGGACAGCAAGGAGATCAAGTCAGTCAATTCTCAAAATCAAATCAGAAATCAACCCTGAATATTCATTGGAAGGACTGATGCTGATGCTGAAGCTCCAGTACTTTGGCCACCCAATGGGAAGAGCTGACTAGTTGGAAAAGACCCTGATGCCGAGAAAGATTGAGGACAGGAGAAGGGGGTGACAGAGCATGAGATGGTTGAATGGCATCACCGACTCAATGGACATGAGTTTGAGCAAACTTCAGGAAATAGTGAAGGACAGGGAAGCCTGGCGTGCTGCAGTCCATGGGGTCACAAAGAGTTGGATACGACTGAGTGACTGAGCAACAATAACAACGATATAGTGAAGTTCTCAAAAATGCATTTTTAGCCAAACCTTTTTTCTCTGTAATTTTATCATTACCATTTTATTTATGAATAATGTACAATTAAATGTGAGCTCCAGTTCAAATCCCAGGTTCTGAATATAGTCAAAAGAATTCTTTTAAACTCACTATTAACAATAATTTCCATATCATTACTAAACATATTCATATACATTATCTTTTTAATTGGAGTATAGTTGATTCACAGACATTCACAACTTAGTGTTGTGTTTGTTTCAGGTGTATAGCATAGCGATTCCATTTCATAGATATGTGTATATATATTCTTTTTCAGATTCTTTTGTCTTACTGGTTATCAATTATTGAGTATAGTTCTCTATGCTATACAGTAGGTCCTCGCTGGTTATCTATATTATATATCAGATCAGATCAGATCAGTCACTCAGTCATGTCCGACTCTTTGCGACCCCATGAATCGCAGCATGCCAGGCCTCCCTGTCCATCACCAACTCACGGAGTTCACTCAGACTCACGTCCATCGAGTCAGTGATGCCATCCAGCCATCTCATCCTCTGTCGTCCCCCTCTCCTCCCACCCCCAATCCCTCCAAGCATCAGAGTCTTTTCCAATGAGTCAACTCTTCGCATGAGGTGGCCAAAGTACTGGAGTTTCAGCCTCAGCATCATTCCTTCCAAAGAAATCCCAGGGCTGATCTCTTTCAGAATGGACCGCTTGGATCTCCTTGCAGTCCAAGGGACTCTCAAGAGTCTTCTCCAACACCACAGTTCAAAAGCATCAGTTCTTCGGCGCTCAGCCTTCTTCATAGTCCAACTCTCACATCCATACATGACCACAGGAAAAACCATAGCCTTGACTAGACGAACCTTTGTTGGCAAAGTAATGTCTCTGCTTTTGAATATGCTATCTAGGTTGGTCATAACTTTCCTTCCAAGGAGTAAGCGTCTTTTAATTTCATGGCTGCAGTCACCATCTGTAGTGATTTGGGGGCCCAAAAAATTAAAGTCTGACACTGTTTCCAGTTTCCCCATCTATTTCCCATGAAGTGATGGGACCGGATGCCATGATCTTCGTTTTCTGAATGTTGAGCTTTAAGCCAACTTTTTCACTCTCTACTTTCACTTTCATCAAGAGGCTTTTGAGTTCCTCTTCACTTTCTGCCATAAGGGTGGTGTCATCTGCATATCTGAGGTTATTGATATTTCTCCCAGCAATCTTGATTCCAGTTTGTGTTTCTTCCAGTCCAGCGTTTCTCATGATGTACTCTGCGTATAAGTTATGTGGTGTGTATATATTAATCCCAAACTCCTTATTTGTTTTTCCCCTCCTTTCACTTTTGGTCACCATAAGTTTGTTTTCCATATCTATGGATTTATTTCTGATTTGTAAATAAGGTTATTTGTACCTTTTTTCCCTTCATTATTGTCACTCTCTTGCTGGAGACAGAAAAGCTGGGTTTGGCTGAGTGAGTGAGTATAGATAGAGTGAGCACAGCCTGGGTGTCACAGCTGGCAAGAAGAGCTGAGGTTAGGAGTTAAGATTTCTGCTATTTGCTTCACTTCTGCTCTCCAGACTGCCAGCTTAGCAATGGTGCAGAAGACTACTGGATGTACTAGGGACACACACATGGGAGTGAAGGAAAAGAGGGAGAAAGGAAAGAAGAAGGGTGGGGATGGAATTGGAAAGGAAATAGGAGAAAAGCAAAGAAAAACAGCATTCGAGGGGAGGAAAGTTTGAAAAGTGGTGAGACATAGAAGAAAATCTTTCCAAAAGCTCAGGATGAGTTATCTGCAAGAGTAAGCGCTCATTCATGTGTCTGGAGTTCAAAGTTTCTAGAAAACTGAAAATTAGACAAAGGCAGCCTTCCTTCAGACAACTGCCATTGAGTATTAAAAACCTACCTTGAGAATTAGTTCTTTTCTCACAGGAAAATCCCCTAAACTGTCTTTCTGAGCCGATTGGTATGATGATATCTGAAAGTCATGAGAATGACGGGAATGCAGCAGACTCACAAATGCTGGCACTGATTTTATGTCATCCTCATTACTTAAGCTGGGCTTTGACAAGATTTGTTTCTCTGCGTGGGGTGTGGCCAGACCAGCACCTTTCCCTGAGAGGACAGAAGTGAGTGACAGGTGGGGAGATTAGCTGCCCCTGCCACTGGTATGTCTGGGAGGACACGTGCTCAGTTGTTTCTCTGGGACAGCAGTGTCCCCAAGTCCCTCTCCAGGGAGGCTGAGGGCAGGTTGCTCTCTGGCCTCCATCCTCTGCTTTGTTAACACTTTCATCTCTTCTCTGCCTTTAGCAACCTGGTTTGGTTTGCGTGCAGCATCTCCCAAATGAAATATCAGGTACAATTCTCTCATTCTTTGGCAGCTACCATATAAACGGACTCCCAAAGCCATTGACTTGGGGAGGCCTGGATTCTTTCAAAGAAAGGTGAACAGAATTTTGACCAATCCTTGTGGTTTAAGATCAAACCAGTCAATCCTAAAGGAAATCAGTCCTGAATATTCATTGGAAGGACTGATGCTGAAGCTGAAGCTCCAATACTTTGGCCACCTGATGTGAAGAACTGACTGATTGGAAAAGACCCTGATGCTGGGAAAGATTGAAGGCAGGAGGAGAAGGGAACAACAGAGGATGAGATGGTTGGATGGTATCACTGATTTGATGAACACGAGTTTGAGCAAGCTCTGGGAGTTGGTGGTAGACAGGGAGGCCTGGTGTGCTACAGTCCATGGGGTCACAGAGAGTTGGACATGACTGAGCGACTGAACTGAACTGACTGTGGTTTAATATAATATTCGTTTTCAATTTTTACTGTGATCATCGGGAGAACTTTTTTTTTCTTTTTAGATTGTAGGCAAATTGAAAACATGGTCTTAGGAAATGTATACAGGTCATATATATAGTCTTGGTCACTCAGCTGGTATTCGACTCTTGGCAACCCCATAGACTGTAGCCCACCAGGCTCCTCTGTCCATGGAATTTCCCAGGTAAGAATACTGGAGTGGGTTTCCATTTCCTTCTCCAGGGGATCTTCCTAACCCAGGAATCAAACTCGAGTCTCCTGCTTGGCAGGTAGATTCTTTTCTGTCTGAGCCACCAGGGAACAGGTCATAGAAAAAGATAAACCAGAGGGAGAATTTTATCCTGTAGCTGAATTTTTGTGAATCTGACATAAAGCTGCGCAGAAAGCAAAGCCACCTCATTGGTGTGCAACTCGTCATGAGCTTGTCACTTGGCTGCCTACCCTTGGACCTTGGCCTGAAGCTCCATCACTCTTTTTTCCAGTCTCCAAAAAATCCAGACATAAACTCACTGTGGTGGATGCAGACCAAAATGCCATTCCAGAAATGGCTTTTAAAACATTTTGAAAAGTTAATTAGCTCTCCATGCTGTTATATAACTCTGAGCCTTATTATGGGGAAATGTATTTCTCACATCTGTGGGATTATTCCATGTCAAAATAGCCTGCTGACCAAGCATGACATCGCTGTAAAAATCAGTTCACACACACACACACAGGGTTTCATAGACTGGCATTTACGTAGACTGCTCTGATGTATCTCATAAACATGGAGTCATGCTTCTGACTACTGGCCTCTTCATTGGACTTTTGCTCTCAGAAAGATTTATATGCATCCACCCTGATTGCTGTGTTACACTGGACACACCCTGGCCCGTCACTTCTGGGAGTGCTCTGGGAACAGGCATTGAGATTCTGTGTGTTTAAACAGCATTCTGTAGCTATAAACTTGTATTAGTGATTTCTTGCTTTGACACTATGGGTTATTTTAATCACAGACCTTTACATTTGAGACTGTGATACAAAGCTAGATCCTTAACACTGCAATAGGTGACTTTAGACTGTCTATTTAAACCTCCTAATATTATGTTTTAGGCTTTGTTTATTTATAAAATTATAAACATTAAAGCAAGTTTGGGAAATAGAGGAAAGCTGAAAATGAACTGCAAACAATGGGAAAAAGCTTAAAAATGACTCATTTTCATTGGAGCATGGCTATTGGCAATATTATGGCAAGGAGTTTTCTTATTCTTTCCTGCGTGGATTAAAATAGGATATTAATACATTTTGGGCTTCCGTAGTGGCTCAGCGGTAAAGAAGGTAAAGAACCGTACCCCCCCCCAAGTCCCGCCCCAGCCCCTGCCAATGCAGGAGACACAGGTTGGACCCCTGGGTTGGAAAGATCCCCTGGAGAAGGAAACAGAAACCCACTCCAGTATTCTTGCCTGGGAAATTCCATGGACAGAGGAGCCTGGTGGGCTACAGTCTATGGGGTCGCCAAGAGTCGGATACCAGCTGAGTGACCAAGACTATATATATGACCTGTATACATTTCCTAAGACCATGTTTTTAATTTGCCTACAATCTAAAAAGAAAAAAAAGTTCTCCCGATGATCACAGTAAAAATTGAAAATGAATATTATATTAAACCACAGTCAGTTCAGTTCAGTCGCTCAGTCATGTCTGACTCTCTGTGACCCCATGGACTGCAGCACGCCAGGCCTCCTGTCTACAACCAACTCTCAGAGCTTGCTCAAACTCATGTGGACATTATGTTCTGTCCACGGGGTCATAAAAGAGTCGGTTATGACTTAGCAACTAAACAACATTCATACATTGGGTACCCTGATTTTTATTTTACTTAACATAGCTTATTAAATATTTCCCTATGTAATAACATGGCATTCTGAGTCAACATTTTAAATGATAGCATATATTTTTATAAAAAATATACTGTGGTTGAACATTTTGATTGTCCTCTTTCTGCTGTTAATTATACTATAACAAATATCTTTGCACCTAAACATGTTGTCCTGTTTAGGATTAAATCCTTAAAATAGTTTTTCAAATATGTAATTATTGGAGCAAAAGATATAAATAGTCTCAAGTTTCTTGCTAAATCTTTCCAAATTGATTTCTGAGTGAAACCCACCAAATTTTAAGACTTAGAAAGGTTAAATTGTTCCACAGAACATTGTGAAAGAGTCAAACAAAAATTTCAGGTCTCTTGACACCTAGGTCTGTGCTCTTGACAAATTTGAGAGACTGTGCAGTACTACACTAATTTAAAAAACATGAATCTGATCAAATACTCTGAAGCTGCCATGCTGTTAAATTAAGACAATCATAATACAATCTATGCCGGGTCAGTTACACATGTTGCCTGGGACTAAGAAGCAGAATCTGCCACTTTCTCTTTTTCTTTTGACTTCCTCTCTGAATTATTAGAAGGCAATGGCACCCCACTCCAGTACTCTTGCCTGGAAAATCCCATGGACGGAGGAGCCTGGTAGGCTGCAGTCCATGGGGTTGTGAAGAGTCGGACTCGACTGAGCGACTTCCCTTTCACTTTCACTTTCATGCATTGGAGAAGGAACTGGCAACCCAGTCCAGTGTTCTTGCCTGGAGAATCCCAGGGATGGGGGAGCCTGGTGGGCTGCCATCTATGGGGTCACCCAGAGTAGGACATGACTGAAGCGACTTAGCAGCACCAGCAGCAGCAGCTGAATCATTAAAAACAAAATAAAACAAGCCTGAGCCTTATGGAGCAGTCAAGCTAGTTGCTGTTATACTTGGTATGGTAATTCAAGCCATAGTATTACACTTCATAACTGCCTCCACCTATGTGATCTTATTTGATCAACCTTTGGTAGGACATGTTATTATATCTACATCACAGAGGAGAAGAAAAAGGCCAGAGGTGAAATCCAGCCTTGCCCAAGGACATGCAGCCAGTTAAGCGGCAGAGCTGAGTAGAGAGTGTCTTCTGAGTTCCATGCCTTTGCTTCCAATCTTATCAGTAGGTACAAAAACTGGTCTACACTTTCAAAAGGTAGTGTAAAGGTTTCAGTTGGAGTTTGCTTGCTTGGTTCCATCTCCATAAGAGAAAATGACTGAGTAAAAACGTAGAGCCCATGTCTAAGAGGAGAATATCCAATGATGAAACACATTCGGACTGAAGTCATGTTGCAGGAGACACACAGCAAAGCAAGCCAGCTGAGCTTTGCAGTATTGTGAGATGGCCTCTGATGAACAGTTTGCAGATAGGAGATTCGTGGGTGTGTCATTGGTGGAAGTGTGCTGAGTCCCCCAGGTTCTGGAGACCAGGTGTTACCTGTGACAGAAGAGAGGGACCTGAGAGGTCTTTGGAGGGCCTGTGGACAGCATCCTTCATACCGCGGTGGGGCACCAGGTGCCTGGATATCGCTTATGTCAATTTTGGCTGAGAGATCTTTGTAATGAGGGGAAGGGAATTTAATTGACTGTAACAGGAGCTCTTTCCTTCTTATGAAGGAGGTATCATTTTGTCAAATTCTCTCTCTCCATCCACCTTACACTATTTCTCCATTTGGATCATATTCGTTAACAGGCCAAAAACCTAAGCGCACCCCATATTGATGCAATAGAGTAATTTTGCTGCTGCAGCTGCTCAGTCGCTTCAGTCATGTCCGACTCGGTGTGACCCCAGAGACGGCAGCCCACCAGGCTCCCCCATCCTTGGGATTCTCCAGGCAAGAACACTAGAGTGGGTTGCCAGTTCATTCTCCAATGCATGAAAGTGAAAAGTGAAAGGGAAGTTGCTGAGTCGTGTCCGATTCCTAGTGACCCCATGGACTGCAGCCTACCAGGCTCCTCTGTCCATGGGATTTTTCAGGCAAGAATACTGGAGTGGGTTGCCATTGCCTTCTCCAATAGAGTAATTTTAGTTTAGTGCAATTTAATGTAGTTTAAGCTGAATTCTTCTCTTTCAGAAGACTTGCACTAAGAAACACATAGATCTCCAGACTAACATTTCTTATCTTCATTGCATTACAGAGGCCACATGGTTGCTAAATTTAATATGCACAAAGATTAAGATGCATCGGACACATTAGCCCTTGAATAGAGGGCCTGGGTTGCCCGTATCTTTCTTAAGAGTTTGATTCATTGATAGTGGTGAAAAAAATGAAACACCCAAACCGAATTGAAAGGAAATTTAGGGAGACAGAGCTCAAAGTTAGTCTGGGCTTGAAATTCTGTAATTAATGAAATTTTCAGGTTTATAGGACACCAGTTTTCCTAAAAACCTAATATGACTTTTTAAAAAGGAGGAATCTATTCTCTAACAGGATGAGTCATATATGGTACAGTACTTTATTTATAGATATTGTGTTGGGAAGCTTTAATATATGCTAGGGAAATATACTTGGGTTGATATTTTCCTGTAAGCGTTGGGATGCGAGTGGAAATCACTGACTCTGAGAGACTTGGCTGTGTAGTTGTTAAATTATGCACATCTGCTAAATAATTAGCATGCCTGTGGGGGAGGAGGTGCTTGAAGTAAATCCTTGTGTGCCATGACTTCTAGCATCCAGCTTCTTTCTGAATACACTACTGTTTTTCTGAAGATAGAGGGCAGAGAACAAGGAGGACCAGATAAGAGTATTCAAGTTAAGCTAGTGTCTTCCCATCAACAGTCTCCCTTGCCTGGCTTTCTCTTTGCCCTCATTTCCTCAAAACATCTTTCGCCTGCTTCTTACCCTCACCACTCACCCCTCAGAAAAACCTCCTTATGGTCAGCAAGTAATAGAACTGACATCTATCAGTATTTACTCTGCAGCTTACATATGTTATTTCATTTGGCCTTCACATCAGTCCTTTAAGAAAGGTATCAGGGTGCTCAGTCTATAGAGGGAGAGACTGAAGCTCAGGGAAAGTCAAGTGACTTGTTTAAGGGCGCATAACTAATGAACGTTGGAGCTAAATTTCTAGTATGCATACCTGAGAATCTTAACCTATATTTCCAGTTTAACATACATCAGGGGCATAATACACTTACTTTGGGAAGAATGGTCATTATGGCAGCACTTACTAAGCTTTCCTGTGTTGGAAAGTCATCCTGGAATTGTATTACAGTGCAGATTCTGAGTCACTGCAGTTTGGGGTAGGACCTGGGATTCTGCTCTTGTCACAAGCTCAGGTGATGCTGATGCTGCCAGCAGCCCACCCTCCTCCCCACCATAATTTCAGCAGTGAGGTCCCAGGGCATTGATTCACTGGAGGCAGAAGGCACCATTCATGGCCCCTTTAAAGTGTGTGTCAATCCTGAATATTCATTGGAAGGACGGATGCTGAAACTGAAGCTCCAATACTTTGGCTACCTGATGTGAAGGGCCAGCTCATTGGAAAAGAAGCAATTGCTGGGAAAGATTGAGGGCAGGAGGAGAAGTGGGTGATAGAGGATTAGATGGTTGGATGGCAACACCAATGGAGTTTGAGCAAACTCAGGGAGATGGTGAAGGACAGGGAAGCCTGGCATGCTGCAGTCCATGGGGTCACAGAAAGCTGGACACGACTGAGGGACTGAACAACAGAATCTGGAGGTGCCTGCCCCCAGTTGAAATGGAAATGTTTCCCAGAGGACGGGCTGCCTTACTGCACTTTCCCTTCGAGCAGAGGACTTGATGCAGCAAACACAATGTTGGGGTCCAACTTTTTTTTCTCTTAAAACTGTTCACAGTTCCTCTCACCATTGTTTGGTCCCTCTCTTTTCTAGTCCTTATCTGTCTTTCAGGCAGCCCTTTGGCATCTGGATGCTCTCCTACTTTCTGTCTCTCCCTCCTCCCTGGTGTTAGTGCTGCACGTTTGTATGTGCTGCTTTGCTATGGATGGAGTTCCTTTGTTATTTATGCCCTTTTGTTGTTGGCTTTTGCTTGTCTCTCTGCTTCTCCGATGTGTTCTTTGTTCACAGAGTTTCGTACAGCCTACTTTGCCCTTTCCAGTTCCTTTTCCCTTAAGCAGAATTCTGCTTCTCTTGACACTGTGGGAAGCCCAGAAAGGCTTTCAGGATGTCAGGTTCTGTGGGGATGATCAGCAGCCACCTTAGAATTTTTAGGAGTCATTTTAGATACTGCTTTGCATCTGTCAGCTTTCACCAGGTTGTGTTCTGGTGGCAAAAGTCCTCAGTGTCAGTGACTTTCAACAGATAAGGCATATTTCTCACTTGGGTTACAAGTTGCTGAGGGTCAGCGGTGACTCCAAGCCTGTCTTCATTCTAGGGTGTAGGCTAAAGGAGCGACGGTGGCTTGGGATTGGCTGCTCTTGGGACAGAAGAAAAGTAAGATTGCTGGTAGGTTCAGCAATGGTTCTAAGAGCTTCCGCTCAGAACTGAAATAAAGTCCTGCTTCTGTTCCATTTATCATGTGAAGCTTTCTTTCTCTGTTGCCCCCTTTATCACACCAGGCTGGAAGATAGTATGCCATCTCGTAAAACAAGCTCCAAGTTAAAAGAATGGTGGCACAAGTCAGCATTCTTCCCACTACAGCTTTCTATCCCCTTATGGAAGTCCTTAATCCCAGTAACACGTGAATCATTTTTACATGTATTTTTAAAACTACTTTGAATGTCATCTGTCTTTAAATAGTTCTTAATTTTTTTTCCCTTTTATGTGGTGTCAGAACCTTCTCTTGGAGTAAATGATCACTTAGCCAAAAGGTGTGGCACATACAGAGCAGCTGCTGTGAGGATTTTAAATACATGGTAAACCTCTTCTATGATTGTTGCCTTAATTCTGTTTCCTGCTGGTGACTTGGTTCCAAAGTGTCCCTGTAGCTAGGGCATGTTCTAGAGGCCGAATTTTATATGGAAAATAAAATGGTTACAGGGAATGAGAAGACCTGAATTTTAGTGATTTTCCTTTTACATGGGAGCAGTGTGGCCTTGGCAAATCCTTGATTCTTTCTGAGTTTCTGTTTCTTCAATTGCAAATGAGGAGCTGGGACTAGTTCAACAGTTCCAAACCAGGAGCTTTAGTACTTTGAGATCTCCTAAGTCAAGGATTCATTTTAGCATTTCAAAACTAATACTATTACATGATAAATAAAAACTCTCAAAACATGGAGTCTACAAATGAAAGAGAAAGTTAAAGGGATTCTATTATTAAAGGATTGAGGAACAAGAATCAGTTCTTATTTAACTTTCTTATACCACCTTCCACAAAATTGGGCAAATTATTCATATCTTCAAGCCTCAGTTTTCTCATCTGTAAAATGGGGACAATTTAAAGTCTGTCCCAGGGGGTTCAGAGGGTTGTTGTGAAGATTAAATGAGATTGTGCATGTGAAGCACTTCGACAGTGACACTCAATAAATTGTTTCTGTTTTCCTGTTTCTTCAATGTAGGTTCAAAATTACCCAATGAGAATATTTTTGATTAAACTAGCCCCAACTAGATTATGTTGTAAATGTCTTTACCTCCAGGGTGAACCTGGAGTTGTAGTGAACCCAAGGTTGGCTGGATTGATTACTTTCTTGGAAACTATAACCCGTATGTATTTTGTGCAAGCTCTTTATTTGGTTATGCCATCTATCAACTGATAGCATCTGGACCCAGCCAGAAGATGAGTGGGGAGAGGAGAAAAGACATGAGGGAAACATATGAAGACCAAAATTCCTGGAACAGAAAGCAGCATGCCCGTTATATGCTGTTTATGCTATATGTACTCTGAATGATAATTGTTACCACTTAACGATGACTTATGTGCCTGGCCCTGGGCTAAGTACATTGCACACACTGTCTCTTTTAACTTTCTTACCCACCCTATGAGCTCTTTCATTTTCTGGCTAAAGCAAGTCACAAGGCCTGTCCAGATTCAAGGGTGGGGGATAGATAGACCCACCTCTCTTCTTGATGGAAGAAGCTACAATTTTGTAGGTGTGTGGATAAAGAGAGGGACCGTTTTTGCAATCAATGTGCAGCACCCTTTGTAGTATACATAGTACAGAAGATCATGCATTTCCCTGGAGTAAGATATGTGCCCAAGAATAGGGGAGTTAGGTGCCAAGGGCCTCCTAGCATCATTCCCTTCATTATAGATAGAATCCAAGAGGCAAATGAAACTGAAATGTGATCCAATTGTTTGGTGCATTCTGGAGCCTGGGAAATCAGAGATCATAAATATACCCTTAAAAGAATATGTGAAGATGAATAGTTAATTAAAAGTAAATATATAAGGAGTGAAGCACCCGCAATCCATATTACAGTGAGGATGAACCTTGAAAACATTATGTGAAGTAAAAGAAGCCTGTCACAAAAGGTCACATATTATTGATTCAGTCTATATAAAGTGTCTAGGATAGGTAGGAATTGGCACCCCACTCCAGTACTCTTGCCTGGAAAATCCCATGGATGGAGGAGCCTGGTGGGCTGCAGTCCATGGGGTCGCTAAAAGTCGGACACGACTGAACGACTTCACTTTCACTTTTCACTTTCCTGCATTGGAGAAGGAAATGGCAACCCACTCCAGTGTTCTTGCCTGGAGAATCCCAGGGACAGGGGAGCCTTGGTGAGCTGCCGTCTATGGGGTCGCACAGAGTCGGACACAACTGAAGCGACTTAGCAGCAGCAGCAGCAGGATAGGTAAATCCCTATATACAGACTGCAGATTGGTGGTTGCCATGGGCTGGGGATACAAGTGGACAAAGAGAAGGATCTGTTTAACGTGTGCTGAGTTTCTTTTTGGGATGATGAAAATGTTTTGGAACTAGGTAGTGTGATGGTTGCCCAACATTCTGAATGTACTAAATGCCATTGAATTGCTCACCTAAAAAATAGTTAATGTGTTATTTGAACTTCAATCAAAAAAGTCCCAAAAGTAGGGCTTCCCTAATGGCTCAGTGGTAAAGAATCCACCTGCTGATGCAGGAGACATGGGTTTGATCGCTGATCTGGGAAGATCCCACATGCCACAGGTCAAACGAGCCTGTGCACCACAACTACTGAGCCTGTGCTGTAGAGCCAGGGAGCTGAAACTACAGAGCTACAGAGCCCGTGTGCTGCAACTACTGAATCCCGAAAGCTCTACAGAGCCTGTGCTCCAAAACAACCGAAACCACGGCAATGAGAAGCTCACACGCCACAACTAGAGAGTAGCCTCCACTTGATGCATCTACAGAAAAGCCCGTGCAGCAACAAAGACCCAGAAGAGCCAAAAAAAAAACAACCCTCAAATATATAATACGTGTATGTATTTACTCATATATGTGCCCATGCATGGTAGTTTTGCTCTTTTATTAGTATAATGTTTCTCAGAGTTCCTAGTCTAAGGACCCTTTACACTCTTAAAAATGATTGAGGATGGCAAAAGCTTCTGTTTATGTATGTTACATTTATCAATATTTACCATGTCAGCAACTGAACTGGAAAAAATTTAACATCAATTTATTAATTCATTAAAAATAACATAAATCCACTACGTTAACAAAATAACGTATTTTATTAAAATAACTATATTTTCCCAAACAAAAATATATAGTGAGAAGTAGCTAATCAGCTATTTATATGCAGAGTACATCATGCAAAATGCCAGGCTGGATGAAGCACAAGCTGGAATCAAGATTGCCGGGAGAAATAGCAATAACCTCAGATATGTAGATGATACCACCCTTATGGCAGAAAGCGAAGAAGAACTATAGAAC
The DNA here is from genome assembly GCF_019923935.1 of Bubalus bubalis. NCBI lineage: Eukaryota > Metazoa > Chordata > Mammalia > Artiodactyla > Bovidae > Bubalus > Bubalus bubalis. Next base: position 114,988,167 of record NC_059159.1, on the reverse strand, counting down.
CTCTTCATGAAAGTGAAAGAGGAGAGTGAAAAAGGTGGCTTAAAACTCAACATTCAGAAAACTAAGATCATAGCATCTGGTCCCATCACTTCATGGCAAATAGATGGGGAAACAATGGAAACAGTGTCAGACTTTATTTTCTTGGGCTCCAAAATCACTGCAGATGGTGACTATACCCATGAAATTAAGAGACACTTGCTCTTTAGAAGAAAAGCTATGACCCATCTAGACAGCTTATTAAAAAGCAGAGACGTTACTTTACCCACAAAGGTCCATCTAGTTAGAACTATGGTTTTTCCAGTAGTCATGTGTGGATGTGAGTTGGACTATAAAGAAAACTGAGCGCTGAAGAACTGATGCTTTTGAACTGTGGTGTTGGTGAAGACTCTTGAGAGTCCCTTGGACTGAAAGGAGATCAATCCTGAATATTCATTGGAAGGACTGATGCTGAAGCTGAAACTGCAATAGTTTGGTCACCTGATGTGAAGAACTGACTCCTTAGAAATGACCCTGATGCTGAGAAAGATTGAAGGCAGGAGGAGAAGGGGATGACAGAGGATGAGATGGTTGGATGGCATCACCGACTCCATGGACATGAGTTTGAGCAAGCTTTAAGTGTTGGTGAAGGATAGGGAAGCCTGGCATGCTGCAGTCCATGGGGTCACAAAGAGTTAGACATGACTGAGCGACTGAACTGAACTGAGTTAATCAGCTCATAATTTAATTGCACAGCTCCTTTTCCTTCTGGACAACCATTGGTCTTCAGAATGCATCAGAAATATTTTATGCATATGCCTTATTTTTACCACAGAGCATTAAAAGATGTGTTTACTCCAGGTTTGAGATTTAACTAACTTAGTGTTTTCTTTAACAGTTTCGTCAAGGACATTTGTAAATTAAACCAGCAGTAATTGTCCTGCAGGGTTGTGGCAGGGAAGAATGCAGGGTCTACTGGTCTACCTTAGTGCCACTGCTTTGATTCTTGCTAAGGTCCTGGCAGTTTTACCCACCATTGCTTTTGTTCCACTGTGCCCATGTCTGCTCAGCTTAAAGGGCCAGTGATGTCTTCTCATTAATGAAAATAGATTTTACTTCACAGACTCTCCTGAAAGTGTCCCAAGAATCCCTAGGGAAAGTGTCTGAAAAACCACAAATGCAAGACTCTGGGTCCTTACAGTAAAGTATAAGACTCATGAATTATGTGTACTTAAAACATGAATGGCTTTTATTTATTATTATTTTAAATTGGAGGATAATTGCTTTACAATGTTGTGTTGGTTTCTGCCAAACAACAATGAGAATCAGTCATAATTATGTATATATCTCCTCCCTCTTGAGACCCCCTCCCTCCAACCCACCTCCCATCCCACCCCTTTAGGTCATCACAGAGTGCCAGACTGGGATCCCTGTCTTATAGAGTGGCTTCTCACTATCTGTACACAGTAGTATATATATATATATCAATGCTACTTTTTCAATTCATCCCACCCTCTTCTTCCCCTGCATGTGTGGCTTTTAAAAATGTTAGACCTGTTTCTTAAAAGACTGACTAATCTCTATAGTAGAAATAAAAAACAGGGCCATGTTTTAATCAAATTTGAATCTTTCTTTCTGATGCAGTCCCACCTATGGACTTTTCCTGTGCTCTTTGCCCAAACTGCTTCTTTTCCAGATATGTGATAATTCCTCTGTCACCTCCTTTGGGGCTTTACTTAGCTATCACCTCAGAAACCTTCTTTGGCCACCTCCTCCAAAACATTGTCCCTTCCCCAGCATGCAGACAGACAGACACACACACACAGATTTATTAATACATTTCCTGTTTTTTTTCTTCTTAATATTTATCCCTATTTTATTTATTATTAATTTTTAAATTTTATTTTCCCCATTAAAATATAGGCTACATAAAAGCAAGGATTTCCTTCTTTGTTAATAGCTCCTAGAGCAGTGTCTGGCACATTGAGGATCAGCAAACATTTGTCAGATGTTGTTGAATACAGCATAGCTAAAATGCAACTGTAGATATTTATCATGTCTTAGCAAAATGATAATGCAGGGGCAGTCCCAACATGAATTCCATAAGATGCGCAATGGGAAAAGGGTTTTGTGATACAATAAGTTTGTGAAATATTCTCTCGCTCTCTCTCTCCCCTCCCCCACATGGAGATTTGTAATGAACTAACATGAAGAGTCTGAAGGGCCTTGTGATACATATGTTTAAACATTGTTAAACTCAGAGTTTTCCAAACTTTTTGCTAGTGTTCTCTGTAGCTCTAGTTCCCTGGGGAATACTTTCCAATACACAGCCTCCCTAACTTTTCAGCATGACTGTGATGATCAATGGGAATAAAAGCTAGGGATTTGCCTAATATGCCTTGGGGAGTGATTTCAATGTAAGATACTATCATTAGGTCATCCATGTGGAAAATAAAATGTTTCATTTCATAATTCTTGATTTTATGTGCTGGTAAAACATTTTGGTGGTACAGAAGACTGAAAGAGAATCTGTATGTATCCATGTATTTTAAAATATATACATTAAGATAAGAGTAATGCCTGGTAGTTCAGATTGCTTTTGGGTGGGTGAGAAGGTGGGGGTTAATTAGAACAAGTAGTTGGACTTTATATAATTTTAGAAGAGAGCTTGAGAAATGCTCTAATCTAATGATGCCTATCATGGGATAAATTAAATTGCTCAGAGGAATGAATACTAAAGGAAGAAAAATCCCTACAGACTATTTAATAATCTTTTTCCTCATAAGAAATCTTTACTGTGCACCTTATCACTTTTCTTTTTAAGCTTTTCTAAAGTCTTTGTATTGAATTTGTTACAACATTGTTTCTGTCCTATGTTTAGATTTTTTGACCACAAAGCATGTGGGATCCTAGCTCCCCCACCAGGAATCAAACCTGCACCCTCTGCTTTGGAAGGTGAAGTCTTAACCATTGGATTGCCAGGGAAGCCCCATGCCTTCTAACTTTTCTTTTTTTTAAATATAAATTTATTTTAATTGGAGGCTAATTACTTTACAATATTGTATTGGTTTTGCCATACATCAACATGAATCCACCACAGTGTACATGTGTTCCCCATCCTGAACCCCCTCCCACCTCCCTCCCCATACCATCCCTCTGGGTCATCCCAGTGCACCAGCCCCGAGCATCCTGTATCATGCCTCAAACCTGGACTGGCGATTCGTTTCACATATGATATCATACATGTTTCAATGTGATTCTCCCAGATCATCCCACCCTTGCCCTCTCCCACAGAGTCCATAAGACTGTTCTATACATCTGTGTCTCTTCTGCTGTCTCACATACAGGGTTATCATTATCATCTTTCTAAATTCCATATATATGCATTAGTATACTGTATTGGTGCTTTTCTTTCCGGCTTACTTCACTCTGTATGATAGGCTCCAGTTTCATCCACCTCATTAGAACTGATTCAAATGTATTCTTTTTAATGGCTGAGTAATACTCCATTGTGTATATGTACCACAGCTTTCTTATCCATTCATCTGCTGATGAATATCTAGGTTGCTTCCATGTCCTGGCTATTATAAACAGTGCTGTGATGAACACTGGGGTTCATGTGTCTCTTTCAATTCTGGTTTCCTTAGTGTGTATGCCCAGCAGTGGGATTGCTGGGTCGTATGGCAGTTCTATTTCCAGTTTTTTAAGGAATCTCCACACTGTTCTCCATAGTGGCTGAACTAGTTTGCATTCCTACCAACAGTGTAAGAGGGTTTCTTTTTATCCACACCCTCTCCAGCATTTATTGCTTGTAGACTTTTGGATAGCAGCCATTCTGACTGGTGTGAAATGGTACCTCATTGTGGTTTTGATTTGCATTTCTCTGATAATGAATGATGTTGAGCATCTTTTCATGTGTTTGTTAGCCATCTGTATGTCTTCTTTGGAGAAATGTCTGTTAGTTCTTTGGCCCATTTTTAGATTGGGTCGTTTATTTTTCTGGAATTGAGCTGTAGGAGTTGCTTGTATATTTTTGAGATTAATTCTTTGTCAGTTACTTCATTTGCTATTATTTTCTCCCATTCTGAAGGCTGTCTTTTCACCTTGCTTATAGTTTCCTTTGTTGTGCAGAAGCTTTTAATTTTAATTAGGTCCCATTTGTTTATTTTTGCTTTTATTTCCAATATTCTGGGAGGTGAAGTGGGTGATCTAGTCAACCAAGTGTTGATCTAGGGGTTCAAGAACTCTAGCTACTGGCTCATTTATGGGCTTCTCTAAGTAACTTTTCATTATGCAGCCAGAAGCTCAACTTGACTGTGAATGAGAAAAACCAAGCTGAGGGGGCAGTGGCTTCTTCTTAAGAATGGTGTGGTTTACTTTCTTGCTTAGGACCATCTTGCTTAGTGTTATTTTTCAGTCTCTAAGTTGTATCTGACTCTTTGCCAGCCTGTGGACTACAGCATGACAGGTTTCTCTGTCCCTTCACTATCTCCCAGAGTTTGCTCAATCTCATGTCCATTAATTCGGTCATGCCATCCAACCATCTCACCCTCTGTCACCCCCTCCTCCTCCTCCCCTCAATCTTGCTCCTCTCCTCCGAAAGATTGCCACCTTCAAATCTCTTACACGTGCATGTGCTTTAAGAGTAGAGACTGCTCCACTGCCCTTACCTTTCCTTTCTTCTCTTCTTCAGTAGAATTTAAAGAGGAAATTCAGCGCTCTAACTGGCTGCACTGTCCTTGAGGTCAGTCTGTATTCTTGCACTGAGAGTCATTGATGCCTTCATCTCCAGTGGCCTTGGGGACCATCTGATTGGCCATAGTGCTGACCTTTCTTTTGTGGAAAGGTTTTTCTGAGAAATCAGCAGGACCCGCCTTGTCTTGCTGATGTGGCTATTGATCCCTACCCCTGCTTTGCTGAACAGCTTGATCAGCCTCAGAATCTGTCAATAACAGCACCACTCCAAAACCCTCACTTCCTGCTGGGTCTGGATCATACTAAGGGTCATAGTATATCTTTATACTATACCTTTATACTATACTATACAGATCTTATTTTCTGTCTTGAGTAAGTGTGTCCTCTAGACAGATATTCTTTCCAAGTCCCAGTGTTTGGAAGTGATATTATAAGAGGTAGCAGTAGCTTGTCCCTCTAAAAGCCTTTAATTTTGCATTATTTATAACCAAAATTTCCTTCCCTAAATACTAGATTATTTATTTGCCCATACTTGGTTTCTATACCCTACTGTACATTAAAGCATTAATCAAACAAACTCAAGAGAAAGTCAGCAGCCAAAGGAGATCTCTTTTGAGCGGTATGATTGGAGGGATCCCTAAAAGGTCACCTTTAAGTCTTGAGTGCAGCCATACTTGGAATTCCCCCATTGGAAAGTCATTCCTTTGATTTTTTTAAAATGAAAAAATGTGTAAGTTCTCTTTAAATTGCAAGTGCCCTGGGATCCCTCTTTTACATCTACCTTCTATTATAGACTTGTTCTAGATCATTAAAACTGAAAGGAATCTTAGCAATCATGTGCTCCAACCTCCTTATGTTGTTGTTGTAGTTCAATCAGTAAGTTGCGTCCGACTCTTTGCGGCCCCATGAACTGCCATGTTCCTTATGTTAGAGATGAAGAATCAGAAGCAGAGAAGACAGGAGTTCTGGAACGAGCATTCCCAGCTAATTAGTAGTAAAGTTAGAATCAGTACCCTGTGTCTCTTGCCTTTTTGCCTGGAAGCATGTTGTATCCTATGGTATCCTGAGAAGACAAGTTTCTTTTATGTGTCAACCTATATTAAATTCCATTCCTAAAATAATTTCATGTAAAGCAGTTTGATTAGCATTTCTCTGGAGGTCACCATAATTCTAGAGATGGCAGGCATTGGGATAACCATGTATAAAACTTCCTCTTGGGTTTAAGTCACTTTTGAGATCCAGTGGTTAATTTTAAATAACGTATAAAGTGGCATGTTTGGGTAGCAGTGATATTAGAAAGGTAAGTGCTAGAAAGATGGGCAGGCACTGAAGGTCTATTTGTCAATTTCACTAAAAATGGTGGGGTGGCCACTGGCCCGGCCCCCACCCTCCACCACCAAGTGTAATTGGTGGTGTCTGTGCGTGAGGGGAGGAGCCCTGGTTAGCACAGAAAGAGGAGATAGAGCAAATGAAGGCGAGTGAAACTTTAAAAGGCAGTTGTTCATGTACGTGGAATCATGTCCATGTTCCATGTTCATGTCCATGGAATCAGAATCACCCATTGTCTACTGTGGAAAAATCCTGAAAAGTTCAAAGGAAACTGGCCCCAAAGAGGGGCAGTGATGTGTCCAGGAGGAACCCTACCCCTAATCCCTCTGGCAGTGTGGGTCAGGGACATGGAGGGTTCATATTCCTCAGCAGAATAAGCTATTCCTTGCATTTATGAACTATCTTTAAACTGTTTTCTGTGATTCACCTTGGCCAAATCCAAATGAGATTTTGAGTTCTGAGTATTAATTGTATATTTCTATTTCTGCTTAACCATTTAAATTGTTTATTTCTAAAACCCAAGACTGCTGCTCTGTGTCCATTGAAACAGGTTTTGCAAGGAGACTTTTGGAAGTGATTTCTTCTACTGCAGGGAAAGAGGAATTTCTAGTAGTAACATGTCATAGAGCCATGGTTCTTAAATTTCAATGGGCATCATCTTCACTTGGAGAGCTTGCTGAAAACACAGGCCTGGGCCCCATTTCAGATCTACCTGATGAGACTATAGCAGATGGGGCCAAGACTGTGTGTTATTAAAAGTCCTTCTTCATGCCTCTGCATGGCCTTGTGATTTTGATGTTCTCCCATTTAGGAATTTGTCAGAGGGATGTGGGGCTTCCTAGGTGGCTCATTGATAAAGAATCTGCCTGCAATGCAGGAGTTGCAGGAGACACAGGTTTGATCCCTGGGTTGGGAAGATCCCCTGGAGGAGGGCATGGCAACCCACTCCTGTGTTCTTGCTTGGAGAATCATATGGACAGAGGAACCTGGAGGACTACAGTCCATGGGGTTGCAGAGTTGGACATGACTGAAGCGACTTAGCACGTACGCACACACAGAGGGACATAGATAGGAAAGAAGGATGGTTGGCGGTGATACAGTTTTAACTGCTGGGAGAATCCCTGTGCCCAAGTTCCTAATTCATTCATTTATAAATATTTATTGATGTGCACACATTTGGGACTTACCCAGATCATAAAAATAAATTTCATGCACATGGAATTAATGTTTTTAAATAGGTTACTAACCTTTTAGTGTTAATTTATTATTAATTAATGCAGCCCCCAGACACTACAGTGCTCCCGCAGCCCCTCTTTCTAATCTCATCTTGTGAGAAGAGTTAATATGCTCCTTCAGCTATAAGCTGTTTCTACTGTTTTCCTTTATCTCTTCTTTTATATTTCTCATATACACTGATTCTGAGGTATTGCTTGAGTCTGCAGTTCTAGCATTATTCCTGTGATGTTTGAGCCAGCTTATTAGAATTTATATGTTTGGTACCTTTAGATGTTAATTCTAAATTAAGCAATAATGCCAAGTGAAGCTCCAGTGACAGGATAGAAAATGTCGACTGTCTTTTGCCAATTAGATTGACCTAGGAGTGTAAGTCACATTTAAAAAATCATTTTCATTTCTCTTTAATGTCAGGAAAACTTATTAAAGCCCTCTTTAGATTTTTAAAGTAATGACCAGCAGAGTCAGTCTTGATAATTGCTTATTTTGTGTTATATTCATGTGTTCTCTCCATCAGTAACAATAAAAAAAAAGATACTTGACTCTGGCTCAACACATTATACTTCCCAATGTTCTTTTTATTTATTTACTTTGAAATTTCGGCTGCACTGGGTCTTCGCTGCAGCCTGTGGACTTTCTCTAGTTGTGGCATGCAAACTTAGTTGCCCTGTGGCTTGTGGGATCTTAGTTCCATGACCAGGGATTGAACCTTCATTCCTTGCATCAGAAGGCAGATTCTTAGCCACTGGACCACCAGGAAAGTACCCTCCAATGTTCTTTTGCCCTCATCCCTGCACTTTTTAAATGGTTTTGCTTGGAATCCTGTGAATTTCAAAGAACATTATTCTTTTCCTTGTGTAACAGGTGAGACAACCGAGACCCAGCCTGACTAACAATTTGCTGTAGTGATTCAATTTTTGATGTTTAATGTAATTGTTACCGCATGTGATTCTGGAGGCAGTAGGCTCTCCTTCCGTTTAAAACTCCAAATGATGCCACAACCAAATCAGAAGCTGTATATGCTGGTGTTGCCTTTTGGTAGTCATAATTAAGATAGCATTTATTGGTGCTAATAATTCAGGATTACGTCTCCCTAATAGATGTACTGAGCAAGCACCACGGTGACAAGATAAGTTGCCCTGTTTTGTTCCATATGTCTGTGTTCTAAGTATTCCATAGTTTTAATTGGTTCCCTGCAGAATAACATTTACAAGCATATGGTATGGAAAATGCTGACTGCTTTTGTTACCATGTATTTTAGTACTTGTGGTGGCCCTGGTTCATTGGGCCTTTAAATGTAATTATGAGGTTATTTAATTCACTTCCTGGTATACTTTTTCTTAACCTGTCCACCACGTGTTAAATGCTATCAATATAGTGTATCTGGTAGCCTGTGCACATTTGGGCAGAAAACTAATTCACAAAAGCTTTCTCTGTGGATCTGTGCTGCAAGCTGCCTTCTCCCACCTCGCCTCGTGTGCGGTTTATAAAGGCACTGTGAGGCTGCCGGCAATTATGCTTCAGTGGAAGATGTGCTATTTGGAGCCCAGAAGAGCCAGGAGCTCTCGGGCGCCTTGTTTGGGAGATTTACCAGCAATTCGTTGAAAAGGGATTGCAGATGTGAAATTAGACTCAAGGATTGAAGAGGGGACCAGCTGTATTTTTGGATATCTGAGCTCCTTTGGTACTTGGGTGTTTTCCTTAGGGAGTGCTGTAGCAGAGTGCAGCTGAATTATTAATATTTCTGAGACTATGTACAAGCCATCTTTTTTTTCAACCTTTGTATTATGGAAAATTTCAAACATATACAAAAATGGAAAGCATTGCATAATGAACCCTCAGTGGACCTAGGATTTAGTGTGTTTGTTTCCCAGGCTGCCAGCACAGATTACCTACAACTGAGTAGTTTAAACAATAGAAATTTATTGCCTGACAGTTCTGGAGGTTGGAAGTTTGAGATCTAAGTGTCCCAGGGCCGCGTTCCCTCTGAGGGCACAAAGGAAGGGTCTGTCTCAGGCCTCTCTTCTAACGTCTCGAGGACTCAGATCTATTCTTTGACTCATAGATGGCCTTCTCCCTGGGTCTTCATCTTGTCTTCCTTCTATACGTATCTCTGTGCCCAGATTCCCCCTTTGTACAAGGACACAGTCATCTTGGATTAGGGCCCACCCAAATGACCTCATCCAGCTTAACTAATTACATCTGCAACAACTCCGTTTCCAAATAAGTTCAGAGACACTGGAGTTTTAGAACCCCAACATAGGGATTTTGAGTGGGTGAAACTCAACTCATAACACTTATCATCAGTAATTACCAGTGCTTTGCCAATCTGTTTCATCTCTTTCCACAGCATCTTCTCTTGCTTCTTTCTCAGTTGCTACAGTCATGTCTGACTCTTAGCGACCCTATGGACCATAGCCCTCCAGGCTCCTCTGTCCATGGGATTTCCCAGGCAAGAATACTGGGGTGGGTTTCCACGCCCTCTTCCAGGGTAGCTTCCCAACCCAGGGATTGAACCCAAGACTCTTATGTCTCCTGCACTGGCAGGAGGGTTCTTTACCACTAGCATCGCTGTACATTTTTGCTTCCTGGGGGATTTGAAAGCAAATCACAGACATCATGCCATTTCACCTGTAAACTCTCATTTTACTTGAATCTCCAGCTAGTAAGGAGTTTGTAGGGGTATGTGTGTGTGTGTGTGGGTTTCCCATAAACATTGTGTCCAATGATTTTTGACTTATGAGAAGCATGGAAAGAAAGTAGAGGCTCCTGCTGCTTCTCAGTCTGGGAACCTCTTACCTCTCTTTTCTGGAAGAAAGATTTTCTCAAGAAGCTTCTTGACACTTTAGGGAAGCTAATGCTCCTGTCCTCTGTGCTCCCACACTGTTTTTCAGTGACCTGTGACATATGAATAATCTTATTGTTTTTGTAGCAGGGTGCAGAAGAAATGTCACATTTCTTATACCTCATTGCTCTGTTCCCCTCCCCTATTCTCTAGAAAGAGAGATTTTCCTAAGAGCTCATGGGGATCAAAGAGCTGAGAAGAAACCCATGGAGGGTGGGCTGAGAGAAGGGTCTGAAATGTGCCGCTGAAGCTGTGTTAGTGGTGGGGCTGGCTGATGCTGTGCTCTCAGTGGAGATGATTGCAAGTAAGCATCAGTTCTCCAAAGGACCAATCTTCCAGTTGACAAGGACTCTAATGGGTATGACATGGTGTCCATTGTTGCCAGGTGGGGCCAAACAATGGAAACTTTCTAAATATGCCATTGCCTGTGCTAATCTGTATAAAAGTTTATAGCTTTTACTTATTACAGTGGAATTACCTATATCATTATTGTTGCTGTTCAGTCACTAAGTCATGTCCGACTCTTTGTGACCCCATGAACTGCAGCATACCAGGTTTCCCTGTCCTTCGCTATCTCCTGGAGTTTGCTCAAACTCATGCCCATCGAGTCGGTGATGCTTTCCAACCATCTCATCCTCTGTTGTCCCCTTCTCCTCCCACCTTCAGTCTTTCCCAGCATCAGGGTCTTTTCCAATGATTCAGCTCTTCACATCAGGTGGCCAAAGTATTGGAGCTTCAGGTTCAGTCAGCACCAGTCCTTCCAATGAATATTCAGGGTTGATTTCCTTTAGGATTGACTGGTTTGATCTCCTATATTGTAATTTCCAAATACCATACTACCATAGTAATTCATGTTTGTTGGGTTTGCCTGAGATAATAAAAAGTTGACCTTGATCATTTTAAAACTTAAATGAAACAACCTAGGAGGCAGAGGGAGATAGGGCTGTGCAGAGCCTTGGAGGCACCACATTACTAGAAACAGTCCCCACTGCTCTCAGCCCATGGGCAGGGAAGCTGTCAAATGCACGGCTTTGGAAATCCCAGCCCTGGGATTTCCTCCTGTGGGCAATTACCTCCTGTGATCTCTGCTCACCAGATTTAACTTGGGAATACTAAAGGATCTTCCACCCAGGATTCTGAGAATTTTGTGAAATGATGCCAGGATCAGAGAAACCGCAGCAGTGTCTCTGCAGTTTCCTGGAGGCACCATTCACCTTGAATGCATGTGAATGGCGTCGCCTGGGCACAGTTCCGTGAGATGTAAATGGTGCCCCCTGGAGTAGTGAGACAGTGAGGTGCTCTCTGCTGTCACTGTTGTTACTAACTGGTTGTTGCCTCTTGAGTTTTTGTCTCTGGTTATCTGGGGTTTGCTTACCAAGCAAGTGGAAAGAGAGGACCATCTCCCCCATCCGATGGTCCCACAGTCTCTTCATCTTTTCTTGCTCTCATCCCTCATAGTACTGGCACCTTCCTACCACCTCAGCCAGAAGCTTAAAAACATTTTCTCCCCTTTTTTCCACCCTGAGATTTTAAAGATCTTAAGACATGGCTGAATTAAGAAGTCATACACCACACACATGCGTGCACACACACACACACACACACACATTACACATTGAGGAGTCTCGCTCTCTTTTTTCTTTGATGAAATTTTGTATGTTATATGATCTAAGGGCTCTTAGTTGCTATAGCCTTCTGAAATACAGTCAAACAAACCAACACCAAAAAAGCCTGGGAGGGGAGCATACAGCAGGACTGATTTGTGAAGATAAACAATACTCTGTTAAACAGTTGAAGGTCACTGCTAAGATGCAATGACTCCTTTGGGTCTCCAAACCACAGATTCAGTCCTCCAGTCGTTGTTCGGTGAGTAATTGACAAGTCCTCCTAACTACATTAGTATCTATACATAGGGCAGTGGGGTTGCTGTTGTCATAAGGCAGAAGTGTTAGCTTATAGTTTCAAATACTTGGAATTTTCAGAGCAGATACCACAGTATTAAGAAACTAAGATGTAATATTCAGATTGTTATTGGAATTTTTAACTTCTGCTAAAGACATTACTCAGAAAAAATACTCTCTTAAGAAAAATAAAATGGTAAGAAAATTCAATAAATAAATTTAATTTAATTAAAAGTTTTACATAATTCATCATTGAATATAGCCAGTAGCCCAAAATGAACAAAGTTATATTTTATAGGATTAGTGAAATATTTTAAAAGCTGATGTCGTCCACTTTACAACTACTTATTATGGTGAAAAATTTGGTGGTTATTATGTATTGTTAAGGTTGCCAAATATTTTTAAACCTTCATTTGTCATTCTTTGGATATGTATTTTTTGTATTGAAAGTTCAATGTGACACCTATTTAAAAATTAAATAACAAAATCTTCCTCTAATACAGAAGCTTTCTTTTTTATGACTAATTTATTTAAAACAAGGCAGAAAGCTTTGTTCAAATATTTTATATTAAAGGTAACTTTTTCATAATGAATTTAATTGATGATGCCCCTTAAAATGTCAAAAATAAAATTCAAATGAACATATTGAAATTTTTTCATATTGAGGGGCTATGTTTGGACTCTCCAAGCAATTCTCTCAATAGAAGAGAGTTGTTTACTGTAGGCAAAATGTGCGGGCAACTGAAACTCAGGTCATTTAGGACTTAGAATCATAAAATCATATTATCCTAGGTTTGGAAGGAGCTGATGCTTAGAAAACTGGAAATTTTTCATTGGAAAAGCTTGTTCTTCTCAGAGGGTGATACTTAATTTGTTTCTGCTTTTAAAACATATGAAACAGTACTTATGCACATATTTCTATATCTATCTCATCTGTATCTATCTCCTATGGCAGTATTCTGTGTCACCAGACAGGTACTTTAATAAATCTTTATTAAATACCCAACTACTGTGTGCCGGCTGCAGTTTAGTTTTAAAATGAGTTTTGTATTTTGCAAAATATTGAAAGAGTGAATGAGAGGTCACCGGGAAGGTGAGAGTTCTTCTTTCAATGAAAAACACACAGTGTAATAAATAATGGCATCATTAAAATTGTCATCTTTGCAAAGTACAGTCATTGCCCTGCATATCCTTTGTACATGGTCCCCCCAACCTGCATCACCACATCTTGCTGGAAATGCAGCTTCTCCTTCTGCCTGCTCCCAGCCGCTTGTCGGTTCATTACTGTCATCTCTGAGAGGCTTTCAGACATTCCAGGTGTGTGGTGTCACCTGCCCGACATCCCTTCCAAATACAGACGTTCACTCGCGTGAGTATTAAAGCAATAGATCTTTCTTATGACAACAAAAAGCTGACTGCAGCAAAGCAAAGCTTCTGGGAAAAGCCTTCCGAGTACATCTTGGCTTGATCGTGGGGAGAGAAAACCTGACTAATTAGCTTCAGCCCTCCAATCTGAGGGAGGAGAACTAATGAACAGATCAGAGCAGCCTGTGCCACACAGTGAGAGGCTGACTCTGGAAGAGGCAGCAGGTTAAGAGGACTTGATCTGAGGAAAGAGTCACAAAAGAAGGTTCTGAGAACTTAGTGTAGTGAACGAAGCCTTTTGTTCTTTTCCATGAGGACCAACTAAAGAAAAGTTAAAATACTTAAGAATCACAATTTTTCCAGTAAAAAAGGAAATACCTTTTTTTCCCCCCACATGGCCCAGCATGTGGGATCCTAGTTCCCTGACCAGGGATTGAGCTCATGTCCCCTGCGCTGGAAATGTGGAGTCTTAACCATTGGACCACCAGGGAAGTCCCAAAGGAAATACTTTTAATCGAGGAAGAAAAGTAAATTCGTATAACTTATAAAAACTTTAAAGATGGGAAAAGTAGCAACAAAAATTAGGGCTGTTACTTATTAAATATTACTCTTTAGGGCAAATTTGAGAAGTAGTAGCATAAGAACAGCTTTCTAGTCTTTTATTTTCTGACTAATATTGTGTTTTGAAGCTCATTGGGTTGGGTGTTGCCTGCCCATCCCTGGGGAAAGGCTTTGTCCTAGAGATGCTTCTGTGAGTTGCTCCAGCTTGTATCAATGACCCCGATGGGCAGGCTTTCATTTTATAGAATTCCCTTGGTCCCTGTCCATCCTCTGGTGCAGCTACTGGGGAAGAGGGTGGTTAAACTAAAAGGGTTTTAGCTTCTCAGTTTCTACATAGGTGTTAACAGTAATGTCGCTTCCTCATTATTCCCATGTGCTCCTCATTCAAGGGGTTACTCACAACAATGGACTTGATCAAACTGAGCAGGCCTGGGAGTGTGTGTGTGTGTGGATATATGCTATAGAACCATCAACACCTGTCTACACCCAGATATACATCCTATTTTCAGAAGGCTCTGTATTCTTAGCAGAGAGCCTTGAAACTGTGTTTAGATGGGTAGAAAATGACAGGTAAAGTGAAATAGTTCAAAAGTCATCATACCTTTTGTTATTTTGGATCTTCTCCCTCTGTTTTCGTATAAAGTATTTACTACAAAAATTTTGCAGAAACACTTAGTACATGTCATATGTTTACTGAGTCAATCTAAGTTTCCCATGATATATTGATAAAAAACAGTTTATAAAGACCCCCACCCTCTTGGCACCCACTTCTTGTTCAAAGTGCGTTTCTTCATTCGGTAGATGAGGAGAGTAAAAGAGCAGGGAAGCAGATCTGAGTGCTTTAGTGAATCATGATTGAAGTCAATTGGGCGCTATTTTTCCACCTCTTAAAAATTATTTTAACTTATTGCAGGCAGGATAAACATTCAGATACGTGCACATAGGAGTGTAGGAATAACATTAGACTGCCAAGATGAAGAGGGAAGAAAAGCAAACCCACAAAAGTAAAGCAAAGTGAAGGCTCTCAGTTCTTTATTTTCCTCCAGTAATTTTCCTGATGCAGATTTAACCTGACAGCCCTTGAAAGTCTCACTGGTTTAGCCCTCTAAATCCTAGTTCCACTGCAAACATTTTCTTTGTTCAATTACATCACAGAAGATTCCATTGGAATTATGTCAGGATCTATGGATTGGCTTTCTCAGGTCTAAGACAGTTTGGTTTTCCAGTGTTGTGTGTGGATGGTATCATAAATGCTGCTGTTCTTCTCTACCTCTACCTATAAGACAGAGATAAAAAAGTGTCCAAAAGGGTATAGGGTGTGTGTGAGGGCTTGTGAGAGTGAATGGGATAAAGAAGGTTAAGGGCTGAGGAGCAGGCAGATACATCACCTTCCTGGTCTGCTCTGTTGGTCTCAGTCTAAGCCCATGAGCTCAGAATTTGGGGTTCTTATTTATTGCTTCAGTCCATCCTTTCAACTGACATTTAGTTGAATGTTTTTACCAAGTACAATTCTAACTGCTGAGTCACCCCTAAGGATGGAAACCAAGACATACTCGGACTAGCTGCGCAGAGTGTGAACGGTCCGGGCTTTTCCCAAGACCTGATGAAAAGGGCTTTCTCTCCCTGCTCCCCTTCTTCCTTCTCTCTCTCTTTCCCTTCCTCCCTCCCTCCATTTTTTCTTTCCTTTCTCTTCCTTCTTTCTTGAAAACCTCTTTGCTCTCTTGTCTCAGTTTCTCATTTACTTTTAACTATGTTTTTGAACACACACCACAGAGAGGCCAGAGAAAACACAGATTCATTATCCAACTTGAGAAATTATCAACATTTTGTGAAAAGGGCATTCTGAACTTGAACACTTAATCTTCTGCTTTGGGGAAAGCAGGTGTATGTCTTATTATCCTATTTGTGAGTAGACGGTAGGAAGTAATTTGAACTTTATGACACATTTTCCACATTTTGTCAACCAAAAGGAATAGGACATAACTGCAAAATAGAAGTGCACACATGAAATTTTGAAATTCCTTGGAAAAATAGTGCCTTGGGGCAACAACCTCACTAGCTCTGATTGTTAATACGATAAATACCCCTTTTGTCTTGAAATCACGCAAACTTGAATTTTAAAATTACTCTGCACTGGACTTCCATTAACCACTTAAGTGCTGGAGCTGCAGCTGAGTAACACCTGGTAACTAATTATAGTGAAACCTGCCTGTGAGGGTTAATGGATCAGGGCCCAGCATTGGGCCTGATTCACACACACACACACACACACACACACACACAGATAGCACGTCATGTTTTCATAGAATTCCACAGTGTATTATTCTCCCCTGCTTGAGACATTTAAAAACAAAATTACTATAACAGTTATATCTTCAGAATAATGAATAAATTAGAATGTGTAATAGAGTCAGAAGTCAAGTGTTTAACATCCTAAGAGGAAAAGGGAAATATGTGATAATATGTGATAAATAATAGTCATAAAATCTGTTACTATAAAAAATCACTTTAAAGCATTTTTTGAACGTAACCCCATGAAGTAGACAGAATGAGTATGTCATAGTCTGGAGTGTGTGTGTGTATGTGTGTGTGTGTGTGTGTGTGTGTATGTATGTGTGTGTTGTGGGGGAGAAATTCAGAGAGAGACCCCACTATGAAATGAGAGTCTTATACTTGAGAGAAGTATGATTACTTGCAGTCTGTAATATAATTTTTAACTTTAGGGCTATTAAAAAAGTGTTAGTCCATACTACTGTTGTTTTACAAGAACATGATAGATATAAAAATTAAAAACCCTCTTCCGCCTAACTGTTATATCCAACCATTGTTTTCACTAACAAATGCTGCTTCGAGCATCTGCTGTGTGCAGAGCACTCACTGCTTTAGGAACTCTGGGGGATACCAAGTTCAAGATGTGGCCAGGGCTTGCAAGGAGCTATTGATCTAGTAAAACTGAATCTCTGATATTTGAATAGCTGGCCCCCCAATGCATGGATTACTAGGAACTAAAGATTGCACACACCAACAAATGAAGAGATGTATTGCTTATTTTAATTTGTGTTTTTGACTTTTATTTCTCCGTACTCCACAGCAGAAGTAGAATATTGCACCAAAGAGGAAGCCTGGTGGACTTTAGATAGAGGTTGAAGTTATTACTTCCTCTCTTCTTTATTTCTCAGTTCTTAGTTTGTCCTCTATAAAAAATGGTCTATTTTTTTCTTATACAAAAACATTAGTAGAAGTCTTTTGAGTTCATTCTCTCAAGACGTATATTTATTTCTGAATTCTGTTCATGTATTTCTAGACTAGGATATGACACATCATAAAATATAGTTTTAATAAAACAGAAAACTTCAAAGGATGAGATAAATAGGAGTTTATGTGGTTTGTTTTTTCTCACTTTGGAAACTATTGATGGGTTTCAACTGGGTGAACCCACGTCCTTTTCTAACTATAGCCTTGAGTAAATCTAACTTTAGTAAATCTAACAACACCAGTAGTTCCCTTTGAAACTGTATTTAATCTAGGATAACTCGAGCAGTCCTTTTCAAAACCCAAATGCAGATTTGTTCTGCTGTTGACAAAAGCCAGATGGTCCTTGGGAGCTTAATCTTGGGTCCTCTTTAAGGCCATGGCTCCCAAACATGTCACATTATTCTTAGGCTTTCCTGCAGACCTACTAATTCTGAGTATCAGGGATGGGCTCAGTAATCTGTGTTACAAACAATGTCCTAGTAGATGATCCCAGTGCAATCAGCAAGAGGTTACTGTTACCACAGCCGCATTCTTTTCTTCTGAGAAGCAGGACCCAGAAAGAAAGAGGCAGCCATGTGAAGTAGTGGGGAAAATATTGGAGTACATTTTTCCAGGTCTTTATAGTGATCTAACTCATTTGTCTGATAATAGGTGCTTTGGTTATACTTTATAGATAGTCTATAATTTATCAAATGATTCCTTGGTTGTTATATATTGATGTTGTTTCTTATTTGTTTGTTTTTTCCTTTTGCTTCTATTACAAATATCTGCTTCAACAAATATTTCTCAGGATTTTATTGAATATCCATATTTAACAATGGATTTTGAATTACAATGAGGAATTTAAAATACCCATGTTTATTGGTGATTTTATTTTTATAGAATAGATACCTAGAAGTGAAATAAATGTTGGGTCAAGAAGGGTCAACATTCTGCATCTTAAAGGGTGCTGTCAAATTAGTCCCACATTGGTTGTAGTATTCCTTACTACTGCCTGCTGTCTAACCAGCAGTGGGTGTGAGCATTCCCAATTTTTTTGCCAATTTGATGGGCAAAAAAATTAAATTATTGTTGATCTAATTTGCATTTCCATGACTACTAATGAGGCTGAATTTCTTTTCATTTATTCATTTTTTTCTTCTATTAATTGCCTATTCTCACTTCTACTGATAATTTCGTTAGTTGTCTTTTTCTCAATCAATGTGTAATAACTTTTTTTGTGTTAGAAATATTGCCCTTTTAATAGTAAGATGGTACAAATATTATGCAAATATTATTTCCTACTCTTTATTTTTTATCATTTTCCCCACAGAATTAAGTAGCTAAATCACATATTATATGTATGTATTTTTATTGGGATGTACTTTACATGTAATACTGTATTATATTATACTGTATTCTCAGGAGTATAACAGTGATTCAATATTTGTATTGAATATTTGGGAAAATTTGTATTGATCATGGGAAAATGATCACTATAATAAATCTAATTAACATCCATCACCATAATAATTATAATTTTTTCTTTCTGATGAGAACTTTCAAGATCTAGTCTCTCAGTTCTGTCATTCTTTTTGGCCTATCAAAATTTCACTGCTTTTAAAGATACCTAATAGTGAATGATACATTCAACACCTTAGATTTAAATTTAAATTGCATCATCATCTTTATATGAGTCTAACTATAAGAGAAGTAAATGGATTTCAGTCAAAGCAAGAAACTAAGGCAGAGTCTGACCTGTATTATTGCAATGATTTTCAGAAAACATAGTAGGTAGATTGAGAATAAGATGGTAAGACGGTACAAAGTGTATCATTTATTGCTCTTTAGTGCTTGAAAAGATAATGTCATATTAAATAATGTATGCTTATTGCATACTTAATGCAACTTATTGAACAAGCTGTTCCATAGATGCCCGAGGCCAGAGAACAAAGTAATATCTTATTGATGTTTCCAGAGTTGAATTTGTTAATAATACAGTATTTTAATTCAGCAGTGAGGATAGAATAAACATCCTAAAATGATATGCAGTGAAAAATTCACAAAAAAATATGTCCATATGAAGACACCAGTGTCCATAGGAAAAAAATGACCTAAAGCACTTATAAGTATAATAAATATACTATTAAAGTATTGTTTTGCCTAGCAATAAGGTAATGCTTAAACAGAGCTGAAGATTTGAAAATCAGTTATTTCTGTAGGTGAAAATGCAGATTTCTAGTTTTCTGGTAGGCATTAAAATATTTACATTCTACATTACCCAGAATTATAAAATTCAGAAGTGTATCTTGAAGAAATAACTAGAGATGGGCATAAGAATACTATGTTCCTAATATTTCTTGCAGTCTTACTTATATTATCAAAAAATTAAATATTAAGTTAATTTAAGGTTAACTTAAAGCCACCCATAGACTGGGTGACTTAAATACCGTAAATTTATTTCTCACAGTTCTGAAGACTGGAAGTCCAAGATCAGGGTACTGGCATGGTTGGGTCCTGGTGAGAACCACCTTCTGGAATTACAGAAAGCCTCCTTCTTCTGATCTCACACAATGGAGAGAGATAGAGTGAAATAGAGAGCACAAACACTCTGCTGTTTTATAAGAGCACTAATTTCATCTTGAGAGCCCTACCCTCATGACTAAATCTATACTCAATTATTTTTCAAAGATCTCGTCTCCAAATACCACCACATTGGGGATTAGGGCTTCGACATTTGAGTTTTGAGGTGTGCAATTCAGTTCACAGCAAGATCTAAGCATAGCAAAGAGGTTAAAGACAGCAGAAGGTCAGAAAGCTGTGTGGACCCAGATGTACATCTACATGAGGCTAGATGGAAAAGACTACAGTTCTAAAGTCTGAAAAGAGGAAGGTTGAGAGATTATTAAAATCTGTGAAACCATGGAGGACAGAATTCTGGGACAGACTTAAATAGATGGGGCATCTATTTAAGCTGAAAGGAAGCAGTACTGAAAGGAAATTAAAGGGCTACCCCACCAAGTTGGTAATAAATGTATGGACACAGTTCCCCCAAAAGTGGAATGGCTGAAAATGATAATATGTAGGACAATTCCTAAAGGAGCTCTTCAGAAAAGGTAAGGATTTTGGGGGGATCATCCTTGACCTTTTCTGGTCGAAGCTGTGGAGGAAAAATAATAATGTTGTCCCCCAAAATTGTCCTTTAGGACATTGTCAGTAAGAGGATCTTGAACAAAAATATAAAAAATTAAATGTCTTAAGTAAAATAACAATTCCAGCCCAAATCATTATTATGATTGAGAAAGTATGAAAACCATATATGAAGTCATTTCTTTTGAGAACATTGTATTTGCAAGATGGGTAGCAAACAGGTTGAGGAAGACGGATTCAGCTGAGAACAACAATGAATGTTTGAGTCAGTGTCAAATGCCCAAGCTAAAGGGATCCTGACCCCAAGGGCACTGGGGACCCAGATGCGCACCCAAGAAGAAGGGCCTTGGGCAGTAATAGCTGAGTATAGCTTTTGGCTCCCCCAGTGCCTTCTCACAATGGCCTCTACGTTGGACCATCTAGAAGGGGTACAGATGCGCAGTCTGAGCCACTTATAGCTGAATTTGCTCAGATCGACTCTTGTCCCTTATTTTCCCCAAATGAGAGATACTAAAAGAGGGCCTTCAGCATGTCAAAGAGAGGCTGAAGGAAAATGTTACTGAGGTCAGGTGGGAGGGCGGTGAGCAGGGAGGTTATAGACTATGCTTCTCTGACTTGATTAAGTTTCAGTTTTGTCAGTACTGACTGAGACAATTCAATTATGTCAAAATCATTTGAGTTTCGTCATTGAAAGCTTTTTGCCTTTTCCTAATTTGCTGGTTTATATTCATCTAGTACGTCACCAATTAAATTTGGACATCTATGAGAAAATTAAATATAAACGGTCTATGTCCTGAATTTGTAGATTCTGGTAAATGTTTTTGTTTTTACGCATAACCTGAGGTACAGCTCTTGGAAGAAATCAGTTACAGCCTCCCACTCACTTATTATTATTTATTAACTAACCGTTAGAATGAAACTGGACTAAATGAGGTAGCCAGTGGGCCAGAGTATCCTATTTGGCAATATCATAGAGATTTTAAAAAAGCACATATGATGATTCAAGGAATTCTATATACATAACCAACTCCCACACCCCTCCTTCATACATTGAGATGTATCCTCACAATTGATACCATTAAGCCAGAAAGAATGAAGAATATCTGTAGTTTGGATCATGGAAAGAGGTCCATAGTATACTGTTAAGTGAAAATAGGAAGTCTCTAAAGACTGGGAATAGAAGCACTCCATTTAAAAAAAGAAAATATTTTTAGTTGAAGGATAATTGCTTTATAATATTGTGTTGGTTTCTGCCATACATCAACATGAACCAGTTATAAGTATACATATATCCCCTCCCTCTTGAACTTCCCTCCCATCTCCCATCCCATCCCACCCCTTTAGGTTATTACAGAGTCCTGGTTTGAGGTTTTCTTTTTTTTGTCTTTCTGACTTACTTCACTCTGTATAATAGGCTATAGGTTCATCCACCTCATTAGAACTGACTCAAATGCATTCCTTTTTATGGCTGAGTAATATTCCATTGTATATATGTACCACAGTTTCTTATTTATCTGTTGATGGACATCTAAGTTGCTTTCATGTCCTAGCTATTGTAAGTAGAGAAGAATCCTGTTTTTGTAAAGTATATGTGTCAGCATACTTGTGTAAATTTAAAATGTGGAATATTCAACAATATGTTAACAGTGGTTATCTTTGTTTTATTAATTTTTGTTGTGTCTGACTTTATAATGACATGTATTTTTTTCCTTACCAGAAAAAGAAACAAAAATAAAGAATAAAATACAAAAGTTTCAGTTGGTGGAAGAAATTCCTATGTTTTGGGGACTTTGCATAGAGTGATAAGTTTTCTTCTTTGCTTTTTTAAACTTTTAATTAATGTCATGCTGTTCCCTCCAGCCTGTGCTCCCTCTGAGTCCCAACCTTTTCTCAGATAGTGGTAAGATTATGAGATGTTCAGGAGGTCAGAAGTTCTATACATCATCTTAAACCCAAGGCCAATAACAAAAGGCACCTTGCTCATTTACCAAACAAACAAAGAATGTGACTTTATCCATATCTGACAGAGATGATCAGGGACTTTTGTCCTTGCCTTTGGAGGACCAGGTTGCTCTGGACTCTTTTTGTCCCTGCTGCTCATTTGGCTGTGGTTCGTTATGCATCCCTCCCTCCTGGCTTTCCTGGGGACTGTGACTGGCCTGGAGATAGGGACTGAAGGGGACATTAGTAGCATGTAAGATTTCTTCTTGCCCATCTGTGAGTCTCCTGATTTAGAATCATGGCAGCCTTCAGTACACAGGGTTCTTCTGGGGAGAAACTGAGCCCTTTTCTGTGCCACCCAGAGCCAGCCTCCAGGAAGGAAGACCCCTCATTCTGACCCCTCATTGACTTGGAGTTAGAAGTAGTTGACTGCCAACTGTTTCTATTCCTGGATTTCCTAGGAGATACCATCCAGTAAATTCAAATGACTTCTTTTTCTCTGGCATCTTTGTTTGCTGGTTAAAGATGAGGGACTAAGAAGTAGGCTCTGCATCGGTGTGCAATGAAGGGGACTCTCCAACTTCTGTAGGCTTTGTCTATAATGATCATTTCAATTCATTATTTTTGAAAACATTTGCCTAGGATTTTTAAGAAAAGAGAGTAGAGTAGGATGGGTATGGAGAAACCATAGTAAAACTGTGTTGCAAGGGCTTGTTGACTAAGGTTAGTTGTGGGGCTGTGGATGTAAAGTTCCAGGTGGAACAGCTCTGTTTCTCAGAGGGTGGAGTTATTAAAAAAAAAAAGCAAAAACGATGGAGGGGCCTGAGCTTATGACAGGGCTCTGGAAGCCCTCTCTCTGATCAATGCTGTTTTGATCAGAGTGTGTTTGAAAGTGCTTTGCCTGACAAGTACAATTTGCTTTCATGGGTGGTTGAATCTTAATGCTTAGATATTTCTGTGCTTTTAAAAAGAGGTAAGAAACTTCATGAAGAAATCTCATTATAGTGATGTATAGGATTACACTTTGAAAGCATTTGAAGATTGTGATCTGGAATACTGGCATATTCAATATATTTTCTTTTATATGTTGATTATAAAAAGATTCTGTCCATCTATTCAGAAGTTCAAGGTATAGTATAAGTTGAGTACAGTGTCTATTTCAACCCATTATGAAGATTCCATTTTGTTTTGGGCTTGCTCAGCACTGGATGTAGATAGGAGATGATAAATCTCTGTCTCCTGAGATTCCTTAATGCTTGGTGTGCTTATATCAAGATCAGGGGATGGCTGTTTTCCTGCCAAATCTACTCTCTCCTAGCTGGGAGTTTATAAAGTCACATTTTGAAAATGTATATGCTAGGCAATAACTATTTGTTGGAACATTCTGGGCATTGTCTTACTTTGTACCTTGGCCTGAGATAACTGGAAGTCCCTTTTCTTCACTTTAGATCTTTATTAATATCACCTTCTCAATGAACCTCATCCCAGGGCACCCTAGCCTTCTGCTGCTAAGTCACTTCAGTCGTGTCCGACTCTGTGCGACCCCATAGCCGGCAGCCCACCAGGTTCCCCCGTCCCTCAGATTCTCCAGGCAAGAATACTGGAGTGGGTTGCCATTTCCTTCTCCAATGCATGAAAGTGAAAAGTGAAAGTGAAGTCGCTCAGTCGTGTCTGACTCTTAGCGACCCCATGGACTGCAGCCTACCAGGCTCCTCCATACATGGGATTTTCCAGGCAAGAGTACTGGAGTGGGGTGCCATTGCCTTCTCCAAGCCTTGTATTCATCCTTATCTAATTATTGGCTCTTTTTATCTCCTTGCACTAAAACGCAAGTGCCATGGGGGCTGGGATTTTTGTCTGCTTGGTTCAGTGCTGAATCCTTAGAGATTAGTATAGTGCCTGGGACACAAACAGGATTTTATTAGTTGAATGACAATAATTAATTGAATTGGTAAAATTGTACATATGTCACTTTTATTTGGGCATAATTTGTCTGTTTGCAAATACTCTAGACCCCAATTTGAATTGTGTCAAGGGTCATAGACTTTAAGATTGAGCATCTATGAGTCTATGAATATATGGGGATGTGACGCAGGAAGGGCCCACAGGCCTGCTGTGAGAAGTGCAGGGTGTCATTGTGGTCAGGAGACTCTTCTCAGTCCTGTGAACCAGTTTCATTGTTGCCCCTGCGTGGAGCCATTGATGCAAAGCGCACCAAGTACCTTAAGGATACCCTGTTACCAGCCCCAGACCCCTGAACTCAGTCCCAGACTTTTTTGACCTTCTTTGACCCCTGTTTTTACTCTGATCATCCGGCCAAGGTCATTTGTGGTAGGAAGTTTGAAAGTGGGACCTGTATTCTCTGGCTGTTGACCTCTGTTTTGAAAAGCCAAATCCTGCACATTCCTTTAGTTCACCTACTGGTTGAATTTATGTAACTAATTTCATGTTTTATTCCTCCAAGCAAGCAGAAATCTGTCTAAGCCTGGTTTCTACGATACTTGACTTTTGCTACCCTTTAATTATATCTTAGTGGGTTTGGGTAGGAATCAGGCTCTTAGGAACATCTGGAATGTTTTTTGAGGTTGAGTCTACCATTTTAAGGGTCACCAAAGGAACCTTCTGATTGTGATGTCCCTTTTCTTTAGTCGAACAATTTTAGCCAGCCTGAAATTTCTAGTCATCCTTTTGGATTATGGCATAATTCCTGGAAGGCCTCTTTAAAACGAAAGTATGTTACCTTGGTGAGTAACACATTAACCTGAGAGGACTCATTGGCGTAGATTCGCTATGGAATTGCTAGTGAAGGGGCAGATAGATCCCTGGTAGGATGGCCACCAGAATGTTGAAGGTGGAAAGATAGTGTTGGAGCCTGGGAACTGGGGCGTTGACTGGAGATGGCAGACATAGTAAATGATGCTGGAAGAAGTCATGACTTCGAAGGAACTTGATACATGGGAAGAAGGGGATTCAGGAAACAAATAAGAAAACATGAAGACAGGGATGTGGGCACCAAAAAAAAAAACCAACAAACAACTCTCGAAGGTTTGTGTTGGGATCTTCTACAGCCTGACCAGCAAGTTGATACATGCTTTTTTCTCTTTAAATGAAGAAGGATGAATAAATCCTAATCTTAGAAGATTCCCCAGTTGTGAGAATTGGCCTATCATGTTTGGGCTCACAATTTTATTTAGCTCCTTTCTCTTTCTAATTAATAATTGGTTTGGGCTTGGAAATGCATTGACTCCCAATCTTATTTTCCCCCATGTCTTCTTTGGTGCAAGTTGAATGTTGAATGCAGAGCTGTGCCGAGGAATTACCAAACCTGGACAAGGAGGCAGATAGATCAGCTTTGGACTAATTTTAATGCTATACTTTTATGAAGCCTTGCTGTATTTAACAGGCGTATTTAACATTCTCTTTGCCCCCTCGATTCCCATCCCTGCTCATTTTGTAGATACTGAAGTCATTATGGCATTATTGTGTGATTAGTGCAGGGCAGAAGAGACAGAACTCTTTGTACCGGGTCATGGGCTCTGGGAACAATCCTACTCCTCTAACAGCCTCTACTGACCTATAAAAAGTGTTGTGAATCTTCTTTCTGTCTGCCTTCCAAGAGATATGGGAGGAGAAATGACGTAATGTCTACTTAGACCTTCGAGCTTCTTGGAAGAACAGTCTACAGTAATATGATTTCTTAATGTATTTATTTGTGTTGTAATGGAGTATAATTGCATTTATCCCAATTTCTTTCTATACCTCTAAATCTGACAGTCTTGCACAGGGGAAGCAGTCTGGCTTTGGGAGTAAGAACTGGGTCTAGACTAGAATCCTCCAAAAGTACAAGTGTACTAGCTATAAAGTTATGAGGTTGAGGGAAGGAGGGTGGGACAGGAAGGAGTGGGAGCTACAGGTGGTGATGGGGGGGAGGCAGTGGTTATAATTATCTTCAGAGTGTTTATAACATTTTAAAATCTTATTATTTTACTAAAGATCAACATGTCAATATATTTTAAAATATACATATTTGTTTTAATTTACAATATTGCATACTGGACAACTTATATGCAATATTGATCCTGCCATCATTCTCTATGTTCGTAGGCTATTTGATTGAGCCTCCTCCAAGATTTACCTTATTATGTTCCTCAGGCCACAGGTTGGTTGTTGAATAACTAATTTCTGAGTCTGATATGGTAGTTCTCTACAAACACCAACACGTTTATAGATTCAGTTGTAAGACGCCTAGTAAGTTACTAAATAATCCTTTTTCTTTGTCTGTAGAAAAAGGAATAACAAGTGTTTTTTTTTATTGAAATAATCAATTAAACAAAATCAAATAACCAATTGAACAGTGGATTTTTTGAGTAGCTTTTTGAGCAGTATTACAATTGAGTTGGCTTTCTAGTAAGTCGTGAAAAGAGAAATTAAAGCAAAGGACGAAAAGCTGAGGACGTATACGTAAGCATCGTCCCTGACAATCCATAAATATGTCGGTTTAGGTTACCCTTATCGTTATTGGACAGTTTTGTTGTGGAATTTTCTGGTTGTGATTGATTCTTTAGCACTTCTAATCCAGTGTTTTATAAGGAGGTCAGCCTTCTATAAAGAATTTTAAGCAACTGTTGAGTTAACCAGGAAAGAAAACAGTATGTATGTCTTCTCTTTCAGAGAGGTGACAATATACACTCTTTAATAGCAACTGATTTGTATTTTTGGAGCAATAATACTGATCATATTACTTTCTATGGAGGGAAGAAAAGCATTACAACAATTTTTATTTGTTAAATTATAGAATATAATGCAGAGCAAGCGTATCCTGTCACTCAAAATGTGGCATGAAAAAAATAAATTTCTACCAAATAGTGTTGCACACCAGGGACATAGGAAAAAAGTCATTTTTTCTCTCAAAGTGAGAAGAACATCTTGTGTAAGGAAATGATATAAAATACTATGGAACTGTTCTTTAGACAGAAATAATCTTTTACTAAAAAGTGTTGACTTGGATATATAGTTCATATCAAGTTACTTTGTGGATGATCTTAATACAACCACATTTTTGTTGGAGGAGGTCATTGAGAGCATGTGACTACCAGTTGACCTGAGAGCTAGACTCTGGCAATTGGAGGTTCCTCTTCCCCTCCCCTGTCCTTGAAATGTACAATCTTCCCATCAATCCCACAGCAGGAAATATTTTTATGGATACAGCCTTGAGTGAACAATGTGTTGTTGAGATCATGTGTCACGGAAGCCAGTTAAGGCCTCTACATAAACTTTTAAGATTCTGGTGGGCAGGTGTGGAGATATACCTGTCTTGTGGCTGCCCAAGGCAAGCCTTGTAAGTAGATTCCCTTGCTTATTGAGCCTGCCACCCACCCGTCTGGAGTGGGCTGCATCTTCTTCAGTCTCCCCTTGTTCTCTGTATATGGGGTCCAGTTTCAGGTTTCACCCAGGAAAGTTCCCAAGGTTGTGAACTGACAATTTTCTGTTCTTGACAACTAACTAAAATTTGAATGAGCATTTCTGAATGTTAAACATGTTGTACCATTTTAGGCCCTTATTTAAAACAGTTATGAGCTTTTGCAATTGTGTCCGAATATAGCTAAGGCATACATACTTTAAAAAGTTGAAAAATATCCACTTATGTTAATCTGTTGTTAAATTGTGATGTTTTATTTGAATTTGTTTCAGAATCGAAGCAAACGTTTGGAGAAGGTCCATGTGGTTATTGGACACAAATCCTGTGATTTGGATTCTCTCATTTCTGCCTTCACATATGCTTACTTTCTAGACAAGGTGAGTGGAAAGAAGGTCATGTATTTTTTAAGAAATTCCTTATTTATTTTTAATTTTCGGCTGTGCTGGTCTTTCTGTAGTTGCAGAGAGCAGGGACTCCTCTAGTTGTGGTGTGTGGGCTTCTTCCTGCGGTGGCTTCTCTTGTTCTGGAGCACAGGCTCTAGGGTACTTGGGCTTCAGTAGGTGTAGCTCCTGGACTCTAGAGAACAGGCTTAATAGTTGTGGTGCACAGGCTTAGTTGCTCCATGGTATCTTCCCAGATCAGGGGTTGAACCTCTGTCCCCTGCACTGGTGGGTGGATTCTTTGCTACTGAGCCACCAGGGAACCCCAAGATTATGCTTTTTATATTTGAATTATGATGTAACTTTTATAAACAGATGTTTTCTGGAAAAACAAGGAAGCTACTAACTTAATTTTTCATGTTCTGGTTTATTGTTGCAAAGAATAATATATTATAATTAATTAATCAACAAATATTTATTGGTCACTTACTACATGTTAGGCATTGTTCTAATTATTTCTTACTGAGTCTCTGCATAAATATTTATTTCAATAGGATCGATTTTTTTCAAATAAAAAATTTAAAAATGTTATAATTGTTGATTACTTTTGTGGAAATTCAGAGAACTGACAAAAGTAAGTGTCAGAATTTCTTGTTTGCCTTTATCATTCTTGTTGGATAATCTTGCCTTTGGGAGTAGAAAAATATGTGCAGAATAATCTGTGAACATTACAAGAAGTATAGAGCACACTGGCTGGAATTTTCAGTAATAGAGGTGTTACCTTCCACATCTGTATTCTGTTTTTGCCTCTTAGCCTGACTTTGTACAGCAAGGTCATTCTCAGTTAACAATAATCTCCTTTGAGTCAGAGTCTTCGTACTCTGTGAAGCCATACTATAACATGCCAGTGGAGGTGGAAAAGACCTTTCTTTAAGTAAATTGTTTAAAAATATCCATTCCATAAATTCATCAACCCATATTGAAGCATCACTTTAAAGCCTAAAAAAGTATATTATGAGTGTCTTGGTGCTATGTCTAATTTCACGCAATTTTTAGTTTTCTGGAGTGCAATTTGTTTTACTCCAATTTTGTTTGGATCCTTGACTCTGATGGTGTGCATAGCTGATCTACAATGATTTACATTCCCATGAAACCTAGCCTTCCAGAATGAGCCGTAGGTGGCAAGAATGACTTTAGGGCAGCAGCTGACGAAGTGCCAGGTAAAATATTCCGATGTCGACATATGACTTTCTATCAGATTTATCTTAAAATTTGCTAAACTTTACAAGGGAGATTAATTGGTATGAAGAGAGAAATGTGCCTGTGTCAAGACATGCATTTAAATACTAATCTTATTAACGGGATTTTTTTTCTTATTTATTTTGTATTGACGTATAGTTAATTTTCAGTATTGTGTTCAAGAGTACAGCAAAGTGATTCAGTTACTTTGCTGTACACTTGATTTTCAGATTCTTTTCCATTATGTCACAAGATATTAAGTATAATTCCCTGTGCTATACAGTAGGTCCTTGTTGATTACCTATTATATATATATTAATATGTATCTGTTAATCCAAAACTCCTAATTTATCTCCCCCAAGTCCTGCCCACCCTTAAGTGGGTTTTTTGACTTCTAGGAAAAAAGCATTGCTTGTCTTGAGAACATTAGAGTTGCCTGAACCAGAGTGGTTTTTAGACTGATCATGGTATGGATTCTTTTTTTTTTTTCCTTAATGGGGATCAGAGAGGTTGCCTTAGGTTGTGGAGTTATTGCTCAAAATCTCACAACTTTGTCCAGAGGAAAGTTTCTTTCTTATTTTCTATGCCACAGTGAACCACTGATACCCTTGTGCAGTCATTAGAATGCGTGTGTGCACACACACACACCTACCCACTCACTCCCCCCACACATAGAATCCTTCACAGGGACAGATCTTAAGTCTTCAAGGAACTACAGTTTACACCTACTTAAAGGAGGAAAAGTTTTCCTAAATTCATCCTTCTGTCTATGAAATGAACATGTCAGATTACCATGTCATGGACTCTTCGAAAGTCATATAATAATAATAACAGCATTGCCACTAACTTTGATGTCTTGAATGAATATAATAACATCCAGCAAAAGGAGTGGGCAAAGTAGTTGTCATAGTACAATAAGGAGATGTGTGGCCTCTTTTCTCCTTCCAAGACTCACTACTAAGCATGGGGACAAATATGGAATTACTGAAGGGTCACATACTGGGAGCTTGTTAAGCTCTGTGTCTTCCTCTTAATTTGCTGCACCCTGCTCCCATCATGGGTCTGCATCTTCATTTTAATTTTTCCTAAGAACCTGGCTACTCCGTCTCAAAGTATGAACACATAGAAGGACAGGGTTTGCAGCTTCGCATGTCTGACTCTGTTTAATTACTTTTCACTCTGGTAGGTAAGCCCCATTCTATGGAGGGGAAAACTGAGGCTCAGAGAGGAAAATGGCTTTCTCAAAGTCAGACAGAAGAGTTGGGTTAGTTTTTCTGACCCCCACTCCAGAATAGGTCCTGCCAGAACAGGCTCAGACTGCATGGCTCTTGACTTAAGTTTCAGTATCAGGACTGCAGTATAACTCTAGCAATTAATAAGGAAAAACATTTTGTTGTGCATAAACTGGTAATGATTATTACATGGTTGTGATTCTGTATTAGCCTGATAGGTGGGATAAAACCCATCTTGTTGGAATGGCTTTGTATACCATAGTAGTAGGTGATTCATTTATTTCACTCGACAAATATGTATTAAACATCTGTTTTGTGCCAGACCATTTTATGCACTTAGAAACATGAACAAAACTGACAAAAATCCCTGCTAGGAAGGAGAGATGGATGATAAAGATGTTAAGACTGTGTAATAAACACTGTGCTTGTGAAAGAGCTAGTGATGATGTGAGAACAAAGGCCATTTAGTTTAGGCAAAAATCCAGTCTTTCCAAACCCCACATTCTCGCAGTGATATTTAGGGTTTATTGCTATAGAGTTATAGTACTTTTTTTTATTTTTTATTTTTAAACTTTACATAATTGTATTAGTTTTGCCAAATATCCAAATGAATCCGCCACAGGTATACATGTGTTCCCCATCCTGAACCCTCCTCCCTCCTCCCTCCCCATACCATCCCTCTGGGTCGTCCCAGTGCACTAGCCCCAAGCATCCAGTATCGTGCATCGAGCACCTTCATTTTCAAAATTCTCATGGAAAAATAAGTTTATTATTGTGAATCTGAAATTCTCTAATGTCTACCCATCTCCAGTTTCCCCCATCATTACAGTTTTTTTTTAAAGAGGTTTGTTAACATAATATTTTTTTTAAGATATAAAACATTAATAGAAATCACAATCTGGTAGTCTGTGAGCCAAATCTCGAGTTTTCATTAACCTACACAGTGTTTTTAATTAAAAGGTTTATTGTGACATTGTAACAATTAAACATCACAGATAACACCCCCACATCTAGATTTGTAGATTCTCTTGAGTAATTGAAGGATTTGCCTATCCTGGACTGGGCATTCTTTGCATGGAATCAATTGACTGGAGCTGAGTGGGAGGCATCCCATATAGATGTGACATCCAGGTCTTTCTGCGTCAGTGCAGTTTTTACCTGGAGCTTCCCTGTTGGCTCAGCTGGTAAAGAAGCCACCTACCAAAGAAGACACAAGAGACACCAATTTGATCCCTGGGTTAGGAAGCTCCCCTGGAGAAGGAAACGGCAACACACTCTAGTATTCTTGCCTAGAAATTTCCATGGACAGGAGAGCCTGGCGGGCTATGGTCCATAGGGTCACAAAGAGTTGGACACGACAGAGCGCACACACGCACACACACACAGTCTTCCCCTGCCCTGCGGTCATCATTCTAATTTTTTGCTGATTCCATAAAATGGGCAGATTTGTTTCCTATGAAGAAGAAAATGTATATATTTTAAAATTGTGGAGAGGGTGAAATGAGACATGAAAAATTTCAAGAAAGGCAGGAGAAGTTTCATGTGGAGTAACAAGAGATTAACAAAAATTAGGGACCACTTAATCCATGGAAAATGCTCTGCTCATTGGGTTCAGGAAAAACTGGTTATGAATGTAAAGTGGTTTAGCGAGACCAAAGGATCTTCATTCCCTTCCCAGTTACCCTCTGGCTTGAGAAAACGTAGTTGTATTTTATCCTCCTGCTGCTGTCAGTGATTCAGCCAACTTTTTTCTTGGTAGGTCAGCCCACCAGGGGTTCTCTGTTTGCCCGTGCTGAACATACCGAGAACTGAATTCAATTACTTCACTGAAACAAGGTTTATTTTAGAAGAGCTAAATATCTCTGAATCATCCCACATATTCCGAGATGAAATTAATCTGCATCAGCTAAATAATGAAGGGAAGTTATCTCTAACACTTGTTGGCAGCAACGTACTGGCAAGGTAAGGCTCTGGAAGGAGGTTTGATATTTTATAAAAGATTTTTCTGTGCCAAGTATTACCTTGTTCAGGTTTTTTTTCTGTGATTTGGGAAGATGTATTAAAGGCAGAGGACATTTTGAAGAAAGGGAATGTGTTTTTTCTCTTAGAGCAAAATTGCGCTTTGCCAAACCTCTATTTTCACTTTGGCGTTTCAGATATGACATCTTTGAGTGGAAAATACTTATAAAATAGACCAAAATTTTAATTTTAAATCATTTCAAACACTTTCTTATAGCAACGCGACAGTCCTTTATACTGATGCTGAAAATGTATAATGAAGATTGAAATTAACACTAAATAAAACTGAAAATTCTTAAGAAAGAAATCTTGGTAGTGAAATGGAAAATTATGTACATGGGCTAGGAAAGCCATTCAATCATTGGCTCCTTTAGTCATAGCATTTACTATAAAAGCAGGATGGATTCTATAAAGTTCATGTAATTTGAACTCATTTTATGGTCAAGACACATGAAACCCATTCGCAAATGACTTGCCCAAAGTACCACATGCAGTTAATAGAAGAGTTTGGATGAGAACACAGATCTGTTTCCTTCAGTAAGTACTTAGGAGTTGCTAACTGGATCTACAGATATTATACATAAAGATATTATACATAAATTTGTCTTATTTCCTGACTTCACAGTTCTTACAACTCATCACAAAAAGTCCCATTTCGATAAGCTCTCTGCTGCTAGTGAGTGAAGAGTCCCCAGTTAAACATCTCAGCCCTCTGAGGTGATAGTTTTTTGCACACTTTGCCCATTTGCTAATCATTGATATGGCATTCACCCATGGACATTGACCTTAGTATACATGAAATAAAATGTACAAGTATCTGATTTTTTACCTAACTTTCTTAAGGAAGCATATTTAGGTATGAATGCATTGTATTGTCAGTTGTGAAGTTCATTCAGTTATAAAGAGTTTGGAAAATGATCTGCCTCTGTAGGGTTGTTTTTATCCCCATAATACTCAAAACACTCAAAATTCTTTTTAATAATACTTATTAATTAGTTGTTAACTGGCTGAGAGTTATTCATAGGTTATTTGACTGACTTCCATTATCATTGTTCAGGTTGATCATGTACTTGACTAAATTTGTGCGTTAACTTTTTCAAACTAACTATAACACAAGGAGATATGGAAAGAAGCAATGCAGGACGCCGAAGAAGGGAACTATGAAATTTATGTCAGTTAAGATTTTAGGAAGAGTTTTGTTACTGATTAAAATGGAAACATTTATTCTGGTTTTGAGACTGAAGTTGTGAAGCCTTGCTTTGGGATTGTTTATGAAATAGAATGTTTTTCAAAAATAAACTGCTATTTTCATTTCCTTCATTGCCATTCTTTGAGTTTTGGCACACAGAATCCGGTCAGTTTTATCAACCTCTGTCTTCCTGCCTTTGATAAAAGCCAACTATATCTCATATAAAAAGAATGATGTAGAAATAAATAAGCTAGAAGTATTTTTTTCCAGCAACATAACTGAATGTGTAAGTTTTGGATCCAGATAGTTAAGAGTTTAAATGTAAGTAGTCTACTTACTAGGGCTGGCTCAGTGGTAAAGAATCTACACACCAAGCAGGCAATGTGGGTTTGATCCCTGGGTTGGGAAGATCCCCTGGAGAAGGAAATGGCAACCCATGCCAGTTCTTGCCTGGAAAATGCTATGGACAGAAGAGCCTGTCTGGCTACAGTCCATAGGGTTGCAAAGTGTCAGACTAAATAGCAATAGCAGCAGCAGCAGTCTTACTAGCTGTGTGGCCTTGGTCACTGTTATTTAATTTTATTTTTACACAATATTTAAAGGTTACAATCCATTTACAGTTTTTACCAAGTATTGGTCATATTCCCTGTGTTTGTAATGGTCACATTTCTTAACCTTTTCGTGCTTTTTTTTCCCACCTGTAAAAATAAGAATTTTAATAGAACCCATTGAGTAGAGTCAGTTTATAGTATAAAATGTAATAATATTGAGAAAGTATTTATTACAGTGTCCATCCTATAGTGGAAACTCAGTAAATGTTAGCTATAGCAATGATTATTATTGTTTTTATTATTATTTTCCAACAGCCAAACAAGAGGTGGAAGTGCTAAGGTGTGAAGGTCTTCAAAGACTCTTGGGGATGTAATTAATTAAAATGAAATGTGAAAACACATAAAGAATAAGTCATGTGAACTTATTTTTGGTTATTAAGAGGAAGTCATTTGTGTGGAAATAGAGATTAAATAATTCCAGAAAGTAATAAAATATGCCCTCTTTCTCCTCCTCTCCTCCATTTGCTTTCCAGTGAGGACAAAGCTTTAGAATCAGCAGTTGTCAAGGTCATTAATCCGGCGGATCAGGGCGACAACGGCTTTGAGTTCCGAGAGTCTTCATCGTCTCTGGTGGTGAAAGAGATCCTCCAGGAGGCTCCTGAGCTCATCACCGAGCAGCTGGCTCATCTGCTCAGAGGTGAGAGATGACTCTTTCCATTAAATACTGGAAGGCTTGATGGAGTGTCTCTAGACTCACTCATGCATAAAGAGTGTGATCCATTCTTGGGTTAACAGTCCCTTTCAAGACCACGGGAAGCTTCAGCAGAGAGGCAGGGAGTAAAGAGTTTGTTAAAGAGTAGCATTATATTGAATATTAAAAACGTACATTTAGAAATAGGCATGAAGGATCTTTGCTGTTTCACCAGACAGGAATATTAAATGTTCCCACTCCACAACAGCATGGATATGG
This sequence comes from Bubalus bubalis, assembly GCF_019923935.1. Taxonomy (NCBI): domain Eukaryota; kingdom Metazoa; phylum Chordata; class Mammalia; order Artiodactyla; family Bovidae; genus Bubalus; species Bubalus bubalis. Next base: position 114,952,938 of record NC_059159.1, on the reverse strand, counting down.
GCTGGATTTCCACATTCTTTCATTGAAATGTCTCCTGGCACTGATCCACACTCGTTTATATAATACTACTTGGATGGCAAAGTCACCTGCCTTCCTTTTGATGATACTGTGCAGGACTTTTATGGTTAAACTGCCACCTCCTTCTTTCCCCATCAGGTAGTGTTTTCCATCTTCACCCACTTAGCTTTAAGCACTGTGTTCTCAGCACACTGTCATCCATTACCCTCCTCATCTCTTTTTCATCTTCCTCAGTGGGGTCTATCACTTCTAAACAGTGGTTTCTAAGCTGGAAATTGTCCATTGACTTTGGTGCCACAAAATTACCACAAAAATTCCATATTGTTTCATGTAGGACATTTTTGAGTTTTATATAAAGCTGTTTTTCCTCCTTTCAACAATCCATCTTGAACATGATAGACCAAGTTTTTCTCAGGACTGTTTGACACAGAGAAGTGAAAAACAGTGATTAACAGGCTGAAACAATTAAAAAAAGAAAGAGAAGTCCAAGAATATGGTGACAACTCCTTTAAGGCTTTTTTTCCCCCTTTTTCCTTTGCTTCCTCTGCCTCTACCAGAATTTGGAGGGAAAAGGATCCAGGACTTCTATAGTTCCTATAAATGTCTTAGAACCAATGGCCCCAGTCAACCTGTTTTAAATACTTTTCTGGCTATGGACATCTGCAAAACTGCTCTCTGGGAAACTGTGCCTTCAACTAAACTAAGTAACCACAACCATTTATCTCTGACAGAACAGAAGGGAAATAAAGGCAATTGGGGATCTTGGCCAAAAGTTAAGTTGCAAATATGTGGTGCAGGCAAACACTAGAGAATATGTTTTTTTTTTTTTTTTTTTTTTTTTTTTTTTTAAATTTTATTTTATTTTTAAACTTTACATAACTGTATTAGATTTGCCAAATATCAAAATGAATCCACCACAGGTATACATGTGTTCCCCATCCTGAACCCTCTAATTATTCTGAAACTAAGAAGTTTTGTTTATTGTTCAAAAAGATACATGTGTCATTTAGTAGGGAAAAATGTATTCAATGAACAGTTCAGCATGATTTTCCATAAGTAATAAGGTAATATCAAACTGTAGTACTTGGAACAAAGATATGACTTTGTTGCTGATAATGACAATGATAATGATGATAATAATGGTGACATTCAGATTTAGGGAATTAGAATCTTGTGGCTCAGATGGTAAAGAATCTGCGGGCAATGCAGGAGACACAGGTTCGATCCTTGGGTCAGGAAGATCCTCTGGAGAAGGGAACAGCTACCCACTCTAGTATTCTTGTCTGGAGAATTTCACAGACAGGAGTGTGGTGGGCTACAGTCTGTGGGGTTGCCAAGAATTGGACGTGACACGTCCAGTTAGACATGAGGAACCAAGCCTTTGATGGATATTATACTTTAGACCCTCTTGTTAGTTACCTTAGTTTTAGTTTGCAGAGTTGCCAAGAATTAGAACTATGGTAAAGGACCTTGTTTTCTTTTTTTATCATGAGAGATTTTTCATAACTTTGGGTTTGAAGGGGCCTTGGGAAGCTGGCAGAATAAGACTGTCACTTCCTTGTTGCTTGGAAATTGGAATTTGGACAGATACAGTCCCTTTCCCTGTGAAGACTGCCAACACAGACTCTGTCATGAGAAAGCCAAGGTTGCTGAAGCCTGGCGGTAGAAGACATGGGTGGTTTAACATAGTAGAAAGAGAGCTCTGGAGACCTTTGACTGAAGCATGGCACGTGCTTATGCATGTATACATTATGTGGAGGGGAGGTGGAACATTTTGGAACAGTTTGGCCAAGATGAACTGAAGAATGATGATCCCATGGGTTTGACTTTAAAAAGGTAACCTAAGTGTTTGGAGCAAGAAGGGCAGTGGCCGCTTTTTAAAAGCTCCTGACTTTAATAAATATAAGAAAGGAATCAAGTTGAATTTTGCTATACTCACTAAACTGAAAATTAGATTTTATGGCTTTCTAATCATGTATTAACACCAAACCTAAAGGAGTGTTTTAAAGGGAATTCTTTTTTATATGCCTATACATAATTTTAGGATTCATTATTTTCATAATGTAATTCTTTCTAAAGGGTTTTCTGTAGAAACATCTATGATTTATTTTGCATTTTGGGGTGCTCAAAATGATCATTAATTTGATACACATTTCTAGACCATGTATTATGCATTCTTCTAGGTCTTGAAGGGATGCAAATTTCCACACACACCTTTGCCATAAAGAATTTTGAAAAATGTTTGTTTCCAGATGTCATGAAGTTAAATATTTAGTTAAGATTTGACTTGCTATACACTGAAGCAAATACATCGCTGGTTTGGAGACTTTCATGTCATCAATGCCTTCTTAGGGACAGCATGTTTGTGTAATATTAGAGGTCCTTTTCTACTGTTTTCATGAGAAAAGTGCCGAGTAACCAAAATACTTTTGCAAAGTCTTAAAGTAATCATGAGGCAAAAAAAAAAAAAAAAAAAAAAATTTAGTCAAGACTTGAAATAGTCCTTGAAAGCATCATAATTGAACCTCTATGGAAGATATGTTATTATAAACTTTGTGCCAAAAAAACCTGAATATACTCCAAACTAAGTACTTTGCCAGTCTAACTGTTCTTTGCCTTTCATTCTCATGGTCACACCCTAAAATCCATCATGCTAAGGCTGGTGTGCTGTAAATGGATTTCTTAAGCCAAGATATTGATCCCCTCAGTCCTTGGAGAGGGCCCTTAGTATGCCTCTTAACCTGGTATACTGAAAAAAAAAAAAAAAAAAACCCTGTAATTTTCAGTGTATTCTTTAATGTGCAAAAAGGTTGGGCCTATTCTTTTTTAGTATTGCTTGTTAGTTCCTTCTCTTCTGCTCAACTTCTAAATATTGCAGTACCCTAGAACTTTGTCCTGGGGGCATTTTTTATCTGTACAGTACTTAGATGGCCTCATTTAGTTCCAAAATCTTACATGTAACGCACAGGCTGTGATTCCTGTATCTCTAACCATGACCTCTCTTTAGAATTGCAGGTTCATTTCCAGTGCCCATTTGACATCTTCACGTGCATGTCTAATTAGCACCACTACTTCAACAGGGCTATCATGGAACCCTTTGGTTCCCTGTACCTCCAAACCTACTTTTATCCCAGTTCCCTAATAGTAGTAAAAGGTACTGACAGCCACCCAATTAGTGAAGCCATTCAAGCTAAAAGTAATGCTTGATTCTTTCTTTTACCTTTTCTCCCTCACTGATGCTTTGACAAGTCCTGCTGACTCTACATCTAAAACATAACCTGCATCCATCCACTTTTCTCATGATAACTGCTAGTATTTCAATCCAAGTTACTCTCTTTGACTAATGCCATAGCTGCCTGACAGTTGCCCTATTTCCTTCATAAAATCTATTGCTTACAAAGTGATCATAAAAGTTTAAACCAGTAAAGTCAATCCCCTGCATAAAATCCATCATACTCAAAATCCATACATTCCACCCTTACAATCCACAACACAATCTTGCCCCTGCCAATTGCAACATCATCTCATGCTCTTTTCCCATTTTCCTATTGTGTGTTCTAGGAATAGAGGCCTTTCATCCTTTCAAATATGCCAAACTCTTCCACTCTTGAGGATTTACATAAACTGTACCTTCCTTCTGAAATGCTTGTTTCTACCCATCTACTTAGCTTTATCACTGTATCTCCTTCTTCTTCTTGGTCCTTTATTCCAGAATATAAGCTTCATGAATAAGAGACCATACATGTTTTGTTCACTGCTCCATTGTAGAAGAAATGGAGTAGCCATCATAGTCAATACTTGGATGCAATCTCAAAAACAATAGAATGCTCTCTGTTCATTTCCAAGGCAAACCATTGAATATCACAGTAATCCAAGTCTATGCCCTGACCAGTAACGCTGAAGAAGCTGAAGTTGAATGGTTCTATGAAGACCTACAAGACCTTCTAGAACTAACACCCAAAAAAGATGTCCTTTTCATTATAGGGGACTGGAATGCAAAAGTAGGAAGTCAAGAAATACCTGGAGTAACAGGCAAATTTGGCCTTGGAGTACAGAAGGAAGCAGGGCAAAAGCTAATAGAGTTTTGCCAAGAGAACGCACTGGTCATAGCAAACACCCTCTTCCAACAACACAAGAGAAGACTCTATACATGGACATCACCAGATGGACAACACTAAAATCAGACTGATTATATTCTTTGCAGCCAAAGATGGAGATGCTCTAAACAGTCAGCAAAAACAAGACCAGGAGCTGACTGTGGCTCAGATCATGAACTCCATACTGCCAAATTCAGACTTAGATTGAAGAAAGTGGGGAAAACCACTAGACCATTCAGGTATGACTTAAATCAAATCACTTATGATTACACAGTGGAAATGCGAAATAGATTTAAGGGCCTAGATCTGATAGACAGAGTGCCTGATGAACTATGGATGGAGGTTCGTGACATTGTACAGGAGATAGGGATCAAGACCATCCCCAAGAAAAAGAAATGCAAAAAAGCAAAATGGCTGTCTGAGGTGGCCTTACAAATAGCTGTGCAAAGAAGAGAAGCCAAAAGCAAAGGAGAAAAGGAAAGATATACCCATTTGAATGCAGAGTTCCAAAGAATAGCAAGGAGAGATAAGAAAGCCTTCCTCAGCAATCAATGCAAAGAAATAGAGGAAAAGAATAGAACAGGAAAAACTAGAGATCTCGTCAAGAAAATTAGAGATACCAAGGGAACATTTCATGCAAAGATGGGCTTGATAAAGGACAGAAATGGTATGGACCTAACAGAAGCAGAAGATACTAAGAAGAGGTGGCAAGAATACACAGAACTACACAAAGATCTTCATGACCCAGATAACCACGATGGTGTGATCACTCACCTAGAGCCAGACATCCTGGAATGTGAAGTCAAGTGGACCTTGGGAAGTATCACTACAAACAAAGCTAGTGGAGGTGATGGCATTCCAGTTGAGCTATTTCAAATCCTAAAAGATGATGCTGTTAAAATGCTGCACTCAATATGCCAGAAAATTTGGAAAACTCAGCAGTGGCTACAGGACTGGAAAAGGTCAGTTTTCATTCCAGTCCCAAAGAAAGGCAATGCCAAGAATGCTCAAACTACCACACAATCTCGCTTTCATCTCTTGCACTCATCTCCCATGCTAGTAGGGTAATGCTCAAAATTCTCCAAGCCAGGCTTCAGCAATACATGCACCATGAACTTCCAGATGTTCAAGCTCGTTTTAAAAAAGGCAGAGGAACCAGAGATCAAATTTCCAACATCTGCTGGATCATGGAAAAAGCAAGAGAGTTCCAGAAAAACATCTATTTCTGCTTTATTGACTATGCCAAAGCCTTTGACTGTGTGGATCACAATAAACTGGAAAATTCTGAAAGAGATGGGAATACCAGACCACCTGACCTGCCTCTTGAGGAATCTGTATGCAGGTCGGGAAGCAACAGTTAGAACTGGACATGGAACAACAGACTGGTTCCAAATAGGAAAAGGAGTACATCAAGGCTGTATATTGTCACCCTGCTTGTTTAACTTATATGCAGAGTGCATCATGAGAAATGCTGGGCTGGATGAAGCACAAGCTGGAATCAAGATTGCCGGGAGAAATATCAATAATCTCAGATATGCAGATAACACCACCCATTTGACAGAAAATGAAAAGGAACTAAAAAGCCTCTTGATGAAAGTGAAAGAGGAGAGTGAAAAAGTTGGCTTAAAGCTCAACATTCAGAAAACTAAGATCATGGCATCCAGTCTCATCACTTCATGCAAATAGATGGGAAACAGTGGAAACAGTGGCTGACTTTATTTTTCTAGGCTCAAAAATCACTGCAGATAGTGATTGCAGCCCAAAACTAAAAGACGCTTACCCCTTGGTAGGAAAGTTATGACCAACCTAGACAGCATATTAAAAAGCAGAGACATTACTTTGTCAACAAAGGTCCATCTAGTCAAGGCTATGGTTTTCCAATGGTCATGTATGGATGTGAGAGTTGGACTGTAAGGAAAGCTGAGCACCGAAGAATTGATGCTTTTGAACTGTGGTGTTGGAGAAGACTCTTGAGAGTCCCTTGGACTGCAAGGAGATCCAACCAGCCCATCCTAAAGGAGATCAGTCCTGGGTGTTCTTTGGAAGGACTGATGTTGAAGCTGAAACTCCAATACTTTGGCCACCTGATGCAAAGAGCTGACTCATTTGAAAAGACTCTGATGTTGGGAAAGATTGAAGGCAGGAGGAGAAGGGGACGACAGAGGATGAGATGGTTAGATGGCATCACTGCCTCAATGGACATGAGTTTGGGTATACTCTGGGAGTTGGTGATGGACAGGGAGGCCTGGCGTGCTGAGGTTCATGGGGTGGCAAATAGTCGGACATGACAGAGCCACTGAACTGAACTGAACTGAACCACTGTTCTTTTCTCTGGTGCTGCAACAGTGCCTATCATATAATAGACCCTCAATGAATCCTGTCATGAAATGAATTTTGCAAGATTTTTTTATATCCTTTCTGTTTTATGACTATGTTGATTTAGTTGGTACTATGATATTGTATTAATAATTTCCATTTCATTCCAGCCCATCCCTCCAATATTCTTAATGTCCAGAATTTGAAAATTGTTCCTTCCAATAATATCCTCACCCCTTTTTTTGCTTTTAGAAATCTTTGTTTTGGTATTTTCAAGTGTTTGTTTCTATTTTCATCTTTATATATGTATCTTTTATATACATATATATATAATTTTAGCCTTTCATGGAATATAAATCATGTCAGTTCAGTTCAGTTGCTCAGTCGTGTCCAACTCTTTGCGACCCCATGAATTGCAGCATGCCAGGCCTCCCTGTCCATCACCAACAAGAATATAAAACATAAATATAAAAATATAAATATACAGCTCAGTGAAATATCAGAAAAGGGACATCTTTTTAACAATTAATCAGGTAAAACGTAGAACAAGATAACCTCCTTGTGCCTCTCCCCATCACAGCTCTCTCCCTCTCTAAGTAAAGATAACCAATATTTTGATCTTTACAGCACATACCTTCCTGCTTTTCTTTAAATTTTACCACCCCTATGTGTTCCCCATAACCCTAGAGATTGGTTTTTGTCTCTTCGGTATATTATATAAATGGTATCATATAGTGTACACGTGTCATTTTTATCATATCCCTGCTTTTATATTAAATGTAGTATCTATTTGCACAGGTCAGTCATCTATCTATCCATTTGTTATTTATATTATTTTTTGTGTCCTTTATTTTTCCATAGAATATTTGAGGTGGCTTACAAAAATGCATGTGAATGTAATAAAACAGAAAAAAAGAGTCAGGGTCAGGAAACATACCAATAAATAAACTTAGAGGAGTAAAAGTGTGTTCTGTTTGAAAGTTTGAATATGAGCCTCCTGGAGTAAAAAAAAAAATAGAAATATAATTAACTGTGAAATTCATATTGTTAGTGAAACAAACACACATACCAGTTCCTTATTAAAAGAATATCTAGGTCTGAAGCTTTTTTCATTACATCATCCTTTTTGAAAGGACACTTAGTATTCATAGACATTCTCCAACTCTTACATACATAATAGCGTTTTATACAGGTACTGGGCAGTGTATGGCACACTTTTCTGCTCCTCAATCAGCATGTGGGGATTGTTCTAATCAGCTTGACCTTTAGTCTGGTAAAGACTAGACTGTTCCTGTTCCAAGCCTCTTTTTCTATACAGGCCGGTGTTTTTTCTAAATATAGGAAATTAATACTTAAAATTAGTCATATTGGAATCTTTTGTAGTCTTAGTCTTATACTCACTGCTCTAGCTATATGTCAGAATGTTTGTATGATGGGATAATATTATATTCAAATGTGGGGGTAGAACCTGATTAATATGGATGCTGTTAAAAGATCATTTGTATACCAATTAAAAGTAGGTGTCAAGCTGCCAGTGAAGAAATAACCTGCTGTGTTTATCTAATCATCTCCCCTGTCACTCTATCGTCTGGACCTTGGCAGGACAGTTATGGATAAATGCCAACAGGTGACACAGCCATGGCTAATGTGTGTTCAGGCTCTTTAGGGCATTTGACAAAGTTGACATAATTTGCATTTTCTTGAATTAATACTTCTTACAATAGTTAGATCTTGCTGCTGGCTTTTAGTAGGACATATCTCAAACTTAGAAATTTCAGGATGCAGCTCATGAGCATCAGTTTCATCTGAAAAGGCATAGACTGACTTATGGAGATTGCTTTCTAATTACTTGTATAAGAAATTATCTGAAAAGAGAATGTGCTCATTCAGATGAGATCATAAATGACCTTGATTTTTGGAAATCTGTCTTTTCACTTCTTCATCCCCTCCCCATCAATGTTTTTGCTGTTGTGGTTCTTGTTCTTTGTTTTATTTCTTTTCTCCTGACTTTTCATCTCTTCTTCCTCTTCTTATTTTCTTCCTCCTACTATTTGCTTCTAAGGCTTATTATTATTTTCAAACAAGTTACCATCTGTTCTGTCTAAAAGTCACATATAGTCATGGTGGCCTAAAGTTGGTGTTTGGTTACACCCTGAGTTTGTACCAAAAGCAAACAATTATAGACCTGTCAGACTCCTCAACCTGTATTTGTTTTCTGCAGAAATGTTTACTAGAGGGCTATTGTCAAATTTAAGGTCCATTAAATTGCTGAATCATCGCACTGAGGATTTGTGTGCCCACACGTGTATTTGTATGCCCACTTGTGTCTTTGTGTGTGTGTGTGTGTGTGTGTGTGTGCGCCCACGCGCCTTCCAGAGCTAGCTGGCAATGATGAGACTGCAATCACTGATTACCAGGCAGGTTTCCATCAAAACCACAGCTCATTGGACCTTTCATGTTTCTTTTCTTTGTACAAAGCCTTGACAGAGCCACAACTTGAATAGTGAAACAAATAACAGCAATTGCTCTTAGCTGAGGAAGTGGAAAAACTATGCCCTAGGTTTTGAAGAAAGAATTCTCTCCTTCTGTTGGTTGTTCTATTTGAACGTTAATAAAGAATTGTTGCTTGCTATTTTCGTAGCCTGGATTAACAGCTTCAAAAAGATCCTTTTAAGGAGATCTAATAGGAAAGGAACAGAGCCAGACCTTTTTTTTCCTCTCTTGCCCAAAGAGTGAATCATTCATCTCCCAAAATGGTTACAAAGTCCAGAAGGAATTACACGGCTGTTTTCCTTAGGAAGAGGGATGGCCTGAGTTGGGGGAAGGGGATAGAAACTATGTTTTCTACTAGATATAAAACCAGAACAATTCCTCAACCTTAGAGTGTTAATTATTTCTCTTGCCTTATAAATATGAATTTTATTCTTAAATTTAGGCATTTTAAATTTACAAGATTACTAAGCACTTGAATAACTTGCTCCCTTTTTAGCCCTTTGCAGTCAAAAATACAAGTTGTATTTTCCATTTTTTTCTCCTTCTTTCTCCCTCCCCCTCTCCATTATTTGTCCTTTAATTTTTTTTGTTTCAGTATGAAAAAAATGATCCCAAGTGAAACAGGAAAGAGCTTTAAATCCCTTCTTTTCTGCAAAGAATTTATCATGCAGAATATGCCTTGACTGTGGTGAATGTTTTCCCCAAACAACTTCTGACTTCATTAGTTCATGTTTAATATTAATGCACTGCAATTGCTTTTGGGAAGAGGTCCTTCACTTCTCCATTCTTTGAACAAAGAATATGTGGTTGATTTTTTTTCTCTAATGGAATGAAATATTTACTATTTTATTATAATTGCTTTCTTTGTTACTTGTTGGTAATTTATCATGGCCTTTGAAGAGCTGGGACACTTTTGTATACATGTATATGAATTTAAGGATTTTTTTAGTTCTGCAGATTTAACTGGCAGTTGTCAACTCCTATGTCAAAAATAGGTTTGATTTTGCTAAGAGGTGCTTTTGGCTACTCTACATCCTGCTACTGATATTTAACTTAAGTATGTTACTAAATGGGCCTCTAGAGTGAAGTAGAAAAATTTGCTATAGATGAGTCCCTTGAATAAAGTTGGGCCATAGCCTTTTTTCTGCAGTAAAAACAACTCAGTGTATGGTGAGCATCTTTTTTACTTATTTTTTTTTCCTGCTTACATCAGAACATCATCTCTTTCTTAATTATCAAGTCAAAATTATGTCAGAAGTTCCTTTTCACTGAATTATTCTGTAGGATACTGTTTAGTTACCTGTTAGATTAATTTCTGAATACTGCCTTTTTCTGTATTTTAAAATTAAACTCGTTAAACCAAAGAAATTGGAATCTTGGTTTGACTGTAAGCCAGGCATATTTTTGTGAAATTTATTACTAAATATTTATATTTTGATGCCATTACAGTTTAATTTAGATTTGATTTTCTAATTGCTAAAGATTGTTTATAGAAATATAAGAGTTTGTATTACTGACATTATACCCAGCAGCCTTGCTAAATTTATTTACTGTCTTAAGTTAATTTGTATTATTAATTAGTTAATTCATTTGTTAATGAATAATTAATTTATTTGTATTTTCATTTTTAAGTTGATACACATATCATCTGTGAAGAAGTCAGTTTTTATTTCTTCTTTTTCTTTCTTTACACTTACACCCTTTTTTGTTTTTGCACTTTTACTTCTTTTACCTGTCTTATTTCTGTGGTTAGGATTCACACTGCAGTGTTAAGTAGAAATAACATGCATCTTTGTCTAATTCCTGATTTGAGGTGGAGGTCTTTCATAATTCACAGTTAAGGATAATGTTTGCTTTTCTTATTTGGTTTTTTTTTCCTCTTTCTTTTTAAATTGTTTTGTTTTTTAAATGTTTACAATATTGTGTTGGTTTCTGCCATACAACATGTGAATTAGCCATAACCTTACTTGGTTTTTATAAATGCCCTTCATCAAATTAAGGAAGTTGTCTTTTATTTCTACTTAGCTGAGATTGAATATGATTAAATCTTGGATTTTATCAAGTAGTTTCACAACTAGACCTTTACTGAGGTGGCCATTTGATATTTCTCTTTTACTAGGGCGCTGAATTATGTTAACGTTGGAATGTTAACTTGGGCCTTTAATTCCTAAAAAGTCTCTATTTGGTGACAATTCAATATCCTATTATATATTGCTATCTCGATTTGGGGCTAGGTTTAAAAAATTTTTTTGCAACTATACTTATGAGAAAGATCTGCCTCTGTTTCTTCTTTCTTGTACTGTCTCTACTGAGTATTGGTATGAAGATTATGCTGGATTTAGAAAATAAGTTGGGAAGTATTTTCTCTTTCTAGTCTTTGGGAGAATTTGTGTAAAATTACTATATTGTTTTCTTAGATGTGTGGAACTATGGATATTAAACTGCATTCATTTTCAAATAAATGGGAAACCATCCACATTTTAAATTTCTTTTCCTATCAGTTTGGCAAGTTGAGTTTTTCCAGAAATGTCCATTTCCTCTAAAATTTAAAATCTATTAAGATTATATTTATCTTTTAAAAAATATTTATTTATTTGGCTGAGCCAGGTCTTAGTTGGTGCACGCAGGATCTTTAGTTGTGGCACGTGGGACCTAGTTCCCTGACCAGGGATAGAACCCTAGCCCCATGCATTGGGAGTGTGGAGTCTTAACCACTGGATCTCTAGGGGAGTCCCCTATACTTATCTTTTAAAGTCATTAGAATCTGTAGTATGTCACTATTTCATTTTTAACATTGGAAAGTTATACCTTCTATCATTTTGTTTTTTTAATCATTTTCAAAAACCATATTAGTTTTTTCCAAGAATCAGTATTTTGTTTTATTTTCCTTATATGTGTTTATTTTTTATGTTTTTAAGTTTTGCTCTTATCTTTATTATATCCTTCCTTCTACATTTTTTTAGATGAGGTGTTTTTTTTTTTTAACATCTCATGCTTTTGAGGTTATAAAATTTCCTCAGCACAGCTTTAGTTGCATCTTACAAGTTTAAATGTAGTATTTTCATATCATTCAATTAAAATATATTCTAATTTATGTTGTGATTTTTCCTTTTACCATGATTTGGAAGTATATTGTTTATTTTTCAAACATTTGGAAATTTCCTAGTTTTGTTTTATTATCGATTTTTAGACTATTTTCATGATGGCTATAGACGATAGCTCATTGTAATCCTCTGAAATTTGTTGAAGTTTGTCTTAACAAGTGGCCAATTTTGGTTAATGTCTCATTTGTGTTAGAAGATAAAGTATAGTCTGATGTTGTTGATAATGCTAAATTTATGTCAGATCAACTTTGTTACTCATGTTGCTCAAATAATCTATATATTTACTGATTTTTTTTCTTGCTGGTTCTTAGAGTTGCTGAGAGATGTGTACTAAAATTTCCCACTGAGATTGTGTATTTATCATTCTTCATCTAGTTCTGTCAATTTTTGCTTTACATATTGGGAAGCTATTAGGTAATGTTATTAGTAATTTTATTAGTTCATGTAAAGTTAAGATTGATGTATCTACCTGAAGGTTGATTCTTTAATAATAAGCACATATTTGTCTTAATCTCAAGTAATTCTTCTCGTCTTAGAGTATCTAATATTAGTATATTATACCAGTGTTACATCTTTTTCTACTCTTTTACTTTCAGTCTTTCAATATCATTATATCTAAGGTGTGCTCATGTAAAAAGTATATTGCTATTGTAGTTTTAAAATTCAGTTTGATAATTTTTGTCTTTTAATTGAAGTAGCCCAGCTGGTAAAGAATCTGCCTGCAATGCAGGAGACCCCAGTTCGATTCCTGGGTTGGAAAGATCCGCTGGAGAAGGGATAGGCTTCCCACTCTAGTATTCTTGGGCTTCTCTGGTAGCTGAGCTGGGAAAGAATCTGCCTGCAATGTGGGAGAACTGGGTTTGATCCCTGGGTTGGAAAGATCCCCTGGAGTAGGGAACAGCTATCCACTCCACCATTTTGGCCTGGAGAATTCCATGGACTGTATAGTCCATGGGGTCACAAAGAGTCAAACACAACTTAGCAAATGAACAACAAGCAACAACAAAAAAAAACATAACATCAAATTTATCAACTTAAACATTTTTAAGTGCACAGTTCAATAAAAAGTATACCTACATTGTTGTGCAGCAGAGCTCGAGAACTTGTTCGTCTTGCAACACTGAAACTCTGTACCCACTGAACATTCATTGTCTCTTTCAGTTCAGTTCAGTTCAGTCGCTCAGTCATGTTCGACTCTTTGCAACCCCATGAATCGCAGCACGCCAGGCCTCCCTGTCCATCACCAACTCCCGGAGTTCACTCAGACTCACGTCCATCGAGTCAGTGATGCCATCCAGCCATCTCATCCTCTGGCGTCCCCTTCTCCTCCCGCCCCCAATCCCTCCCAGCATCAGAGTCTTTTCCAGTGAGTCAACTCTTTGCATGAGGTGGCCAAAGTACTGGAGTTTCAGCCTCAGCATCATTCCTTCCAAAGAAATCCCAGGGCTGATCTCCTTCAGAATGGACCGCTTGGATCTCCTTGCAGTCCAAGGGACTCTCAAGAGTCTTCTCCAACAACACAGTTCAAAAGCATCAGTTCTTCGGCGCTCAGCCTTCTTCACAGTCCAACTCTCACCTCCATACATGACCACTGGAAAAACCATAGCCTTGACTAGACAAACCTTTGTTGGCAAAGTAATGTCTCTGCTTTTGAATATGCTATCTAGGTTGGTCATAACTTTCCTTCCAAAGAGTAAGCATCTTTTAATTTCATGGCTGCAGTCATTATCTGTAGTGATTTTGGAGCCCCCAAAAAATGAAGTCTGACACTGTTTCCACTGCTTCCCCATCTATTTCCCATGAAGTGATGGGACTGGATGTCATGATCTTCGTTTTCTGAATGTTGAGCTTTAAGCCAACTTTTTCACTCTCCTCTTTCACTTTCATCAAAAGCTTTTGAGTTCCTCTTCACTTTCTGCCATAAGGGTGGTGTCATCTGCATATCTGAGGTTATTGATATTTCTCCCGGCAATCTTGATTCCAGCTTGTGTTTCTTCCAGTCCAGCATTTCTCATGATGTACTCTGCATATAAGTTAAATAAGCAGGGTGACAATATACAGCCTTGATGTACTCCTTTTCCTATGTGGAACCAGTCTGTTGTTCCATGTCCAGTTCTAACTGTTGCTTCCTGACCTGCATACGGATTTCTCAAGAGGCAGGTCAGGTGGTCTGGTATTCCCATCTCTTTCAGAATTTTCCACAGTTTATTGTGATGTAATTGCTCTTATTTTTGGGCTTAATATGTTATTTTGCTATTTGTTTTCTACTTGTCTCAGATTTTCCCGTTTTCTCTATCTTTTTACTGTTATTACACTAAATAAGGATTTTTACTATTACATTTTCCTTCATTAGCTTATTAGTTATGAATTCCTTTTTAGAAAATTATTTTAGTAGTAATTAAGATTACAAAATACCATTAATTTATCTTATAAATCAATATTTTTACCACTTGCCTGATAATCCAAGAACCTTAGAGAAATTTGTTTCTACTTGAAGTTATAAACTAAAGTTCAATCTTCATTGTTGAAGATTTCAATACTACTGTTGAAATGTATTTTAATTACACATATATTTTAAACTCCGCATTATAAATGTTTTATACAGTGAACATTGATTTACTCTTACTCATATATTTATATTCTCCAATACTTTTTCATTCCTGTTTTTTTTTTTTGCTACCATCTATAATAATTTTCTTTTCCCTTTACTGTTTTTTGAGTGTGAATTCTTCTTGTGACAAATACTTCCAATTTATATTTCTGAAAATGTCTTTATTTTGCCTTCATTTTTTCTTATATTTCAGTATGTATGTGAAAGTCACTCAGTTATATCCAATTCTTTGCGACTTCATGGACTATACAGTCCATGGAGTTCTCCAGGCCAGAATACTGGAGTGGGTAGCCTATCTTTTCTCCAGCGGATCTTCCTGACCCAGGAACTGAACCAGAGTCTCCTGCATTGCAGGCAGATTCTTTACCACCTGAGCTATCAGGGAAGAATTCAATATTGGCAATTTTTTTATATCAGCACTTTGAAACTGTAATTTCAGTGTCTTTTGACTTTCATCATTTTAGATGAGATTAGGGCTCAGTTTGATTGTAATTCCTTTGACAGGAATATATTTCTTTTTCTCTGATATATACTTTTTCCTCTGTGAGTTTTAGCAGTTTTACTGTCATGTGCCTAGAGGTAGTTTCTTTGTATTTATTGTGTTTTGGATTCATGATTTACTTTGAATATTAGAATAATCTCCTTTGTTAATTTTGAAAAATGATTGGCTACTCTTTTCAAATATTGTTCCATCTCCTTTTCTCTCTCCTTTTCAAGGGGAACCCTATTACGTATATCTTAGACCTTTTATCTATGTCATCTATGTTTCTTATGATCATCTCTGTTTTTTGATAATTTTATTATTGGTTAGTTCTAATCAATTTCTTTCCATTCCTTGAACTGGCCAAATCTTCTCTCACCTCAGTGCCTGTACACATGCTCTATCTGGATCATGGTCTCCCTTTACCTTGCCTTTGCCTTAAGTCACTTATTATTCAAGTCTCAGCTTAGCTTAACTCTCTCTAGGAAACCTTTTATGACCCCTAAATTCTTGCCCAGATTCAGAGTACTGTGTTTTTCCTCAGTGATATTTCTTATCCCCCTCATATTCAAAATGTATGTGGGACTTTCCTGGTGGCCCAGTGGATAGGAGTCCACCTGCCAATGCAGTGGAGATGAACGAGTTCGCTTCTGGTCTGGGAAGATCCCACATGCCTGAGCGCAGCTAAGCTCGGGCACCACAGCTACTGATCCTGCACTCTAGAGTCTGTGAGCCACAACTGCTGAGCCTGCGCATTGGAACTACTGAAGCCCAGGCACCTAGAGCCTGTGCTCTGCAACAGGAGAAGCCACCACAAGGAGAAGTCCTTGCAGTGCAACTAGAGAGTAGCCCCTGCTTGCCACAACTAGAGAAAAGTTTGAGCAGCAACAAAGATCCAGCACAGCCAAAAATAAACTTTTAAAAAACAAAAGAAAATTTATGTGTTTACTTATTTGTAGCCCCTGAACAACTATGAGCTTCAAGCGGCAAGGCAAGCATTATTCCAGCCATGAATCATTAGCATCCAGCACAGCATTTGGCTCATAATAGGTGCTCAGCAGTTCTTTGCTGAAGGAATGAATGAATGAATGAATGAATGAATAAGATGCTTTAAATGTATTTGGCGGTATTTATTTTTCATGATGATGTTTACATTTATTGACATTTTAGTATATGACCTTATAAACTGGTAAAATAGCATTATTTCTGTTTTTAAAATAAGCAAATAGAAACAGAGAGGCCAGATGACTTGCTTGGGGCTTTTCCAGGATTTTTGATGGTGAATATGTATCTAATCTCTATGTACTGTAGATTTCCAGGTAGATGTCAAGATTATATACCAAAGTTTTCTCCCACTCACTACTTCATTTCTCCTTTTACATTTTTACCACTGTAATTATCATTTAGGCTACACTGAAAGCTAGAGAGATGTATCACCCTGATTAATCAGTAATTTTGAGGATTTTTAGAGAGTTTAATCATTCATCACTAAGCAAAGCCTCCTTTCCCCCCATGACTCTGTGTTAGTCTGGGCCCAGGGTACAGGAAAAGGGCATGTGACAGGTGGTAGCTCTTCCCTTTTAAGGTGAGATTATGTATAGAAATTCTAGAAGATTGTGAGAGGTTAGTCATTCATATTATCGAAGTGCTTTGTAATCGAAACCTGTGAGTTAGACCCAGCTTATGAATCATTATAGTTAGATGTTAGTAAACAATTTCAAACTGTGTGTCGTGCCTGGAAGATTGGGGATGGATTCAAGATTCACTACCTTATCAGATTCTTCTGCTGCTGACACTTTGGCTAGGAAATCATTTAATTGTTAAGAGGAGAGAGTTCTTATATAAAATCAGTAACGTGATGAATGAAATGATCTTCTCTGTGATCTCTTAAAGGTATTCTTAAATAGAAATATTAAGTCATATTTAATATTTTTAAATAGTTTATCATTAACTTCTATCCTGAGAAAGTTTAAAACTAATGTGTATCATTTTTGTGTATTTGTGTGGGATGGGGGAAACATTTTATTTCTTTATCTGTAACTGTGCCATAGAGTGTACCATATACTCAATTCAGTTGTTGAGATTACTACTCGAAGAACAGTGAGGCAAGACAGATAGTATCTGAAGGGTTTTCTAAAAACTGCGTCTTGAATGTTACACAACAGAGGCCCCTGGTTCAGGCAGGAATCTGGAAGTGGAAGCAGAGTTCGGGAGACCAGAAAACACTGACTTTCCTGAGCCCCATCCTAGCTTGACTAGAAAGTTTAAGGGTGATTTTATTCATGCCTTTCAGGTAGCATCCTTTTTAAGTGGATGGCCATGGAGCCCAAGAAGATCTCAGAAAAGCAGGAGGAAATTCTTTCTATCCTGGAAGAAAAATTTCCCAGCTTACCTCCAAGAGAGGACATTATCAACATCCTGCAGGAGACCCAGTCCAGTGCTCAGGGTGAGTGACTCTGTCCCCCAGCTGTGTCGTAGCTGCCAAGGGGGGTTTGGGGTGTGGATTGTTGCTGGGCCCCAGGAGGTGGACTTGTGTGTGCCTTCACTTTCTTCCCTAATGTTCATGCTTGGGCAAAGTTTTTAGGAACATCGTGTTGGCTCACCTGGAAGCAGACAGTTCGCGCTGCAGGCCTTCCTCTGAGGCCTTCGTACCTGGATGTGTGGTTAATTCATGCATCTAATAGGCATCCTGGATGCATCATTACAGGAAATCCCTGTGCTGGGAGGGCTCTATTTTGAGAATATGGCATGAACAATGTCAAGCGCAATGGGATTTCGTAAATGAATTTGAGAAAAAAATAAGAGAAGACTCTTAAGCAGATAAAATTATTCTGTTAAGTCTAGGCTTTGTCAAGAGAGTGGATTCCCTGCTTCAGTTGTTTAACAATAGTAATAATAGCAGCAACAGTTCATTAAGTGTCTAGTATACATGAGGTTCTGATGGTACAGCTTTGTATGAATTTTCATACTGAGACAACCATACATACATACATGACAACCCTTCCAGGTGGAATTATTATCCCCAATTTTCAGATGAAAACACTAAAGCACAGAAAGGCATCTTTGCCTTTGCATCATCACACACACAGCTGGCAGGTGGCCAGGCCAGGATTTAAACCCAAGATTTAAACTTTAAAGTGTACAGCTTTCTCCCTTAGTTTGGAATCCTGCAGGGGCAGAGCCTGAAGCAAAGCAATATATCTGGGAGGCGATCCCAGGAAACACTGATAGGGCTTGGAGCACTTTAACCAGCAAGTTATCTTTGTGGGAAATCAGGCCTTTATCCCACTAAGGAACTCTGGAAAAGAGTGTAAAATTTCATGGCAGAGTTTTCCTACCCGACGGGTACAGTGGCGTGTTGAAACTTGTTTATCGGAGCTCCAAGAGCTGACTGTTAAATTTTCAGGTATTTTGTGAGTGGGTTGATGTTGGGTTGGCAGGTTGAAGTCAGCCACGGTAGGAGTATTGACAGCACAGAAATTAACGCCATGAATCAGGTTTTGTTAGGAGTATACCACTTGGAATGTTGACGGTTATTAGTTGCAGGGACTGTTAATTTTCCTGGGGTGGGCTTTGATGGCCAGAGAAAGCCCTCAGGAAAAGAGATGCAGCTGCCGGTGGTTGAGCGACTTGCTGGTGCCGGAAAGTCAGAGGAAATGTGGGCAGGGCACCGACACGCCTGACACACCTTCTGTTACATATGCACATGTGCAGATATATGTGCATGTGTAGCATGATGATATGCATTTTGTCATTCATTTTCAAAAATAGATCAAACTTTTCATGTCACTATATATTATATAAATCATTTTATGCTGTAGTAAGACAGATGGCAGCTTTTCAATCTTTGAGTGGAAGAGAAATATTTAGTAGCTGTCTGTTTCCCCATACTGCTCTGATTGATAGTGTTATAAGTTGAGAGGGCAAATATTAATAATTGGCAAATAATAGTTGATTCTTCCATCTTAATGTACATCTGAGAAGGAGATACATGCTTTACTGGGCTTTAGTATACATCTTCTCAAGAGTTTAGACCTGCTCTGTTGTAAAAATGTAGGGTGAGAATTCAGTATTAAGCCAGATCCTTTCCTGTTTTCCATGATAGATTTTACTGAAGCACATTGGTCTGCTGACTAAAATTATGCAATTCTAGATAATTTATCGCTTCTGGATTATTCTCCCATCATTTAAGAATCCCATAGCTCCTATTGCCAGAGCCTATTACAAGGGTGGCCAACTTAATTATGATAGATTTATGGGTCATATTTATAAAGTGCATTGTGAGTAAAATTACAATTGAAAACATGGAGGCTTTCCTAAATGCATCCTGAAAGCAAATTTTGGCCTTCCTAGGTATTATTTGATTATTTACATGGTTATGTTGGTTTTTCTTGGAGAAGGCAATGGCACCCCACTCCAGTACTCTTGTCTGGAAAATTCCATGGATGGAGGAGTCTGGTAGGCTACAGTCCATGGGGTCACAGAGAGTTGGACACGACTGAGTGACATCACTTTCTTTCTTTCTATAGTTCCTTTTGGAGAAGGACATGGCAACCCACTCCAGTGTTCTTGCCTGGAGAATCCCATGGATAGAGGGGCCTGGTGGGCTGCAGTCTGTGGGGTTGCAGAGAGTCGGACACGACTGAGCAACACACACACACACACACACACACACACACGTTGGTTTTTCTTACCTACTCCGCTTCTCTTCTGTCTTACCTACTGTCTTACCTACTCTGCTTCTGTCTGTTGTGGGTTTCTAGTCTGATCTCTGAGTATTTAATCTTCTGGGCTCCCCTGAAGATTACTGGTTTCAGTTGGATTTGGTCCATAGAAGAGTTAGAGATATATGGGGCATAGGAGTCAAAAGAAGGGGAAGAGACAGTTGTATTTCTTCCCTGCTCCCTTCCTGTTTTGGTGCTTAGTTTCTGGCAACCCCTCTTCTACTATTTCAGATATCTGTTTCCTTCACTTGAACTTCTTCTAGTATCTGGATGCCTCTCTTATTAATTTTCTCAGTCCCACCCACATCTCTGTAAGTGTCCTTCCATTAAAGAATCTTCTTTGGCATCAGGAGGGGTGAATTCTGTTTCCTGCTGGGATCCTCACTGATGCAAATATTATCACTATGTGATTTTTTGCCTTCATGTGTGTTTATTATGGTTAAAAGAGATATGAGAGGGGAAATACTGAAATTAAGAGGGTGACGTCTTCAAATAAGGAGGGAGGAGGGTTCAGGATGGGGAACACATGTATACCTGTGGCGGATTCATTTTGATATATGGCAAAACCAATACAATATTGTAAAGTTAAAAAATAAAATAAAATAAATATTACCAAAAATCTCCCTCAAATATAATGTTTTTTTCTCACCCACAGGCTTAGGTATTGAACAGACAATGCTGAAGAATCTAAAGGAACTTTCAGATGGAGAAATAAAAGTGGCCATTAGCACTGTGAACATGACCCTGGAGGTAAGAGTGGGAAAGCTTTTTTGGCAATGACGGATTTTACACAACTGCATTTTGAGCAACTGGAACTGTTCTCTCTATTGCATAGTTAGTGTTAGTCTTTTGCTGCAAATACTTCCTTATGATATATTTGACTAGAAATGTGCCTTATTATTTTGGATGAAAACACTGTTCTAAACCAATGAAAGATGCCAAACAAACCTGGACTCCCAAGATGAGTGCCATTTCATTCATCTCAGAATGAAACAACAAACATCTCAGAAAAACAAAACAGACCCACATGTGTATACATGTATGTGTATTTATATGTATGTAACCTATTTAGCAACAGTGATTATCTGTGTGTTTGGAGAAGGAAATTTAGATTCACTTCCTTTATCTGTGCCCCATCCTGCATTATCCGTAGATCTTTTCTAAGAAACTAAGTTGTTCTTTGGATTCTGTAAGCTCTTTGGATCCATGTCATTTTGATAATCAATGACGAGAACTCTAGAATTAATAAGATCCTCCTTCCAATCTGTTAAATGAATGATCCAGAGTGAATATAGCTCTTGATTTTGTGTATTTCCTTGGTAAATTCTCTTTTGTCTACTTTGGGGCTTTTCAGTGATTTGCATGTTAATCCTAACTAGCCTAACTAATGGAATTATATTTTACAGAGGCACATTTGTGTGGTGTAGAAGTCTGAGTTTTTTTTTTTTTTTTTTTACTGTTACATTGCCTTGATCAAGTGATTCATCTTTAATTGAGGCACTGAACTCTCAAGTCAAGTTTATGGGGATAAAAATGGCTGAATAGGACTTGGTGTTTTAGGTTTTAGAACTCTATATTGCTATTCCTTTTATTTGTTTCATGGTAATGATTACCATATCACTGTGTATATTTCTAGGGCATGTGTAGGGCCATGCCTCAGAAAACCCAAGAGCATACCAGGCTCTTTTTTTGTGAGTTCTTTGTCAAATTGTTTCTATTGTTTTGATAATGTAGTTTGACTTGTAGATCCATATGAGTACCAGGAGGTAGAGTGTTGTCACTAAAGACACTCACATGTAATGGTGATGTAGTGGCTCATAGTATATAGTACACATTCTCGTTGCATGTAGAAGCTCAACTGTTTCTATGGACTTTTGCATTGATAAATGCTCCCTATAATTAGACGAAGATGTGATTCAATGCAGGAAATACGTGCAATTTGGGATGTAGTAACCAGATAATCACCTTCAATTAGAAATCTGCTTTGTGTCTAGAAATGCAAGGAAGACATGGATCTTGCAAGGGTCAGTAGCTCTGAGAATCATTTCTCCCAGTTCAAGCCTTAGGGTTTTCTTTCTCTTTCCCTCCTCCCCTGTCTCCCTTCATTTAATGGCAACTTATTAGGTTTTAAATGCCTTGTTTGGAATTCCTTTCTAAATTAACATAGAGCATCTTGTAATTGCTTAGGGAACTGTCTGTAGTTGGCAAATTATTTTAAGGCTATTATTATTATTATACACTTACTGTAGCTTTAAGGTACCTTCATTTATAATATAGGTATATACAAAAAGCTTTGTCAGATATGTTAAACTGTAAATGTTTGTCAAGGTGAATAAGTGATAAAAAGATCATCTTAATCTTGCGAGTAATTTACATAGAGGTCCAGTAATTAATCAGGCCACTAAATACATCTCTGGAAGAGCTATATGATCTTCTGGGAGGAGGGAGAAGGATTTTATACATATAAGAAGGTACGCAGATTAAACTCTAATCAACTGAATGAGAGCTTTTCACTTTTGCATGGATATTAAGGATGACTGAGCAATGGAGAAGGAACTCCTTAGTATCATAGTGTATCTTCTTTGAAAGGGAAAATGTACACTGTTTATTTAAGCTTTTAGTTGGAAAAATCCCCAAGCTAAGGGCAGAGTTTGGTTTTCTCCATAGATCAAGCTGTGATACAGTGGCGTTTTCACAATCTGTCTGTGTTTGATTATATTTCAACATTCCTTTCCCATCTGCATTTAAAAAATGATAGAATCCCACCACCTTATTTTGTGTATTTTGGAACAACTGTCTAATTGCCCTTTAAATCTAGATATAGTCTCAAAGAAATGTCCTTAGTTGCTATGGATTTCTAAATCTCATTTGTCCTCCAAAACATGGTTGAGACCTAGCTACTTCCTGATGACTCCTAGAAATTCTCCATTTCCTATTACCACTTGCAAAATTGACCAACTTAGGACTTAAATATATACTGTATTTTCCATTAATTTTGAACTTGTTTTAAATATTTAGTCATAGTTAGACAATATTTTAAGTTAACTGGAGATAAAGATGGTATCGTTGAGTTCTATCTTGCTTTAATTTCCTGGCAAAATGCTGGAGACATAGTAGGTACTTGGTAAACACAAATCCATGTTGGTGTCTACCCTTTGTTCCTTTGATATCTGATTTTTATTTCCTTTTAAATTTAAGTAAGTCAGCTAGGAAAGCAAAGCCATGTATCTCTGCATCGAAAACAACTTACTTTGTTTCCTTCCAGTCAGTTTCAACTATAGCTGAAGGCTGAGATCAGATAGGTAAAATATAGCCCATATATTTGTCAGTAGAACTGCTTCTCCACCTCTTCAAAAATTGGTTACTTGTCCCTGGAAAGAATCACCTAGAAGTTCTGTGTGATACCAGGGCAATAAAAAAGAGGATTCCTTACATTTTCAATGGCCCTTTGCAATGCTGCATCTCCACAGCTGTGTGTGTCATGACCTTTATCTGCCTGGTGACCCAGTTAATTTTTTTGGGTGGAAATATTGAGAAAATGAGAAGAATGTGTCTCCTTGCAACACACATAGCATGTTCGTTGGAGGGCAGCACTGGTTTGGGCTTTAGAAACCACTGCCTTTAACAGATGGGTTAATTCTACCATATAAAGAGAAAGCTGCTAAACCTTTTGCCTCTCATTTGTATTGTAGTACATCTCACAAATGATAGTTGTTCTAATTAAGGTTATATAGGTTACTGAAGGGGCTTCCCTGGTAGCTTAGCTGGTAAAGAATCTGCCTGCAATGCAGGAGACCCCAGTTTGGTTCCTGGGTCGGGAAGATCCACTAGAGAAGGGATAGGCTACCCACTTCAGTGTTCTTGGGCTTTTCTGGTGGCTCAGATGGTAAAGAATCTGCCTGCAATGCGGGAGACCTGGGTTCAACCCCTGGGTTGGGAAGATCCCCTGGAGGAGGGCATGGCAACCCACTCCAGTATTCTTGCCTGGTGAATCCCCATGGACGGAGGAGCCTGGTGAGTCACAATCCATGGGGTCACAAAGCATCAGATGCGACTGAGTGACTAAGCACAGCACAGTACAGGTTACAGAAAAATCTACCCTTCAAAGTAAATAATTACAATAATACTCTTTCAGTGCTTTGTTCAATATATGAGGTCAGAATGAGTATGACTTTGAAAAGCAGTAGATAAAATGGTCTCATCAGAAGCATGGCCAGAGTGCTGGTTCTTGCAAAGAGTGTTGGAAGCTAGGACAGTGGAAAAGATACTGCTGTCCCATTTCACATGGTTTCCAGTTCGTTATGAGTCTGAATACAACACACATCTTGTGGGGTGTATACTCCACATATTGGAATCTATTTCATTCATTATGGTTGTGCTTGATCTTTTGTGACCTTTTCATTGTTTGTCAACTAGATTATCAGAAAAGAGACATGGATGGTTTTGATTTTGTTCCAATCCTTCATTTTAATGGAGGAACCAGTAGAGAGAAATGAAGGTTATCAAAAACAAAAATCTATGTTGAAAACTTTAAATAATAAACCTTTGGGGAAAAAAGAAGGGAATTTATGGATATTAGAGAGTGTGCTTAACTGGGAGAAACTTGGCCTTTATGCTGTTGTCAGCAGAATGGAGTGATTATAAATCTTGGACCTACTTTACTCCTAGTAAAGCAGTTTTAGATGTTAAGGGAAGGGAACAAAATTTTCCAGTCCAGTACAGCGCCACTGCAGCAAATGAGATTGCTCATGGCAATACCACATGAATGGTTCCCTTGCCAACACCAAGTATTATTACATCTAAATTAAGCATCTCCCAAAAGGCTGTGAGTCATTACCGTCTTCAGGAAGAACAATAACCAGGCACTGACTTGATCACTTTTGCTATGACTGATCACATTATGAATTATCCCATAAATATACTATATCAGTCTGCTGCCATAACAGAGCACCACGAACTGTGTGACTTAAACAATATAACTTTATTATGTCACGATCTGGAGGCTGGAAGTCCAAGATCTGCTATTGGCAGAATAGGTTCCTTCTGAAAGCTGAGAGAATCTGATCTAGCTTCTGGTGGTTTGCTGGCTGTCTTTGGTGTCCTTCGGCTTGTAGAGGCATCACCTTGGTCTCTGCCTTTGTTGTCACATTATCTTCCCTCTGTGTATGTCTCCAAATTTTACCTTTTTAAGGCATATTGGATTAGGGCCCAAGTATAATGACCTTATCTTAACTATTATATCAACAATAACTTTATTTCCAAATAAGGTCACGTTCTGAAGTGCTGAAGGTCAGGACTTCAACATGTAATAAGACTGTGAATGAACCTACTGTCTGTTAAGCACGTTTCATCTGTTACTCACATGTGTTTTTATCTTAAATCAGTTTCCTTTAAATGAGAAACAGTGGGAATTTCCAATTCTTGAAGTTTTGTCTCCTTTATTTGGAACTGGAGTCCAAGGGAATAGTTCCAACTTGTTTTCTCTCTAGGGCCCCCTCATGACCAGACTCTATGCTATTTGAAACCTGGAATAGAACACATGGGATGCATTCTGGTAAAGTGACTCAGACCTCTGACTCATTCTGCCCTGCACAGAGATTACCAGATAAGCTGCACCTTGGAACACTGCAGAGGGGAAAATAGCAGCCTTTTCCCTTAGCGTTCAGAACACAAACCAGAAATTATTCCCAATTCCCAATAAATTCCTTCCTAGTAAAAGTTGAACATCTACTCAGACTGCAGTGAAGTATCTTTGCACCATGGTAACTGGTGATTTCAGACTGAAAGAACCAGTCTGAAACCTGGTTTACCAATTTTAAGCATCAAATATGATTTTTCATTGTTTGAGTTTAGAGTTTTTTTGGAGTTTGGGATGAAATTGCCTTGAATATTTACCTACCTTATTCTGTCATAAAATGTGTAGTGATATTTGAGGAAGTAGATATTACTTTTGATTAGCATATTCTTTAAAATGCCAAACACTTATGCTGGAGGTGATTTTTCAAATCTGTTCAGCAAATCAATGGAACTATATGTAACCACTGCCTTTGTTTCCTTTTGGGTCCAGGGATTCCAACTCCTACTTGTTGAGAAGGAGTTGACATTTGATGATGCGTGCTCATGATATATCAGGCAGTGATTTGCAAGCATTGTCTTATTTAATCCTCACAGCAACCCCATGTGGTAGAGGGGATATGATTACCTCTGTATTGGTTAAGGTAACTCTAACAGCAGCAACAGATGGACCCCAAATCTCAAAGACTCAATACATAACATTCATTTTTGGTTATGCAGCAAAATCCAGTTTAGTGTTTCAGGTGGGGTGGCCAGGGGTGATTCAGATACCATCTTTTAATATGTGGCTCCCAAGGTTGCCTGAGACATCTCCATCCTATCTCTTCAAGATGGAGAAGAACTTGGAGGGCCAAAATTGGAAGGTTTTATGGATCTTGTCAGAACATAGCATCTGTCACTTCTCACATTACATCAGCCCAGTCACATGGTTACATCTGACTGCAGGGAGGCTGAGAAATGCAGTCTAGTTACTTGCCAAGAAGGAGAACCAGTTTGATGAACAATTAGCCAGTCTCTGCCACAGTCTCCATCTTGGAAGTGAGGGTGTTGGAATCTGGGAAGGTTAAATCATTTGTTTAATGCAGAGCTGAGACCAAAATCTGGGTCTGTTTGTCCAAGCACTGTGTTTATTACGTGGGGTATGATGCCCACTCAGGGGCTCACTGGTAAGTCACCAGGTGTCAGTCATTGTCTGAACTCCAGGTATCAGACAGCCTAGATAGACATCCTCAAGCAATCCTTGGTTGGAACTCTTATTCTCCATACTCTTGGTACCAAGCCTCTTCCTCTTTATGTTCATATCTTTGCTTCTTTAAAAAATCATTTTAATTTTTGACCTTGTGAAGTGAAGTGAATACCATGTGAAGTGAAGTGAAAGTTGCTTAGTCATTTCCGACTGTTTGTGACCCCATGGACCATACTGTCCATGCAATTCTCCAGGCCAGAATACTGGAGTGGGTAGCCTTTCCCTTCTCCAGGGGATCTTCCCAACCCAGGTCTCCTGCATTGCAGGTGGATTTTTTTTAACTGAGCTATCAGGGAATCCATGTAAGTTCTAAGAATTCATGCTGCTGCTGCTGCTAAGTCACTTCAGTCGTGTCCGACTCTGTGCGACCCCATAGACAGCAGCCCACCAGGATCCCCTGTCCCTGGGATTCTCCAGGCAAGAACACTGGAGTGGGTTGCCATTTCCTTCTCCAATGCTTAAGAGTGAAAAGTGAAAGTGAAGTCGCTCAGTCGTGTCCGACTCTCAGCGAACCCATGGACTGCAGCCCACCAGGCTCCTCCATCCATGGGATTTTCCAGGCAAGAGTACTGGAGTGGGGTGCCATTGCCTTCTCCAAGAATTCATAGTAAATATAATTATCAGCTCCTCAGATAGAGGAGATTTGGAAAAATAAGTCAAATAGATAATAATAATAATAAATAGTACTATGAGGTGAAGGATAGGACATGATGTAGGAAGGAAGGAATTCTGATGTTTTTTGGCTGCCTGCCTCTAGAATTCAAGGACATGGGTATTCTGGTTTACCTGCTTGAGATATAACTTTTTCAAATCTGTGTTCAGAATAGAGAGCAGCCCAATCAGTGGAAATTTTTAGTGGTAGAGATTAAAAAGAAAATGAAACAGTGTTACTTTTGAGCACTGTTGTAACTCCTAATAAGGAAATTCTGAGCAGTTGAGGTGTTAGGAGTTCTCAGTTCAAATCTGACTGAAGAGTCCAAAGGTGTTTAAAGCAAATGACAAACACAGTTAGGTGGCTTTCATTGTGTGAATTTAACAATCAGTGTGTGCGTGTCATCTGAAGTGTAAATTACAATATGAAACTAATTCAGAGCTAATAATTCATAGCTTCTTGAGGACAATGGCATAATGAAAAAGTGATACCTGAAATTAGAGTGTGGACTTGTGTTCCTACTCTGAGCTATGAGCAGTTCTTGGTAACCAGACATAACTGTAATGAGGGACTCGAAATTCCCTATTTAAAAAATGGTTTATCATATCAGTGGCAACAGTACTTTGTCTGAAAAAATGTCCTCAGCAACAGAAGTGTTTAAAATTTAGAATCCTTATAATTTGTAGGTAGGTAGCTCCTTTTGCAGATGGCCAAAAATATTTCAAGATACCAGATGAAGTCTACAAAGTAGTCTCTCTAGAGTACGTTATGAAATTCCTGTTTTATATCTACAGTAAACTGAAGTTAAAAGGCAACTTGATGTTTTCATTGTTTTTACCTATTGTCCACTTTCAGATGGATTCTCAAAACTTGACCTAGCTAACTGTACTTCTCTATATTTATATCCTTCAGTGGTACAAAATAACTCAGTACTTATCATTTAGAGATCATACATTTCCTCGTTATGTGCTGTGCTGTCTTTGCTATGAGATGGCGTCCTGGAACTTTCTCCTTCTCCTCTGAAATGCTATAGAAATGTATCCATATGGAGGGGGTAGAAAAGAAGGAACATAGAAAACATAGAGCCTGGGGACTTCTCTGGTGGTTCAGTGGTTAAGAATCTGCCTTCAAATGTGGGGGATTTGGGTTTGATCCCTGGTCAGGTTATTAAGATCCCACATGCCATGAGGCAGCTAAGCCTGTTCCTATGTGCCACAACAAAGAGCCAGAGCAGCCAAAAATACTTTCAAAAAAAGAAAGAAAGAAAACAGAGCCTGCTCCAGGTATAAACTCTCCTCAGGACCCAGGAATTCCCACTGACTTCCTGGGCAACTGTGCAGTGGGAATGAGATAATAAGATCAGATGCTCTGAAGACACTGCCCCATCAAGAGGCTGTGTGGAATTTAAGGGATGCTAACTTGGAATACAGAATGAAGCAGGGCAAAGACTAATAGAGTTTTGTCAAGAAAATGCACTGGTCATAACAAACACCCTCTTCCAACAACACATGGACTCTACACATGGACATCACCAGATGGTCAACACCGAAATCAGATTGATTATATTCTTTGCAGCCAAGGATGGAGAAGCTCTATACAGTCAACAAAAACAAGACCAGGAGCGGACTGTGGCTCAGATCATGAACTCCTTATTGCCAAATTCAGACTTAAATTGAAGAAAGTAAGGAAAACCACTAGACCATTCAGGTATGACCTAAATCAAATCCCTTATGATTATACAGTGGAATTAAGAAATAGATTTAAGGGCCTAGATCTGATAGATAGAGTGCCTGATGAGCTATGGAATGAGGCTCGTGACATTGTACAGGAGACAGGGATCAAGACCATCCCCATGGAAAAGAAATGCAAAAAAGCAAAATGGCTGCCTGGGGAGGCCTTACAAATAGCTGTGAAAAGAAGAGAAGTGAAAAGCAAAGGAGAAAAGGAAAGATATAAGCATCTGAATGCAGAGTTCCAAAGAATAGCAAGAAGAGATAAGAAAGCCTTCCTCAGCGATCAATGCAAAGAAATAGAGGAAAACAACAGAATGGGAAAGACTAGAGATCTCTTCAAGAAAATTAGAGATACCAAGGGAACATTTCATGCAAAGATGGGCTCGATAAAGGACAGAAATGGTATGGACCTAACAGAAGCAGAAGATACTAAGAAGAGGTGGCAAGAATACACAGAAGAACTGTACAAAAAAGATCTTCATGACCCAGATAACCACGATGGTGTGATCACTCACCTAGAGCCAGACATCCTGGAATGTGAAGTCAAGTGGGCCTTAGAAAGCATCGCTACGAACAAAGCTAGTGGAGGTGATGGAATTCCGGTTGAGCTCTTTTAAATCCTGAAAGATGATGCTGTGAAAGTGCTGCACTCGATATGCCAGCAAGTTTGGAAAACTCAGCAGTGGCCACAGGACTGGAAAAGGTCAGTTTTCATTCCAAACCCAAAGAAAGGCAATGCCAAAGAATGCTCAAACTACTGCACAATTGCACTCATCTCACACGCTAGTAAAGTAATGCTCAAAATTCTCCAAGCCAGGCTTCAGCAATATGTGAGCCATGAACTTCCTGATGTTCAAGCTGGTTTTAGAAAAAGAGGAACCAGAGATCAAATTTCCAACATCTGCTGGATCATGGAAAAAGCAAGAGAGTTCCAGAAAAACATCTATTTCTGCTTTATTGACTATGCCAAAGCCTTTGACTGTGTGGATCACAATAAACTGGAAAATTCTGAAAGAGATGGGAATACCAGACCACCTGACCTGCCTCTTGAGAAATTTGTATGCAGGTCAGGAAGCAACAGTTAGAACTGGACATGGAACAACAGACTGGTTCCAAATAGGAAAAGGAGTTCGTCAAGGCTGTATATTGTCACCCTGCTTATTTAACTTATATGCAGAGTACATCATGAGAAAGGCTGGGCTGGAAGAAGCAGAAGCTGGAATCAAGATTGCCGGGAGAAATATCAGTAACCTCAGATATGCAGATGACACCACCCTTATGGCAGAAAGTGAAGAGGAACTCAAAAGCCTCTTGATGAAAGTGAAAGTGGAGAGTGAAAAAGTTGACTTAAAGCTCAACATTCAGAAAACGAAGATCATGGCATCTGGTCCCACCACTTCATGGGAAATAGATGGGGAAACAGTGGAAACAGTGTCAGACTTTATTTTTTTGGGCTCCAATATCACTGCAGATGGTGACTGCAGCCATGAAATTAAGAGATGCTTACTCCTTGGTAGGAAAGTTATGACCAATCTAGATAGCATATTCAAAAGCAGAGACATTACTTTGCCAACAAAGGTTCATCTAGTCAAGGCTATGGTTTTTCCTGTGGTCATGTATGGATGTGAGAGTTGGACTGTGAAGAAGGCTGAGTGCCGAAGAATTGATGCTTTTGAACTGTGTTGTTGGAGAAGACTCTTGAGAGTCCCTTGGCCTGCAAGGAGATCCAACCGGTCCATTCTGAAGGAGATCAGCCCTGGGATTTCTTTGGAAGGAATGATGCTAAAGCTGAAACTCCAGTACTTTGGTCACCTCATGCAAAGAGTTGACTCATTGGAAAAGACTCTGATGCTGAGAGGGATTGGGGGCAGGAGGAGAAGGGGATGACAGAGGATGAGATGGCTGGATGGCATCACTGACTCAATGAATGTGAGTCTGGGTGAACTCCGGGAGTTGGTGATGGACAGGGAGGCCTGGTGTGCTGCTATTCATGGGGTCGAAAAGAGTCGAACACGACTGAGCGACTGAACTGAACTGAACTGAACCTCAAACATGACTATTGGACATGGGTGCAGAGGCAGAGAGAAAGAAGGCACTGGGAGGAACTACATGCCACTCCAGGAAGCCCAGGTAAGTTGATTGCTGGTGAATGAACAGAGTAGAGTAGGTGTCCCAATTGATGGTATTTTACTTGCTGCATCTCTGGTGGACACTTTGATTCAAATTTGTATGAAAACTTGTATTATTCATAGCCATTCTTTCTTTTTATTACATGCCCACTCCCAACATATCCATACATCTACTTTGCACCAAGGACATGGAAGAAGAGATTTGGATACTCCAGCTTAGTATTCCTGAGGTGTTGAGTCCAACTGGCTCCCCACTCACTGGCTTCTTCTTAAAATAAAATGGTGTTCCAATTACCTACTGCTCTTTAACAAGCCATCACCAGAGCCTAGAGACTTAAAATATTATCTCTCATAGTTCTTTGGGTTTGGGGGGTTCAGATGGGTAGTGTTTACTCAGGGTTTCTCATGCAGTTGTAGTCAGATGGTAATTACCTGTGAGGTTGTTTAGCACTCAGTGGGCACAGGCTTCTCATAGACTGACACCAAGATTCCAAGAGAAAGCCATAGGAGTGAGCTTTCTAAGATGCAGATGGAAGCTCCAATTCTTGTTACATAATTTGAAATATCTCAGAATATCACTTCCGTCATTTTTTATTGGTCATGCAGCTCCCTAAGGTCAGCCCAGATAGATGATAAAATAGAATTAGCAGTGGTGGCTGGCAAATGTTTAACAGTGGGCTCTCTGGGGAGGGGGGGGTGGAAATATATATATATGTGTGTGTTTGTGTATATATATCCACACATATTATTGGTATGCAGGATATATGGCACACAATTTACAAATGATATACTCTTTATTGTAAATTCTATAGTATTAGTTGATTCCTACAGTATGAAGTAATTAATTTTAATGCAACTCTTGTATTACCAATTGATAAACCAGTATAGTTCCAACAAGAATGTGGTTGATGTTTTTGGCTTTTTAACAAAAAAGTGAAACAATGAAGACTTTTTTTCTGAACTGTGCCTGTAACAACATGAATGACCTCTTCGCCAACTTAAAGAATAGTTTTCAAATACTGGAATAACGTGTCCTCAGAATTTTTTGTGTGTGTGTGTGCTATTCACCATGTGATGGCTAGAAACACAATCCATTTTTAAGTGTGTAATTATTAACAACTTTTCCTCCATGACTTTCTTAAGACAGGCACAGAAAAGGCACAGCTCTTTTCTGAAAAGAGCTAGATAGTAAATATTTTAAATTTTGCCAAAAAGAAAAATTGAGGACTTTATGTGGGAACTTATATAATAACAATTGAAAAGCGTTTAGCTCATCGACATACGGAAACAAGCAGTGGGCTGAGTTTGGCCTGTGGGCTATAATTTGCCAACATCTGCTGTAGAAAATCAATAAAACAATTAAGCTAGCTTTGATTTGTAGTGTTTGCCAATTTTCATAACATAAATACTCTTACTATGGGCAATTTCAAGGTACCAATGTGATATCGTCAAAACACGGTTAGAGGGGACTTCCTTGGTGGTCCAGTGGCTAAGACTCTGACCTCCCAGTGCTGGGGGCCTGGGTTCGATCCCTGGTCAGGGAACTAAATCCCACGTGCTGAAACTAAAAGGGGCCATGTGCTGCAACTAAGAGCCAGCACAGCCAAATAAATAGATGAATATTTAAAAAAAAAAAAACAAACACGGTTGGCTGAAAGAGCAGATCTGAGGTAATATCACAAAAAAGAAGAATAGATCATCATCATGTTGTACACTTCCCAATCTGGTTTTCTCTTTTTTTACAAATAAAATAGTAATGCAGTTAAAGTGTATAACATATGCAATAGATGTAAATAATCTCAAGAACATAGATAATGTAGTAGAATAATTAGGAAGCAATGAGTTTTGAGAATTTATGACTTGTTTTTAATATGATTTATATAATGTGTAATATTTAATTTTTATAATGGCTGTGTTTAATTTATAAATGGTGGGTTTGAAAATTTCCTGAAAATTTTACAGTCATCTGTTACCAACCTGTACAAGTCAGTGCAAGCACACCACTGGGAATTAGACCCCAATTCTTTTTTTGTATATTTTTTTCATTTATTTTATTGAAGTGTAATTGATTTAAAATATTGTGTTAATTTCTACTGTACAGCAAAGTGATTCAGTTTTATACATTTATAAATTCTTTTTCATATAATTTTCCATTATGGTTTATCATATGATTTATCATTATGGGACTTACCTGATGCCTCAGATGGTAAAGAATCTGCCTGCAATGCAGGACACCCGGGTTTGATCCCTGGATTGGGAAGATCCCTTAGAGAAGGGAATGGCAATCCACTCCAGTACTCTTGCCTGGAGAATTCCATGGACAGAGGAGCCCACCAGGGTACAGTCCACGGGGTCGCAAAGAGCTGAACATGACTGAACGACTAAAGCAACACATTGAATATAGCTCCCTGTGCTATACAGTAGGAACTTGTTTATCCATTCTGTATATACCAGTTTGCATCTGCTAATCCCAAACTCCCAATCCATCCCTCCCCCTTGTCCCTTCCTCCTTGGTAACCACAAGTCTGGTCTCTATGTCTATGAGTCTGGTTTACTTTCATAGATAAGTTCATTTGTGTCATATTTTAGATTCCACGTATAAATGATATCATATGGTATTTGTCTCTGTCTGACCTACCTCACTTAGTATGATAATCTCTAGGTGCATCCATGCTGCTGCAAATGACATCATGCCATTATTGTTTACGGTTTAATATTTCATTGTATATATGCACCACACCTTCTTCATTCCTTCATCTGTTGGTGGACATTTAGTTTGCTTCCATGGCCCAGCTGTTGTAAATAGTGCTGCAGTAAGCGTTGGATACACGTAACTTTGGGAATTAGTTTTCTCTGAATATATGCTGAGGAATTGAATTCCAGGATTACATGACAACTCTGTTTTTAGTTTTCTGAGGAAGCTTTATACTGTTTTCCACAGTAGGTGTACCAACTTACATTCTAACTAACATGGTAAGAGGGTTCCCTTTTCTCCACACCCTTTGCAGCATTTATTTGTAGACAGAATGATGGCCATTCTGACTGGTGTAGCTACTACCTCATTGTAGTTTTGATTTATTTCTGTAATAATTAGTCCAACCAGTCCATCCTAAAGGAGACCAGTCTTGGGTGTTCTTTGGAAGGACTGATACTGAGGCTGAAACTCCAGTACTTTGGCTACCTCATGCGAAGAGTTGACTCATTGGAAAAGACCCTGATGCTGGGAGGGATTGGGGGCAGGAGGAGAAGGGGACGACAGAGGATGAGATGGCTGGATGGCATCACCAACTCGATGCACATGAGTTTGGGTGGACTCTGGGAGTTGGTGATGGACAGGGAGGCTTGATGTGTTGCGATTCATGGGTTTGCAAAGAGTCGGACATGACTGAGCGACTGAACTGAACTGAATAATTAGTGGTGTTGAGCATATTTTCATATGTGTTTTGGCCATCTATATGTCTTCTTTGGAGACATGTCTATTTAGATCTTCTGCCCATTGGGGGCTTTCCAGGTGGCTCTAGTGGTAAAGAACCCACCTGTCAATGCAGGAGACATAAGAGACATGGGTTTAATCCCTGGTTTGGGAAGATCCCCTGGAGGAGGGCATGGCAACCCACTCCAGTGTTCTTGCCTGGAGAATCCCACGGACAGAAAAGCCTGGCGGGTTACAGTCCATAGGGTCACAAAGAGTCACACACGACTGAAATGACCTAGCATGCACACCCATTTTTGATCAAGTTGTTTATCTTTTTTGATATTGAGCTACATGAGCTGTTTGTATATTTTGGAGATTAAGCCCTTGTAGGTTATTTCATTTACAAATATTTTTTCCCATTCTGAGGGTTGTCTTTTTGTTTTTTTCTTTGTTTCCTTTGCCTTTTTGGCTTTTATTTATATTGCTTTGGGAGACTGACCTAAGAAAACATTGGTACAGTTTATGTCAGAGAGTATTTTGCCTATGTTCTCTTCTAAGAGTTTTAAAAAATTATTTGTTTGTTTATTTATTTTTTGGTTGCATGAGGTCTTCATTGCTGTATGTGGACTTTCTAGTTGCAGCAAGCAGGGGCTGCTCTGTGTTGCAGCGCATGGGCTTCTCATTGAGATGGCTACTGTTGTAGGGAACATGGGTTCTAGGCACTCAGGCTTCAGTAGTTGTGGCTCATGCAGTCTAGAATGCAGGCTCAGTAGTCATGGAGCATGAGCTTAGTTGATCTTTTAAATGTGGAATCTTCCCAGACCAGGGATTGAACCTATGTTCTCTGCATTGGCTGGCAGAGTCTTATCCACTGTACTAACAGGGAAGTCCTTCTTAGAGTTTTGTGGTGTCAAATCCTATATTTAAGTCTTTAAGCCAGGTAGAGTTTATTTTGTGTATAATGTGAGGGTTTGTTCTAATTTCATTGATATACATGCCACTATCCAACTTTCCCAGTACCACCTGCTGAAGAGACTATCTTTTCTCCATTGTATATTCTTGCTTCCTTTGTCAAAGATTAATTAACAGGTGTGTGAGTTTGTTTCTGGGTTCTCTGTTCTATTCTGTTGATCCATATGTCTGTTTTTGTGCCAATGCCATGCTGTTTTGATTCCTGTAGCTCTGTAGTAGTGTCTGACATCTGGGAGGCTTATGCCTCCTGCTTTGTTCTTTTTCCCCAGGTTTGTTTTAGCAATTTTGGGTCTTCTGTGTTTCCATCTAAAGTTTAGGATTATTTGTTCTTGTTCTGTGAAAAATGTCATGGGTAATTTGCTATGGATCACTTTGGGTAGTATAACCATTTTAACAATGTTAACTATCCCAATTTAAGAGCATTGGACCCCAGTTCTTGATGTGAGGTGGAGTGTACGCCCTTAGGGAGGGAAGGAATTGAAGATGGCCAACTTTGGAGACCATTTACCAAAGAAAGGGATTGCTCCTGGTACCCAAGACTGTGTCATCAGGTTCTAGGCTTTCTTCTGTGAATCAAGAAAAATTAGGATCTCTAGATGGGTAAGATGGGGAGGGAGACGGGAGTGATGTTCAAGTGGAAAGGGACATGCATATAACTATGGCCAATTCATGGTGATGTTTGATAGAAACCAACACTACTGTAAGGCAATTATCCTTAAATTAAAAATAAATGTAAAAAAAAGAAAAAGTAGGATCTTAATTTATGATTCCTAGTTTACTTATCTGATTTTATGCACTTCAGTCAGTGATATCATATTTCTGACAGTTAATAATCTTGGCCTAGATTAAGAGTGGGTAGGGCCATGCTGCAGCTAGAGATAATGGGTCATGTGCACAGTACTGAACAGCACTGGGTAATTAGTCTTTCGAGTCCTCAGTTCAGTTCAGTTCAGTTGCTCAGTCATGTCTGACTCTTTGCAACCCCACAGACTGCAGAATGCCAGGCTTCCCTGTCCATCACCAACTCCCAGAGCTTGCTCAAACTCATGTCCATCGAGTTGGTGATGCCATCCAACCATCTCATCCTCTTTCATCCCCTTCTCCTCCTGCCTTCAACCTTTCCTAGCATCAGGGTCTTTTCCAGTGAGTCAGTTCTTCACATCAGATGGCCGAAGTATTGGAGTTTCAGCTTCAGCATCAATCCTTCCAATGAATATTCAGGACTAATTTCCTTTAGGATTGGTTGGTTTTGATTTCCTTGTAGTTCAAGGGACTCTCCTCCAACACCACAGTTCAAAAGCATCAATTCTTCAGTGCTCAGCTTTCTTTACAGTCAAACTCTCACATCCCTACATGACTACTGGAAAAATCATAGCTTTGACTAGACAGACCTTTGTTGGCAAAGTAATGTCTCTGCTTTTTAATATGCTGTCTAATCTGGTCATAGCTTTTCTTCCAAGGTGCAAGCATCTTTTAATTTCAGATGGCTGCAGTCACCATCTGCAGTGATTTTGGAGCCCAAGAAAATAAAGTCTGTCACTGTTTCCATTGTTTCCCCATCTATTTGCCATGAAGTGATGGGACCGGATGCCATGATCTTCATTTTTTGAATGTTGAGTTTTAAGCCACCCTTTTTACTCTCCTCTTTCACTTTTATCAAGAGGCTCTTTAGTTCCTCTTCACTTTCTGCCATAAGGGTGGTGCCATCTGCATATCTGATATTTCCCCCGGCCATCTTGATTCCAGCTTGTGCTTCATCTAGCCTGGCATTTTGTATGATGTACTCTTCATAGAAGTCAAATAAGCAGGGTGACAGTATACAGCCTTGACATACTCCTTTCCTGATTTGGAACTAGTCTGTTGTTCCATTTCTAGTTCTCCTGTTGCTTCTTGACCTGCACACAGATATCTCAGGAAACAGGTAAGGTGGTCTGGTATTCTCATCTCTTGAAGAAGTTTCCACAATTTGTTTAGAGTCCTACTTGGATACAAACATCACAGCTACCCCTGCCTCTACTCATTAGTCACCTCCCATGCTGGGGACCAAGGCTCTAGTCCCAAAAGCCTTGTCTTCCCCCTCTGGTCTCTTCTATTCAGCTAAAGACATTCAGTAATGTATCCTGGTTTGTCACCAGTTTCCTCCCAGGTTTTACCATCATGGGCTGAGCTAGTGAGATCTCATAACATTCTTTGAACCACATTTTTCACAAATCTTTTTTTCCCAGTCACTTCCTGTCTTTCCTATTCTTTATAGGTTTCATAGTTTTTCCTTTTCCATATGACCCTGCTCCTTTTCAGAAACCCTGATTCATTCTTCACTGCCACTTCTCCTGCCTACATATTACCACACTTTCTTCCAGTAACTTCTTAATTATTTGTAATTAAAAAGCCAATAAAAAAATCTTTCTATATGTCATCAAAATGTCTAAGGCTCTTCACTTAAATGTGATATTTCTGGTACTCCTGTCACCTTATTTGGGAACCTCTCTTGTAAGTTCACAATCACTTTGGGAAATGGGCATATAACAAGAAGGCATTTTGAATAAATTAATGTATCACTGCAACTTATGATAAATAAAAATTATACATTGTTAGACCTTCAAAAGTAATAAGCAGGCAATTCTGTTTTACTGAAATCCTTCAGT
The DNA here is from genome assembly GCF_019923935.1 of Bubalus bubalis. Lineage (NCBI taxonomy): Eukaryota > Metazoa > Chordata > Mammalia > Artiodactyla > Bovidae > Bubalus > Bubalus bubalis. The sequence continues at coordinate 114,914,728 of NC_059159.1, read as the reverse complement.
AGGAGCAGTAAGCTGACCCTTGACTTGTGAAGGAAATGGAGCATCCATGCCCACCTTCCTGAGAAATGAGCTCCATGTTATGGTAGAATTCGGCACCTCTCTTCTTAAGTCCATTTAATAAATGTTGGTGTTTGGAGAGCTAATAGGTGTGCTTTGGTTCTAGTCCTTGTAACTTCCCATAAAATGACAAAGAATCCAGAACATAGCCTGTTAAATTAATTCATTCTCAACTTCAGCACTGCTGAGGGAATTAAGAAATAGCATTTCATAAAATATATTGGTGACAATTTGAACTTTGTATAGAATAATATCTAATTCTCTTTTGCATGTTTCTTTACAAGAAGGGAAACCCTCAGGACATAGCAATATGCTAGGATGACTGCTCCTTCACTCTGTAAATACATTTTTTTAAGTGTACTGTAATGTCATTTTGATGGTTTAGTTTCTGGAAGGATTTGGCTAATTACATTTCTAGGAATGTACTCAGACCAGTTTTAGCTGCCCAGCGTTACTTTTAATAGCAGCTGTTACTTACCTTTTCTCTCACTTATTTTCCTCCCTCACCTGCTTTTGAAGTTATTTTGCTGATTTGGAGACCTGACCTTGGTTTAAATTAGTTTGTCTGTAACACTCCTGTGAATCATCTGCAATATATTAATGGTTAATTACTGCCTTGTATCAACTTGTCAGAGAAAAGCAGGCAGGAAAATTGTTCCTTTTTTGTGTGACAAAAGAAACTTGTTCAAAAGAGAAGCAGTGAAATGGGCTGGTGGATGCCCCTTTCCCATCCGTGTAGGTAAATGCTGAATTGATTCCTTAAGTTATAAGACTTAGTACATACTGAGCTGAAATAATAAATTTACACCAAATAGCCAGTGGCAATTTAAATAAATAAGAAGACTCAAACAAAAGAATAATTTAGGATTCTTTCCAGAATAGACACCTTGTTCCTTAATCAACAGTGATTGCAAAGATTGGTTGTGTGGAATTTGTGGGGAAAGAGTGGGTTATGGTAGGTTGGTGGTGTCACCTAGTGGCAGAAAAGGTAAAACAGAATAAGGTGCTAGAACTAGGATTTGGTAATTGTCTTCTTTTAGTCTTTAATGGCACCCCACTCCAGTACTCTTGCCTGGAAAATCCCATGGATGGAGGAGCCTAGTAGGCTGCAGTCCATGGGGTCGCTAAGAGTTGGACACGACTGAGCGACTTCACTTTCACTTTTCACTTTCATGCATTGGAGAAGGAAATGGCAACCCACTCCAGTGTTCTTGCCTGGAGAATCCCAGGGACGAGGGAGCCTGGTGGGCTGCTGTCTATGGGGTCGCACAGAGTCGGACACAACTGAAGTGACTTAGCAGCAGCAGTCCTTAAAAAGAATAATTTAATGCTCCTTGTATTCATAGGGTACTAGTCAATACCTCAAATATTTCAAAATTTAAAAATAGATATAGTAGTATCCAGCATTTGTTAAGTGTTTCAGTTCAGTTCAGTCGCTCAGTGTTGTCCAAATCTTTGCAACCACATGGACTGCAGCACGCCAGGCTTCCCTGTCCATCATCAACTCCCAGGGCTTGCTCAAACTCATGTCCATCGAGTTGGTGATGCCATCCAACCATCTCATCCTCTGTCATCCCCTTCTCCTCCTGCCTTCAATCTTTCCCAGCATCAAGGTCTTTTGCAGTGAGGAGTCAGTTCTTCGCATCAGATGGCCGAAGTGTTAGAGCTTCACCTTCAGCATCAGTCCTTCCAATGAATATTCAGGATTGATTTCCTTTAAGATTGACTGGTTTGATCTCCTTGCTGCCCAAGGGACTCCCAAGAGTCTTCTCCAACACCACAGTTCAAAAGCATCAATTCTTTGGCGTTCAGCTTTATTTATAGTACAACTCTCACATCCATACATAACTACAGGAAAAACCCATAGCTTTGACTAGACAGACCTTTTTTGGCAAAGTAATGTCTCTGCTTTTTAATATGCTGTCTAATCTGGTCGTAGCTTTTCTTTCAAGGAGCAAGTGTCTTTTAATTTCAGATGGCTGCAGTCATCATCTGCGGTGATTTTGGAGCCCAAGAAAATAAAGTCTGTCACTGTTTCCATTGTTTCCCCATCTATTTGCCATGAAGTGATGGGACCGGATGCCAAGATCTTCGTTTTTTGAATGTTGAGTTTTAAGCCAACTTTTTCACTCTCCTCTTTCACTTTTATCAAGAGGCTGTTTAGTTCCTCTTTGCTTTCCTCAACTCCCATGGGAGCAGGTATAAGGGTGGTGTCACCTGCATATCTGAGGTTATTGATATTTCTCCCAGAGATCTTGATTCCAGGTTGTACTTCATCCAGTCCAGCATTTCTCGTGATGTACTCTGCGTATAAGTTAAACAAGCAGGGTGACAATATACAGCCTTGACATACTCCTTTTCCTATTTGGAACCAGTCTGTTGTTCCATGTCTGACTGTTGCTTCTTGACCTGCATACAGATTTCTCAGGAGGAAGGTAAGGTGGTCTGGGATTCCCATGTCTTTAAGAATTTTCCACAGTTTGTTGTGATCCACAGAGTCAAAGGCTTTGGCATAGTCAGTATAGCAGAAGTAGATGTTTTTCTGGAACTCTCTTGCTTTTTTGATGATCCAGTGGATGTTGGTAATTTGATCTCTGGTTCCTCTGCCTTTTCTAAATCCAGCTTGAACATCTGGGAGTTCACGGTTCACATATTGCTGAAGCCTGGCTTGGAGAATTTTGAGCATTACTTTGCTGGCGTGTAAGATGAGTGCAATTGTGTGGTAGTTTGAGCATTCTTTGGCATTGCCTTTCTTTGGGATTGGAATGAAAACTGACCTTTTCCAGTCCTGTGGCCACTGCTCAGTTTTCCAAACTTGCTGGCATATTGAATGCAGCACTTTCACAGCATCATCTTTTAGAATTTGAAATAGCTCAACCGGAATTCCATCACCTCCACTAGCTTTGTTTGTAGTGATGCTTCCTAAGGCCCACTTGATTTTTGCATTCCAAGATGTCTGGCTCTAGGTGAGTGATCACACCATTGTGGTTATCTGGGTCATTAAGATCTTTTTTGTATAGTTCTTCTGTGTATTTTTGCCACTTCTCCTTAATATCTTCTGCTTCTGTTAGGTCTATAACATTTCTGTCCTTTATTGTGCCCATCTTTGCCTGAAATGTTCCCTTGGTATCTCTAATTTTCTTGAAGAGATCTCTAGTCTTTCCCATTCTATTGATTTCCTCTATTTCTTTGCACTGATCGCTGAGGAAGGCTTTCTTATCTCTCTTTGCTATTCTTTGGAACTCTGCATTTATATGGGTGTATCTTTCCTTTTCTTCTTTGCCTTTAGCTATACCATACATTTTATTTTTATTTTCTTGAACCTCCATGACTGCCCTTTGAAATAGGCCCATTATTATCTTCAGTTTGTAAGTTAACTATAAAAGACTATTCTAGAAATGGTAGTTCATGACATGAAGTATTTGTGGCTATCTTTGGCCTTCCAACTTTTTAGACTAGCATTCTTTTCATGATGCCATTATGAAATCTAATTTTCAGTGTCTTTATAATGCCTATTCCAAGAACATCTGCTGGTGACGCTTCATTGTTTTGGTTTCTAAGTGTGCTTTCATTTTAACCAAAACCAAATAGGTCATCTTGTACCTACCTGCCCATGGAGCCCTAACAGTTAGGCTCCCAACCTACACTACAGTAACTGACATACCAGCTCAGCTTGTAACACATCAGGCTAGCTGATCTGGATTGAAGAAGAGGGTTTGAAAGCATGTATTCATCTCATCCATTCGCTTAATCACCCACTAACATAATCGTTTGTCATCAAACAGTTTTATTGAGTAGCTAGTATATGATGAAATATAGACTAGATACTATAGTACAAGCTTATGAGTGATTGGTAATTTTAATTGGCTTTAATGGGCCAATACAGACACCAAAGTTTCTGACTCAGTAGCTCTGGATTAAGTCTGATAACTTGTGTGTCCAATAAGTTCCCTAAGATGCTAATGTTGGCTGTTCCAGAGACCACATTTTGAGTACTGTTGACTTAGAGCCACTTCATTCAGATTCTAACTTTTGGACACATATACACAGAGGAATAAAAGTGGCATTCATCAGATTTCTAACACTATGTTAGCTGCTTTATATTAATTATCTTTTAAAATCCTGGTGCCTTCCTTATGATGTACATCAGTCATTATTATATTTATTTTACAGGCGATTAAACTGACTCAGAAAAGGGAAATAAACTACAGAGTGGGCATACCAATCCAAGGACATCTGATTCCAAAGTTCTCAGTCTTTCCTAATTGTTCTTTGTTGGGTCACAGAGGAGGAAGCTAATTGTTAATGTCAATGATTACCTCGTCTGTATCTTTCTGGAACTGTCTTACTGAATTAGCTGGCTGTGGACATAATTCATGAGAGATAAGTTCTGGTATGAGAGATTAGAAAGTTCATGTTTCCCCAAAACTTAGTGGCTTGAAAGAGCAACAATTTGTCATTTCACATAATTCTACTGGTCTTGTCTGAACTTACTCCTGTGGTTACAGTCAGCTCATGGCTCTGCTGAACTGGTTGATCTAGGGTTGCCTCGTTCATGTGGGTGGAGTCTCAGCTGGGAAGGCTGGAATGAATAGCTAGGTGGCTGAACATCTCTCTAAATGTGGTTGTTCAGATCAGATTTCTTCACCTGAGAGCAGAAGCCTTCCAAGATGGTAGAAGCAAGAACTTTGGGCTCTTGAAGTTCCACAAGGTCCTGCCACATTCTCTTGATCAAAACAAGTCATGATATGGGGCCAGCCCACACAGAGTGAGGAAAGAGACTCCACTTCCAAATGGGAGGAGCTGGAAATAATCTGTTAATCACTTAAAATCCACCAGAACCTCCAGACAAGACTCTCTTATGTTTCTCAAGTAACATTTTTGTGGTTTTGATTGTCTTAGATTTTATTCAGAAGAAGGCCATCCTATCAGATGTTCTTAATAAGGCCATTGCAAGAGTCAAGTTACCAGTGAACATTGGGAGAGGACAGTCAGGAATTGAAGTTCTTGTTTTATAACTGATCTAGCTGATAAATCTGCTTCCTACAATGTGACTAGGCTTCAGGGCTTCCAGATTTCTTTTCAGGCTTAAAGGTCTCCAGTAGTAGAGAAGGTTTTATGAACTTCTTTTTTTTTTAAGTTTATAAAGACCTGCTTTGAATTTTCAAGAATTCATAAAAACAGGAAATTTTAAAGAGTAAAAAGACAGGATGATCAGGTTCAGTTCAGTTCAGTTCAGTCGCTCAGTCGTGTCCAACTCTTTGCGACCCCATGAATCGCAGCACGCCAGGCCTCCCCGTCCATCACCAACTCCCGGAGTTCACTCAGACTCACGTCCATCGAGTCAGCGATGCCATCCAGCCATCTCATCCTCTGGCGTCCCCTTCTCCTCTTGCCCCCAATCCCTTCCAGCATCAGAGTCTTTTCCAATGAGTCAACTCTTCGCATGAGGTGGCCAAAGTACTGGAGTTTCAGCTTTAGCATCATTCCTTCCAAAGAAATCCCAGGGCTGATCTCCTTCAGAATGGACTGGTTGGATCTCCTTGCAGTCCAAGGGACTCTCAAGAGTCTTCTCCAACACCACAGTTGGAGCATCAATTTTATATCAATTTTTTATCAATTTTATAAAAGCATCAATTCTTCGGTGCTTAGCTTTCTTCACAGTCCAACTCTCACATCCATACATGATCACTGGAAAAACCATAGCCTTGACTAGACAGACTTTTGTTGGCAAAGTAATGTCTCTGCTTTTCAATATGCTATCTAGGTTGGTCATAAAACCCTTAAGCTTAACACAGGGAACCCAGCTTGGCGCTCTGTGATGACCTAGAGGGATGGAACAGGGGGAGGGGAAGAAGGCTCAAGAAGGAGGTGATACAGCTTATTTGCATTGTTGTACAGCAGAAACCTGTACAACATTGTAAAGCAATTTTCTTCCAATTAAAAATAAATAAATACCTGGGGGGAAAATCCTAAGCAATATGAAACTGGGCAAGTTCATATTTGTCTATGGCATAATTTAGTTTGAAAAATATGTTAGTACATCTCAAGCTTCATACTTGTAACAAAATAGTATCAGGCCCAGCAGAAACAGGTGGCCCATTCAATTAATATGATTTGAGGTCTAATAAAGTGAGTTGTTTTATTAGGTGAAGGCAGAGTGAGGGATACTGCTAGGAAGAGGTTAGTGAGCCTGAAAGGAAAGGGAAGGGAGAAGTTTCTAGAACCTGGAAGGAGAAGGTTGACAAGATAGGGCTATCTCAGGAAGAGCCTTTGGTCAAGGAGTGTCCAAGTTCAAAGTGACCCCAAACGAAATGAAATAGAAGACTACACTCGCTGCCATCACTCTCCTCCCTCCTTCCCAGCACCTGTTCGGGTTTTCCATTGGCTGGAGCCAGCAGGAAACCAGAGTCTAGAGGAGACTCTTGATGTTGTCCAGAAGGTCATTGTGTGAGTACTGGCAGAGAGCAGAGTGGAGCAGGAGGGAGACCCGCTCTGCAGGGACCAAAGGAAGACGACTTGCAGGGAAACATTCAATTAAATGTTCAACTGATGGATGGAGACAATAGATAACCCTCTCCAAAGTCATCTGTGAGACCTGTTACAAAATTTTCAAAAGTAGATGAAATCTGATTTTGAGGCTTTTGAGGTTCTTACCATCTTAGAAGGAATAAAAGGATTTGAATTTGGAAATATAAAAGAGGAGACATTTGAGATAGGAGTGTCCCATGTGACTGGTAGGGGGTCATCAGTCCTTTCCCTGGAGCCTGGGCAGTATGTTTTGAAAGGCCATCCAGAGAGACTCATAGATACCCCTTTCAGTTTGGGAGACACAGTGGGCATGTTATCATTCTCGCCTGGAAAATCTAAAGGACAAAAATGTGCTGACACCTATGTTGACAGTGGGACATAGAATAGGTGGCCGCATGCAGTCACCTTCACCCCAAGAAAATTGTTGGGAGTAGTGGGTGCAGAGCTATTTATGCTAGGCCAGATCTGGGCTATGTGTGCAAGAGAGCCAGCGTGCATTATTTTTAATAGATATTGCACAAGTGGGCTGACTTGAAGTGAAAACAAAGCAGATCTCACCTGAGATAAGCTGGAGTCAGAACGAGCTTCTTCAGGGCTGGGGGACATGAGAAGTGGATTCCACCCATCCAGGAGCACAGGGAGACAGGAGATGAGCGCAAATACAGACCCACAGGGAGCCCATGAAGGTGACCCACCTGTGAAGTGCAGAGAACTCTAAAATACAGGTACACGGAAAAGTACTATTAGTCTCTCAGTCACATCTGACTCTTTGCAACCCTATGGACTGTAAACTTCCAGGCTCCTCTGTCCATGGCACTCACTCCTCTGTCCAACTCCTCTGGACTCCTCTGTCCAACCCACTCCAGACAAGAATACTGGAGTGGGTTGCCATTCCCTTCTCCAGGGGAATCTTCCTGACCCAGGGATTGAACCCTGGTCTCTTGTATTGCAGGCAGATTCTTTACCATCTGAGCCACCAGGGAAGCCCACACTGGAAAGTAACAGACAAGTAATAACTTTCCTGCTTATCTGACTTCATCTTACTTTCTTCATGTTCCAATTCCAAAGTGGTCAGAAACTACAGTTGGCAAGATGAATGAGGAGTCGAAGGGAAGGTGGGGAAAGAATGAACTGATCACGCTCCCTCCCACCAGTACCTGGCCTTGCTAGGGGAGGTAGAAATTTAACTCTACTCAAGATTGCAATTTTGGCTACTCAGCTTAGGCTTCATCTTGCAAGTGAAATGCCCGAGAAGCTTTGTTACCTAAGACCATGCAGAAAAATCTTGAGGTTTGCCTAGTTTTGTTTTTTTTTTTTTTACATAGGATCAAGGCAAGAACTAACCCCACAGCATGAACTGCATATTTTTAGTTCTGCTTGCACTACATATCTATACATATAGAGAAAGCCGAGCTACTGTTTCCTCTAAGATAAGGTGGTCTTGTCCCTCCCCCATTTCATACATTCCTATATGCCAGGTATTAGTTCCTTTGAGTTCTTTCTTCTTAAAAAACCATCTCAATTTTAACTATATGAGAATTTGTTGGAAGTTAGATGGACAAAGCACCGAAGGAGGTGGCAAACTGTGTGTTTTTACTTATCTTCTAAGGATATCCCTGGGCTTCCCTGGGGGCTCAGCTGGTGAAGAATCTGCCTGCAATGCAGGAGACTCCGGTTCTATTCTTGGGTTGGGAAGACACCCCAGAGAAGGGAACGGCTACCCACTCCAGCATTCTGGCTTGGAGAACCCCAGGGACTGTATAGACTGACTGAGAGACTTTCACTAAGGATATCCCTGGGCCTGCAACATTTTGTGTATATGAACCTGACTCAAAGTGATTCAAAACTGAACCATACTTGATAGGAAAGTATATTGATGTCAAGATGAATATTAAAAGCTAATATGTGCAGGACCAAGTTTGGGGTCATATTTAACCAAGTGACATAAAGAGAAGAAAAAAAGCTTCTTTCTTTGAAAGAGTAAGAATCCACTGTTAGAACTTTCTGATTATGAGTGTATATATTTGCAGACAAGTTTCAAGTATATGATGCTTTCTCCTTTGTATTTAATTAAGATTTATTTACAAGTGTGAACTTTTGATAGACATCCTTTGTTTGATTTTAGGTTTTGTTGTTTGCCAACTCTTCCATTTTATATTCATGTCTGTGTCAGGCACCACAATGGTACATGAATTTATTTTTGTTGCTAAAGAAGCAAGTAAACATGTTAACATTTAATCTTCCAGTAATGGAATCGGAAACAAAAATCTCAGCAACTTATAATGCTGTTCAGAGATATTTTTCCGCTGCCTGTTGTGAGAAGTTAGGGTATGTAAAATAAATGATGTATGGAACTGTAGGAATGCGACTTTTCCAGACTACCTTATGTCTAAGGAACATTAAACATAGGGTTCTCGTTTAGCAAATAAATAACCATTCATTTCAATGGCTGCATAGTCTGGACTTTCGTGCATATTTTTGCAAAGATAAGGAGAGGCCATTAGGGATTTAATATAAAATAAATCGCCAAGGGGTCTTCTTGTAGTCCTAGTCTCTCTGCCACATGGTGTGTTACTAATGTGCATAAATGGGCTTAAATGAATTTGTTATCTGTATTACATTTGCAGTATGTATATATTTATATATTATTTTTTAATTGTGTTTAAAAATAAAACATTAAATACATCATTTTGGAGAGTTGAAAACGTAAAATAACGTAAATCAATCAGCTTCAATTAGTATTAAAAATGTCAGTCTATTAGATTTGCCTATGGGTGTATTTACCCCACAGAGTTTAATATATCTTAGTTTTGTCATCCATGAGGTAGTCATATGGTTAATTTGTCACCTTATAAGAATAGACTGTTACAATCTAAGCTCGATTAATGACATAACGTTTATGCACCATTGAAAGGGTCCTTGTCTTGGTTGTTTTATTGATGCCCTAGGTCAGATTCTGAACATCGACTCTACCGGGTTCTGATGGCTTTGACTAACTGAGGAGCTTTACTGGTTTAATCTTATTTCCAGTACCACATTTACAGAAAGAAAGTGGCAGGATATGTTTTGTATCATACTAAATGATTTGATCATATTTATTATTGGATCCATCTGTAACTCACTCCAGTATTCTTGGCTGGAGAATCCCATGGATAAAGAAGCCTGGCAGGCCAGTCCATAAGGTTGCAAAGAGTCGGACGCAACTGAAGCAACTTAGCAGGCAGGCACCCATCTGGTAGTTACTGTTAAGAGTTTACCTTTAGACTTTCTCTATTTTTTACATTGGTAAGAGGAAATTGTATTTTAAAGTGATAAATGAAAATTATTTCCATTATGGTTAATAATTTATAATCTGATAAGATTTAAAAGATACATATGGTCTTCTTTGGATTAGATTCTGGAATGCTTCCAATTCATTTAAATATTACATGTTTTAAAATGTAGTAACTCATCTCATAAGGAAAGCTTTGATGTCTGCTCAGTAGAAATAGCTCTGATTAAAGAAATCATCATTTTAAGAAATTAGTTACTTAGTGATGCCAATTAGTTTTTATTGCTTTTCATTAATAACCTGCTAAGTAATGGTGAGTTGTATCCATGCTAAAATTTCTATATCTTTTCATATTGCAAATGTAGACTCTGGTATAAGTATATTCTAATGTTCTTCTGCTAATCAATTTTATTTGTGACTACTTTTTTCAAAGAAAGCAAAAACTGCTTTCGGAAAGGTATGCAGTTAGTATTTCCTTTTTAAGCAGTCTTAGTGTAATATTATCATATGTAGAAATGTTCAATTAAAATATTTATTAGCTAACTACTAGAGCTTGGTTAATATCTTTTACTCGTGTTTGTTTCTGAATACAAGTGAAATCACTGTTTTATGATCTACTACATGAAGAAAGGCAGCTGGGAGCATGTGCATGTAACCTTTGCATTTGATTCTTGAGGAAAATGCTGCTTATTTTGACTTCTCTAAATTTGACCAATTTATCATGTGAAGATTGTTATCCTTGCTTTTATCACTGCTTTACTGATGATGTTTATGGGGCATGGGCTTTAACAGCAGGAGGTGTTTTTTGAGAAATGTTAAGTGTAAAATATATCTTGTGATTTATTCATATGTTATCCAGTATTGGTTTCCACTCTATGACAATGTATGCACACAATCCAATATTACAAGTAATCTTAAATAGATTAAAATTGCTCTTGGTTCTCTATCAATCCAGGTGAACAAACAGAGGGCCTGAGGCTCAGTGCAGGGATGAGTCTGTGTGCAGAAGACTTGGGTTCAGTGTCCTCCTTTTTCTGAAGCACTAATGGATACAAAAGTTATTTAACCTCGTAGAGGTTAGCAATCCATTGCCAAAAACATGCTACAGTGCTTTGGGCTAACAATTAAAGGTTAAAAAGATGAATTGGAATTTGGATATTTTAAATTTAAAATAATAACACCCATAAATGACAGTAAAAAAACAAGAACCTCATATGCATTTTGCTCTGCTATTTCCAAATAAATGATCAATCATGTCTCTGATAGTCCTAATCTAAATTGATCTCTTAGCTACTGCCATTGCACATTTCAGGGGGCTATTTGCCACATAGGGGACATTTCAAGAAAATAAACTTTAGGGCAATGGTTCTCATCTCTTTTGTGGCCATTGAATGCTTTTTAGGTTTTTTGGTAGGTGTCACATGTGAGAATCAATAAATTACAAAGTACTCTAAGTCAATATTGATTTCAACACAATTGTTACTGCACAAAACAGAGTTTATGGTATCAATGAAGGGGTCCAGAGTGATCACACAATTTCCTGTTTGCCCTTGCAATTGTGGACCAAAACTTTCGCCATCCTGACCACTCTGGCTGAATGTGCTTATGGGTCAGAGTTCTTTAATGTTCTGATAGTCTGATACACAGGTGTACTTTGTCTAGGGCCAGCGTGGTGCAACATGACTCCTCCTATTTTTAACTTAGAAAAAGTTACACCTCCCCCTACCCCTACTCTGAATCTCATAGGCTCCCTGTTCACTATTCCATTAAGACTCTGTTGTAGCAATCTATATGCCCAATTGAGGCAAAAATAAATTTTACACACGGATCAAAATTTGGCAACACACCTCTGGCTTGCTCCTGGTACAGTCATTGAAAGTACTGATCTTAAGTTTTGATATCACTGTCCTGCATATGAAGTCTTCTAGCCTGGTGACCTGGACTGGATCCTGTGTGATGCTCTAAGGAGTTCTTTTGTCGAAGTTAGCTCCAGGGAGGACAATAGACTGGAGAAGCGCCTTTCTTCAGTGCCTCTCCTGACAGTGACCTGAATCTTACGATTTTCAGTTTGCAAGAGTCAGAGAAAGTCAAGTCTAAGGAAAGAGAGATTTTCACACCATCCATTTACTACAAAAACCTTCAGCTCCTAGATCTGTAGCCTAGTCGTATGCCTGAGGACTCTCTCAGGATGGTAGAGATAAAGAGGAAGCCTTGAACTTTCTGTGACTGAGGTGCCCGGTGTAGGTCCCTGAGAACTTCAGATGCTTAATCTTTAGGCTTTTTCTTCCTGGTAAGAACTTCATACTTAAAAATATGCAATTATTCACCCATGTTCATACCAGCACTATTCACAGTAGCCAAGAGGTAGAAGCAATCTGTGTCCATCCACACAAGCAAAATTGATATCTGCATACAATGGAATATTTTTCAGCTTTAAAAAATAGGACACTCTGATACAGTTCTTTTACAGAATCATTTCCGTTTCCTGCCCTCTTACGATGCTTGTTTCTTTGCACATCCTTCACGAGAGTCCCTGTTCTCTGTGGCCACTTCTCCCTGCTGTACCCTGACACTTGCATCCTTCTCTGCCCTTTATCTCTGACCCTCTTGACCTTCTACCAAGTTCTTTTCAAGCATCCATAAAGTCCTGTCACCTCTATCGCCCGAAGACTCACAAAGCCCTCACCTCCTCCTAGGCCCAATGCTTCTACCTTAGTTCACGCTCTTGCTCTTCATCCTTTGAACTGTATTGCAGACGCTCCTTTCTGCTCTGCACCCCCCGCCTTAGATGCACCCCTCTCTAATTCCTCCTCTTCACTTTCTAGATTTCGAGTTGGGTCATACTGTTCATCTGCTCAAAACCCTTCTGTGCCTCTCCACCTGCTGAATCAAGTCTTGCTTCCATTTTACTTCGGCTGCACCTTCTACCCTCCTTCCTGCTCTTCATTCCTGCCACGGGAATGACACACAGGTGATGTTGAGGGTTCTGTGTCCTCTAGTGGCCTGTGCTCACACCAGAACACATCTCTCACCACCACTGCTTTTCCTCCTCCTGCCTCCCTATGGGGGCTTCCCAGGTGACGCTAGTGGTAAAAAACACGCCTGCCAATGCAGGAGACATAAGAGACGCAGCTTCCATCCCTAGGTCTGGAAGATCCCCTGGAGAAAGCATGGCTATCCACTCCAGTGTTCTTGGCTAGAGAATCCTATGGACAGAGGATCCTGGCAGGCTACGGCCTATAGAGTCACAAAGAGTCAGACATGACTGAAGGAATGTAAAGCATACATGCCTGCCTGCTGACTCCTAAGCCCTTGAGACTCAGAACCTGCTTCTCTCGAGATACTTGAGCAAGAATTGGGAGCTCTGCCTCTTTGCTCTTCCAGTTCTGTTTATATTATTCTATCAGAGTGTTTATCCCTTTGTTGTAAAACTTCTGGTTTGCTTAACTGTCTCCATCCTCTAGACTGAGACTCTGAGTATGGAAATTTTGTCTTCTTGCTCTTCCTGTGAATTCCCAGCCTATAGCACAGCGCCCGCACTGAGTTGTCCCCTGTGAATTCAGTCCTAGTGAATCCATCAATCTCTTAATCCTCTGCCAGCTCCAGTTCTGTCTTCTAAATTTCCTTATTTTCCTCATTCAGATCCTTTTCCCTGCATTTATTTCTATCATTTTCACCATTCCTTTCCTGCTTTTCCTGAGTGTAAGGGGAGCCATTATAGTGAAGTTTTACTTTATTAATAATAGTCCTTGTCATTCAATGATATTGTTCTTATTTTTGGTCTTTGAGCCAATCAGTCCATGACAGCTTCTGCAGACCCTCTTCTTAGTTGTTTAAAATATTCTTTGGGGGTTGGCAGAATTTGTAGCTTGGGTCACTGTTAGAAGAGTGTCATACTTTCTTTGTCAATGTATGTGCCACAATTTTATTAATGACCCCCATATCTTTTGAATAGGATTTTTACACAAATTATACACATAATATTAGAGTCGGGATTAAACAAAATGAGGCATCTATGAAGTGTTGGAATAGTTCTAACCAATAGTTCCAAATAGTTCCAACTTATAAATCAAAGTTCTCTCTGATTTATAAGATTCTGCAATTGTTTTACAATAGTCTCTTCATCTCAGTATCAATTTATTTGAGAAATTCTCTCAATATGAAAAGTCAGAGTCCAGGCAGAAGTGAGTAATTCAATACCAAATTAGTTCTGGTCATTTAATTACAAAGTTATATATGATTTTTATGTACTCCCAAGATTTTGAATTAATGGGATATAATCATCATGAGTTATAAAAAATGGGATATATGACTCACTAAAAGTCCCATATTTGGATGGTGTTAATGAAAGTCTGGTTTTTAACATGAATGAAATATTTATACTTCTTTCTCTTTCTGTCATCTGCCCTTTTTTGTCCTTCCTCATGCCATCTCTCTTTCTCAAACTTGTTTATAAGAAATCATAAGGTAGAGATAATGTGGGCACATCACTTCTGGAGAACTTACCCTGGCTCTCTCAGGGGCCATCACAACTCAAAATTAGGTTGGATTACAAACCAAGACAAGATGAGTCCTGAACTCCCTGTGGATTGAGGGTTGTCTTGTCTGTTTCAAGATCCAGTGGTATCTGATAAGATGTAATTTACAGAATGACCTTGGAGGGACCAGTAAGGCAGAATTTTTTCCAAAGGCAGGAATTTGTGTCAAGTGCTTGATTGTTCTCAACATTTGTCTGGGTCTTACCAGTTTGGTGACTGTAAAGTTAGGGTGCTTTGATAGTATGCAAATGTCCTTGAAGACCCCCATCATTGATGGTGGCATTATCCAGGAGAATGTAGACTTGATTTTAGGTCACCTGTGTGCCTGTGGCTGAGTCCTACACTGAATATGTAAATATTATTTACATAGTTTATATAAATTCATCATGTAGGTTGGACAGTGCTCCTTCTCTGCATCCAGCAGTTAGAACCCAGCCACCTGGGCCAGTATTGTTCACTTACACCCCCATTCACAAGCGAGGACTGTCTGCTGTCCCTGACCATATGTGAGAGCAGCCAGGGTCCATAACCTCCTCCTGCCTTACTTCATGGCAGGCAGAAGAGCATTAGGGGGATGTTTTTCTTTCTGTTAGGTCTAGATCAACATACCAATCATTTGGGGAATAGTAATAATCATTGGTGTCATGTATCAAATGATGTGTGTATTCCAGACACTGTGTTTCAAACTTAATGTAATTTGTCCCATTTAATTCTTATGGCCACTCAATGAAGTGGTTACTGTTAATAATCCCGTTTTATGGAGCAGATGTCTCAGACTTACAAAGGGTATATGGGTGTGTTAGTCGCTCAGTTGTGTTGACTCTACAACCCCATGGACTGTAGCCCACCAGGCTTCTCTCTGTCCATGGGATTTCCCAGGCAAGAATACTGGAGTGCGTAGCCATTCTCTTCTCCAGGGCATCTTCTTGATCCAGGAATTGAACCTGGGTCTCCTGGATTATAGGCAGAGTCTTTACCATCTGAGCCACCAGGGAGCTAATGAGTACCTTGTTTACAGAGGGTATATGTTAATAATCTCCTCAGGTTACTCAGCCTCAGGTGGTGGAGGAACTAAAATTTAAGCCCCAGCAATCCATGTCTAGAGGCTGAGCACATGTTGCCTCTGGTGCCTCCTAAGTGATAAGGCATATGGCTTGAGTCTGAGTTCTTGCCTCTGCCTTTCGCTAAAACCACAGTGTCTCATCTGTGGGAAAGAAATTTAAAAATCTACTTCATATAATTGTTTTGATGATTTAGTGTGTGTAAAATACGTGGTAGTTTTGTATATGTATTAAGTGGTCAATGATAGTGACTAGTCTTATTTAAAACAAAAAAGAAAGAAACTTGCCTGACTCTAGACAAAGCAATGCTTGTTAAGAAGCCAGAGGGTATCTGTGGTTGCCTAAGTCCTTACTGGGTAGCTTCATCATGTCTTTAAAGGCTCGTTCCTTTTTGAAAGTCAGATTGGAAGGAATATCAGATTTGCTAAAATTCTATATATGGAACAAGGAACTATCAAGTAGAAAGAAAAAGACTAAAATTCTAGACCTAGATTTGCGATAACCTGACTAGGTAAACAAGCTGACCGTCACCACCTCTGTGTTTTGTTTGTTTCAAGAATAGTCAAGGGCTGTGTGTGAGAATGGGGGATAGTAAATTTGGTGTGCTTTATAGACTTTGAGTAAAAAATTCTATATTCCAAATCTAAGCTAATTCAAACTAGTAATATTATAGTGGTTGAATAAATAATACCTAGAGTTCCTGCTCTCTTCTCATTCTCTTCTTGTCTGAATGGAGCTACATAGAGGTAAGGGATTCACCATCCCAAGCCACTTCCAGGAAGCTCAGAGGTAAGGGATTCACCATCCCAAGCCACTTCCAGGAAGCTCAGAGGTAAGGGATTCACCATCCCAAGCCACTTCCAGGAAGCTCAGAGGTAAGGGATTCACCATCCCAAGGCACTTCCAGGATGCTCACAGACAATATGTACTGCCATCAGAGGTTTTAATGAGATGGTCCCTTGATTGGCAGGGATGACCTTACCCTAGCTGGAGTGATTTCATTGTTCTCATTAGTCGTTGAGGACCCTTTCCACCGAACATGTGTCAACCTTCTGCCCTCCTTATAGAACACATTTATAACTTTTGCCTGTATTCCTTCTCTTGGAGTAATAACTATCATGCTTATTGTTTACTGTATGCAGTATGACTTACATTATTTACTTTATTCTTTGTATACCTATCACATTGTGTTTCAAAGAGTTTCCTTTTAGTCCACTAATTTTCAGCCCCTTCCACTAGTTTTCAACACCTTCAACCCCTCTCAATGGCCTGAAAGCTCCATCTGCATTCTCCCTTATCTGTATGTTACCCATGCAGATGTAGCAAACCCCGCCTGGTGAAATACCTTGGATTTGAGCAATTCGTTTCACTAACACTTTATCTTTGGACAAGTTACTTAGCCATAGGCATCAGTGTTAATGTCTGTAAAATGAAGAAGATGACTTTTCAGGGACATCATGGGGATTAAAGAGAATGTCACTGCAATGAAGTACAAGCCAGCACACAATGAATGCTAGCATTCCGTGGGTAGCTAACCTAATAATGCCCAAATCCAGAAAGGGGAAAAAACCCTTTACATTAAAAAAGCAAAGTAAAAACAGAGTTGAGGAAATATTTACTAATTATTCACAGATTGTAGTATTATTAATGAAGAGTGATTACAAAGTATTAAGAAAATAGCCAAATTCCTAATTTAAAGGATGAACTAAGGACCCAAACTAGTAAAGATACTTAACCTTGTGCTGTGCTAAGTTGCTTCAGTCATGTCCAACTCTGTGCGACCCTATGGACGGTAGCCCACCAGGCTCCTCTGTCCATGGGGCTTTTCAGGCAAGAATACTGGAAGAGGTTGCCATTTCCTCTTCCAGGGGATCTTTCCAACCCAGAGTTCAAACCCAAGACTCTTCATTGGCAGTCAGGTTCTTTACCACTAGTGCCACCTCTGTGTATTTAAACCCTAATATATACTTTTTCTGACAAGATTATTCTCTTTTTTTTTTGGAATAATGATGGCAAGAGTGTTCGATTCTAAGCATCAGGCCTATTTCTGTCTGCCTAAACCATGCCCCTTTGGGGAACATGGGGAAGACTCCTGCTGCCCCTCATCCTTCTCACCTGCTCTCTGTGAGGCTATGGTCCTTATCTCCTCTGCACCCCATGTCTGTACAGCCTCTGCCCTTGAGCCGTGCAGGGAGTTGGCATCCTGCTCTTGGCTACTTACTCGCTCCCTCTTCGGGAAGTGGATGCAGGTCAGCGCTGCTCCTGGAGGCTCCAGCCTATCTCAAGTGTTCAACCCGGCTCCTTCCACCTTCCTCCTTCCCAGCCCCAGCTCAGCCCTTTTCCTGGGTCCTGTCCACATCTTCTTCGAGGTCTCCCTGCATTGAAGCTTTCTTCCTTCTCTTTCTGATTCTTTCTGCCTCTCTCAGTGAGATGCTTTGGAGCTCTTCTAGAGGCAGAGTGGTCTGGTTCTTTTTCTTTTTTCCAATCCGTCATCTATTCCTTGAGTCCTTTCGCCATTACTCAACAGTATGGATGCCCCATGATCTACTTCTATGAGATAGAAACCAGAAAGTTAAATGAAATCTTGGGAATGAAAAGCACACTGTTTACTATACTTAATATTTTGGGGACTTCCCTAACAGTCTAATTTTTAAGGCTTCACTTTCCAATGCAGGGGGTGCAGGTTCAATCCCTGGTCCAGGAGATAGGATTCCATATGTCTTGTGGCCAGAAAACCAAAACATAAAACAGAAGCAATATTGTAACAAATTTAATAAGGATCTTAAAAATAGTCCATGTCAAAAAAAAAATCTTTTCAAAAATTTATTATCTCCTACTTCTCATGTGTGTACTGGGGGATGAAGACCATATGGAGCAGGGCTTGCCTACATTTGGCTCTAGCTAAAAGGTTTTAGACTAACTCATATTCACAGGTCATCAAGGAGAAATGGGTTTCCTCTTTTCAGGTCAGGCTCACTGGCCAACCTGGGGTAATGGATTTTAGAACCCACAAAATGAAGGCAAGGAACAGTGGCTGTCAAGGACATTTTGACTCCAAAGATGAGTTATGAATATCCACTAATTGAAGAGTGAGGAGAAGGCAGAAGTGAAGAAAGAGAAGATTTAACTGAGCACCTGCCTCTGGCCAGCACTGTGACTGGGTTTTCACGTGGGATCCTGTTGAATCCTTGTGAGGATGCTGGACGGTAGATCCATATTTTCACCCCCATTTTGTGGATAAAGAAATAGAGGCTTACAAAAGGTCAGGGATTTCTTATGCAGGGAGGAACGTGTCCAAACCAGGATCCAAACCAGGTTCGCGGAAAGCAGAAAAATGGTACTGAAAGGAAACGTATCCGGCATCGCAGTTTGTTGGTCTTGGTTGTGAAGTCTTCGGAGTCTGAACTTTCCACAAAAACAAGGAGCAGTCTCCTGACAGACGTAAAGGGGCAGTGACACTTTTGGCTTCTCTCCTGAGTTATTCATTTAGAAAAACAACTAAAGCAAAACAAACAAAACCCAAAACAAAAAAACCCAAATGCCAAGAAAGGAAAAAAAAAAAAAAAACTATTTTGTATCAGAGAGAGAAGTCTCTAAATCTAAGACAAAAGAAACCTTGGTTCTCTAAATATTTGTTCTAATAGATTTTGACAGTCTCCTCCAGACCTCTGCTTTCTATTCTACTTCACAGTAATAACAATAGACAAGTGAAAGAATTAGTCTTAAACTTGAACTCCAAATAATTAAAAAACCGTACTGTTCTTGACCTCAGAAAGTTTGGTCATATGCTGTCTTTCCTTGGACTTGGGAGCCTTATTGGGTTTCTAACCATGTTGTGTCTTGGATGCTTGCTAAATATGATGACACTCAAAATAAGCTGAGCAGAATTAATTCGAGGATATGAAAATAATTTCTACTTGTGTGTCTCAGTCTGATATTTGCCATATGGGAAGCTCAGCATCATTCTCGCAGCAGGCCTAATTTATGGCAAACACAAATCCACATTCAGTGAACATGGGAAAACACAGCCCTTCTCCTCTTTATTTTTATAAGATCGACTGTGGACTTCTTACTTTGCTTTGCCTGCACTGATTCTGATTTGATTAAATGCAGATTTCCTGTCAATAGGGGTGGGAAGTAGGTTGCTGCTGATGAGTACAAGAATATCAACAACATTATTGTCTTAATCAATTCAGGCTGCTGTAAAAGAATGCCATAGACTGGGTGGCTTATAATTAACAGAAATTCATTTTTCACAGCTTTAAAGGCTAGGAAGTCCAAATTCAAGGCACTGGCAGATCTGGTGTTCCCTGAGGGCCTGATTCTTAGTCTCTTGCTATATTCTCAACATGCTAGAAGGGGCAAGGGAAGCTCTCCAGGGTCTCTATTATAATTGTGTTAATCCCATTCATGAGGGCTCAAAACCTTAATCACCTCCCAAAATACCATCACAGTGGGGATTAGGTTCCAACAGATGAATTTTGTGGTGGTTGGTGAGGCAGGTGGGGGGGTGGGGGAGGGGAATGCTGGGGTGGGGGAGGATGTTGTTGGACGCAGACATTTGGTCTATAACAACCACCAAAGTTAAGGTGAAGTTTTCTAATTTTTGTATTAGTTCAAGATGGCAATGTACTTATAAAGGGGCTTATCTTGAAGCTGTGCATTCAAAGCATTCCCTGCAGAAATGTAAAAAATTTATTGTCTACCTGAAAATATGAAGATGGAGCCTGAAGGAAATTCTGTGGAAGACTTAAGCTCCTACTTGGCCCTTTTTTGAGTCTTCCCAGGAGAGAATGACCCTCAGGAGTTTTTACTTGCTCTCCCCAGTAAGTCAGGACAGCTACTGTAACTCCATCTTGAGGCTCATGTACGCATCTTTTCCTGAGACTCAAAACAACCAAACAGGGACTTAGATTTGGAAACTGACTTGGTCTGATGAACCAGACCTGTCTGAGCCTGCATGCCAGGAACTGATCAGCTCCTCTGTACATACAAATCTAAGTTTTGCTCTTTTCTTATAAGATGTGTGATCCCTGCAGTCTCTAATCACCAGAGGTAGGCCCACTCAGGTTATCATCATCTTCAGATGGGGCTTCCCAGGTGATGCTAGTGGCAAAGAACCAGCCTGCCAATGCAGGAGACGTAAGAGACATGAGTTCAATCCCTGGCTGGAAAAGATCCCCTGGAGAAGGAAATGGCAACCCATTCCAGTATTCTTGCCTGGAAAATCCCATGGACATAGGAGTCTGGTGGGCGCAGAGTAGGAGATGACTGAAGTGACTAAGCATAGCAGTCAGAATGGGCAGGGCATAATAACTAACACATCAAAGTGCTTCAGATGTGTGAAACACTGTTCTGAGAGCTTTCTCTGCATTTGTTTAATACAACAGGATATCATCACCATAGTCATCAACATCCCCATTTTACAGATGAGAAAGGTTGAGTTTTATCCTGAGGACACATGACTAGTCTGGCTCTAAAAACATTTGACCACTTCATCTCTGGAAGGGTTACAAAGGGATAATGAGTGCTTTGTGAGTTTAAGGTCCAGTATAATAACTATCAGTTAGATTCACAGAATGTTTTTAATATTTTTTAAAAATACATTTACTTGTGCTAAGTCTACGCATGGTAAGACATGTGTCTCTTTTGATTGGAATAGATCTGGTTAGCAAGTTAATATCGATGACTTCTTCCTGTTCTGATTCTTATACCTTCAGTAAAACTAAGGAAATGATTACTTAGGAAATGCTTTGTCCTTAGAAGACAAAAATTTTCAAAGAGTAGGGTACTGTGAGTTCTGAGGCTCTCGTGGTCTGTTACACAAATATTTTAAAATCAGATGAGGGCACAGAGAACTTAGTTGATGATGCTTTCAGAAGCAAGTGACTCTTGAAAAGACTCAAAGGATGAAGAAAAGACAGGTAGAAGAAGGCAGCCTAGACAGAGAAGGTTGTGAGGGTACCTATGAAAAAGGAAGCATGGTGACTGGGAATGGCGAGAAGCTGGGTGTAGCTACAGGATAGTGTTGGCTTGAAACCAACAGACTGCCAGTTATTTCTCCAGCAAGGATGGGTTTATTGGGATCAGCAGGGAACTGCAGTTAGGGGTGGAGAAGGCAATGGCACCCCACTCCAGTACTCTTGCCTGGAAAATCCCATGGACGGAGGAGCCTGGTAGGCTGCAGTCCATGAGGTCGCTAAGAGTCAGACTGAGCGATTTTGCTTTCACTTTTCACTTTCATACATTGGAGAAGGAAATGGCAACCCACTCCAGTGTTCTTGCCTGGAGAATCTCAGGGACGGGGGAGCCTGGTGGGTTGCCGTCTATGGGGTCACACAGAGTCGGACACCACTGAAGCGACTTAGCAGCAGCAGCAGCAGCAGTTAGGGGTCTGTGGCTACATGCAAATCCCTGCATGGAGGGAAGGAAATCGCATTTATAGAAGGAAAAGAAGGCTGGGATGGCTAAAATAAGCCAAGTGCATGGCTTTTCATTGGCTGAGTTTTTGCCAGGAAAAAAGAGGAATCTTTCTACTTCCTGAGTGGTCCTGCCATCATCACAGGATGTGAGAACTCCTCCTTGGTCTCCCAATTCTATTTAATTGAGGTTTCTATGAATTATTTTTTTATAATAGGAAAAGTAGAAATCTGTAGTCAGAGGTGAATAGATAAGGAGAAGCTAGCCTGTGAAGGACATTAGGTACCATGTTACTAGATCTGGCTTTCTTTTCTGGGCAGTTGGAGATTAGAGTCCAGGAGAGTCTAGTGACCATGGGTGCATTGCAGGGGTTGTTGGCATAAACAGGCCAGGATGGAACTCCTGAAGGTCTGAATCAAAGAAATGCTTTTGGGTATGGAGAAAAAGGGATGAAAGTATGAAATATGTGGAATTTTCTGCCTCAAAAAAGGAATGAACGGAAATTAGTAAGAATGAAATATATATAAGTATATACAAAAAAGGTAATAAATGTGGCACGTGATTAAATTCTTTAAAGTCAGCAATAAAGATAAATGTATACTAAATTGAATAAATTGATACTTGAGAATAAAATAGTAATATATATTATAATGATGTAATCTAATAATAGAATAAAAAATACTTTTTTTTTTTGAGAAGAGAGTACGGAAAATTTTAACAAAGAATCAAAGTGATCTAGTATACCAAAACATTGTAAGAAAGAGTCATTTGGAATTAGGATTTTTGAAAAACAAATTTTCAGCAAGTTTAACAAAATAATAGGACAGATAAAAGTATGAGTTCCCAGTTGCAGTTCTCAGATGTAGCAAATTCTGTGACTCCTTGATAGACCAGGGAGGTAGGGAGGGCTCAAGGGGGCAGGCAGCATCTGAGATCTTTCTCTTAATGGTTGTGAAGGTCCAAGAGAGATCTCCTATCTCCAAACAGTGTAAGCAACCATACATCCTGCTTCTGTGACTGTCTCCCTTCAGACCTTGCATGCATGTACTACAAGGAGCCACTGGGTTTTAATTTGCATGACTCCATTGAGGATTGTGCTCTTAAGTGCAATCAGTAAAAAAATGAAAAGGAGACCATCTAGGAGGCAAAAGAAAGAGGGGAAGATAATGAGCTTGATTTGGAATGTTTTGACTTTGAAGTAACCTGAAGTTCAACTAAGGTAATATACTCAGTAAGGACCTGGGCATTCAGGTTAGTGGTCAGGAGGGAAGTCAAGTTGTGTTGTTGTTTAGTTGCTAAGTCATGTCCAACTCTTTTGCAACCCCATGGACTGTAGACCACCAGGCTCATTTGACCATGGGACTTTCCAGGCAAGGATATTGGAGTGGATGGCCATCTTCTTCTCCAGGGGATCTTCCTGACCCAGGGATCGAACCCACCTGCTTGGCAGGTGGATTCTTTACCACTAACCCAGCTGGAAAGCCCATGGAAATCAAGACTTGAGAATTTTTGTTGTTCCTGGGGAGAAGGACAAAGTGACTAAAGAAAGGATTAGTCAGTAATGTGCTGAAAGTAAAGATAAAAACAGGGAAGCAAAAGCTAGAAGCTAATGTACATGAAAAAATAAAAGAAGCCAGAGATGGTCGGAAGCTAGTATCAGTATTAGGAGAATTAACTCATGACATTGGGCTAATAGACAGAATCCCTGTGCTCGACTCTGCTGTTGACTGGGGCTTATAGAGACAAGGACAGTGATTTCTCAAAGTCCTTTGTACCCTTGTTTCTGTTGACCAGTGTAAGCTTAAATCTAATATTTTTCTGATCTCTGCTGTTGGTATCATTTAAAGTTCTTTTTTTTTTTTTATTCCTCATGAGCATCAGTTCAAAGATAACCTTTATTCATTGGACCATCAATGAGCAAGGAGGGATGGAAGTTCAGAGCTATCTGTGGGAGCACCTGAGCTGCCTGAATCCTCTCCAAGCCTAGTAAATGAGTCCTAAAAGATGAGAGGATTCAAAATCTGGCTTCCGCTGAGAATTGAATATTCCTCCAAACTGCCTGATGCACAGCCCCAGCTGGGACCTAATGCAAGTATTTTGCTTAAGAGAACTTGCAAATGCGAGGTGCTTCTAACAATATGTGTCAAGCAGTGTGTAGCCGATGGTAGGAGTTAGATTTATGCATATTGTGGTTGTCCATTTCCAGCTGCTTTTGTGAAGTCAAACTTTTTTTATGTTAACGGATCACATTATTATCACATTTAGTGGAGAATAATGAGATATGATGGTGATACATCATTGGCAGCTCATAGCGCCATTTGAAAACATGCTTGTTTTTAAGTCTGCAATAATGGGTCAGAGAGAGAGAGGCAATCTGACGTGCACACAGTCACAACACAGCTCTCAACAGCTAGTCCTGAGTAGCTCTTTGTAAGTGTTTTTTTTTTTTGCCAGGAGGGAACCTCAATAGTGGCTCACAAGAGCGTCCTATTTCTCTCAATTAAGGGGATAAAGATATCTCAAAGTTGAGATAAGTGACCTATGGGATTTGCTAAAATTCTGGAGAGCACTCCATATAGAATGAAATGGATAGAGACTACCTCTGGGGATTAGCATTGCATGGATTCTGTAAAAAGTTTGTTTGATTTTGTAAAAAAACATTCAGCTCACCCACAGGCTACAGGAGTCAGAGGAGAACACGGCACTTGCCATCCTGGACTGCCAGAGCCTTCTCTGCAACCAGTAGGCTGTTCTCTCCTCCGTGTCTCTCCTTCTTCTTTCTCTGTCTCTGTTTTATCCTTGGAGGAGGAGTATGGATGGAAAGAGAAATGGAGTATATTATATAGAATGATATAAAGTTCTCTGTCTTGGCCCTACTCCCAAAGCCTAGGGGCATGCCCCCACAAAATTCCCTATGTGGCTCTTGTATCCCATCCCATAAATTTAGCTAAACCTTTTGGAATCAAGCATTTCCTCCCAGCATTTACTATTTCATTGATAATAAATCCCATAAGTGTCCTTATTTTTTGTGAGGTAAGATAGTCTCGTTATTGAGTTGGCCAAAAAATTCATTCGGATTTTTCCATAGCATCTTATGGAAAAACCCAAATGAACTTTTTGGCCAGCCCTATATTAAAAACTTTACATCTTTCAAGATTTAGAAGGTGAGGAAAAGCCTCTTAGACTAATGTATGACTGATTTGTCTAGAGAATTAAAAATAGGAGAGATTTTGTTTGAGCACATGAGAGAAGGTGATGGTGATGACTAATGAGGCTGAGATGGAGAGAGGCAAAGGCATGGAGAGCCTCAGTGCAAGGCTAAGCATTTGAACTTTATGCTGGAAAGAAGCAGAGGGGAGGGATAAAGGACTCAATCATCTTTGGGTTGTAAAATACCAATAGTATACCTCAGGAGTTTTCTAGTTCCAGCAGTGATTATTTAAAACAATGTTTGCATAAGGACGTGGAAGAGAGAATATGTAATTAAATTCCCATAGCTGCATGTGGCATAGAATTCTACAGTTTAAAAAAAAAAAGAAAAAGGTTGATCTGATAGGCTTAATTGGAACAACATTTTGAGCTTGGAAATGGACACAAAAGTGAAAAGTTAATTTCATTGTGGACAAAGGCACTTAGGACGTTTGTGCTCAGATAACTCACTCCATATTCATCATCATGTGTGTGCTATTGAATATAGCCCTGGGAAGGGCCTGAGACTCAGTGGAAGACAGTTTATCAATGCACTGTGCCAGTACTCTACTTTAGGAAAAACTGTCAATAAAATATTAGTCAACAACATGAACATATTCAGTCTTTGAACCAAATAGAGAATTTTATCCTACCAGTGTAGAAAGGCCACATTGCAGACCTGGAAACTAAACCTTGAAAATTAACATGAGTAGATTGACAGAGAATGTTGGAACCAGAAGGGGCCTTAGAGATCAAGTGTTGTCGTGCTTTTATTTTGCAGGTTAGGAGATGGAGGCTAGGAAATAGGAGATGGCTTGGTCATGGACAGGCAGCGGGGCTAGAATCCTGCCCTTGTAACCTGTGATTATCTCCCTCCCTGCTTGTTCACCTCACCGTCAGCACAGTATTCGGTTTGGTTTGTTACATGTCTTGTGACTCCATCTTGCCTATTTCTCTCATTGGTAATGCTCACTTAGTGACTACATTTCAAATCCTGAATCATTTTTCAAATAAACATCCATAACAGGATCTATTTCCTTGTTTCCACATTAAGGAGCACATAAATTTATGTTCTAATGTTCTTCCCCGATAAAAAAGGCATAGGGCAAAACTTGTTGATGTCCCAAGACGACGGCAGGGTGCCTCTTCCTGAGATGTGGGAGAGTGAAGAACAAACACCCAAGGATAAGAAAGGAAACAAAGTAAGGATCTTAGACTCTGTGAGATAAATCCAAGAGCTCCAGACAGACCATAGGAGCCCAGGCACAGAGAATGGACAGTACATCCCGGGAGGCCAGCAACTAGGCAGGATAGAAATGGGCAGAGGATGCCGAGGCCATTAAGAATTTTTGAGGAGGAAGTCCGGTGCTCAGTGTTGCTTTATAAAGTTGCTATTTCTGTGCTTCCTTTTGTATTTGTGTGTGGAGTATCTAAAAGGGCAGAAAATGTGCAAAATCATGTCTCTTCAGATATTATACTTTCATCTTGCTGTTTCCAGTGACAACAGTTATCTCAGCTGCACCAGATGTGTGGCCTCTGTCGATTGAGTCATCAGCCCCTCTTGTTTTCCTCCTGGACACGTAGGCGACCATGGAAGGTGACAAATGACAGATATCAGCACTCCCTGACCTTTTTGTTGGGAACTATACATGAGTTGTCAGCCTCTGGGCCTCACCAGCACTCTCTCTGTTGCTTCATGGAGAGCATAGAATGTTATTACCTGTCTTACTGGGCTGTTGGCGGGAACATGAAATAACCTTTGTAAAGCTTCTCTCGCAGTGCCTGGCACATATCTGGTGCCCCACACATGCCATTCTCCTGAACTCCCCTCCACAGATCCCACAGGTCATAGGACTTCTGGTTAGAAAATGCATAATCAAATACGGTTGATGTTTGTTAGTGATCTCCTTTGCTTTGGGCTCTGTGCCTCTCTGTTTAATTACCATATCTTCTGTATGCACTGCTTTGGGCTTTTTAAAAGAAACTAAGGAAATGTAAGACACATAATGTGAGAGGTTAAGAAAGATGTTGAGGTTGTCTAATTCAAAGTTCTTGTTTCATAGACAGTAATCTAAGACCTAGAATATCTGCTGAGGTTACACAACTAGGTAATCGCAGGACTGTGGCTAAAAGCCATACTTCTGGCTTCTGGTCTGGTCCTCCTTCTGTTGTGTAACTCATGCCAGCCATCAAGACATCCAGTAGTCTTTGATGTGCTAAGAAAAATAGCTCAATGATAATCCAGAAATGCATCACCACTGAGACCCAGAGTGGACTAGCCCTTTGGTTATTGACCTTGGTATTTACTGGTATTTACTTGGTATTCACTAAGTATGTGTTATCAGTCTTGTTGTGGTGAAGGGGTTTGTTTAATTTAGTGAAGCTATGAGCCATGCCATGCATGTGTTATATTTCATTAAGCTATAAAGCATATAGTACCCAAGGAAATATCTCCAAAGATATACTGCTTGTAACTCCAAAATTTTACTTTTATTTTATATTATATAGAACTTAACACATGTACTTAACACATGTACTTAACTTAACACAGGTACTCTCCTATAGGTTTTACAAAAATTAACTCAGTTAATCCTCATGATGATCCTGGGAAGAAGTTCCATTGTTATGCCCGTTTTTCAAATAAAGAGAATAAAGCACAGAGATAGTAAGAAATTTCCCAAGGTCATCTAAATATGAGGAAGTAGAGTCTGGCTCCAGAGTTCATGGTCTTAATCACTCCACTGTATTGCCTCTCTAAAATGATGTATTGCCTCTCATAAAAATGCAGAATGTTTCTCCCAGTAAAGGCATTCACTCACTCTCTCCTTCTCTGGAAGTTCTGCTATCTCACTTCTTCTCTAAGGGGTCTGAAGTACATTTGAGCTTTCCCAACACTGTCTAGGTTTCTGTGTCTCTGATTATCTTACCTACCTACATCCTACATCCAACATCCTACCATCCAACATCTCCATGGTAAAACCAAGTAAGCCATTTTAACTAACTCCATTCAGTATGCTGTGTGCTAGGTACTGGGGATAGAAGGAGATCAAATATACACAGTTTTTATCTTCAGGGAGCTTTCAGTCGAGTGGGAGAGCTAGACATTAAACAAATAAGCACACAAATAAATGTGTATTTCAAACCAATTTAAGTGGTGTGAAGAAAAGCATCCTGGAGAAGGGAATGGCTACCAATTCCAATATTCTTGCCTGGAGAATTCCATGGACAGAGGAGCCTGGTGGGCTACAGTCCATGGGATCATATAGAGTCAGACATGACTGAGTGACTAACACTGTTATAAAGAAAAGCATAGGGTGCTGCTGTGAGAAAATGTAACAGCAATATAACCGCCTTTACATTACATGGGGAGGTTGTGTAAAACTTCCTTGAAAAGGTCATTTTTAGGCTTATAAATCAAGGTACACCAGAGTATATTAGGGTTAACAGCATTGCAGGCAAAGGGGACAGCAGTGCAAAGGCTCTGAAATAGGAGATCAGATCAGATCAGATCAGATCAGTCGCTCAGTCGTGTGAAATAGACTGACACATTCAGAAAATTGACAGAACATCCTTTAGGAACTGAATGGGTCATAGTGCATATGGGGAGGAGAATGGCATGACTTGGCTGGAGAAGTGTCAAGTCAGATCCTCCAGTGCCTCACAGTAAACAGTGGATTTGTGAGATGTTCTTCTAAGTTCAATGGAAGCTAGTGAAAGACTCTAAGAAGGTAGAGACATGGTGAAGTACAATGGGAAGGAGGTAAGGACACACACAGATGGAATAGAGGTTTCCATTACAGACCAGGGGGGAGGTGACAATGTTTGGAAGCAGGATGAGGGGCAGTGGAGCTGTGGTAGACAAATTTAAGGTATACTTTTGAGTTATAACTAACAGTATATGTTGATGGACTGACTACAGTGATTAGAGAGAAATATAATGCCTTAGATAATTCTCAGGTGTGTTGAGGGATATCCTGGATCATTTGCTGAGGTGGGAAATCCTGGAGGTCAAGGTAGCAAGCACGGCCCCAGCTTTGCAATGCAGTCTGTGTGGTCCTGGGCAAATCTACAGATATCACCTGATGCCCAAGCCTAAAAAACCGTCTTTGTTTTAGCCTCATCTTGCTTCTTGGTTTTAAATGAATCTTGAATACAGGTGGCCAAATTGGTCTCACAACTTTTCTTCCAGTTTAGGATTTTTGATATTTGATATTTTTTACTTTTTTCAGTGAAAATTTAAGTCTGAATTAGTAGTCATGGTAGGAGATTATTACTTCATTATTGCTTTGCTGGCTGATAACCAAATAAAGGTAGAAAATATTAATATAATTGGATCATGTAGTTATTACTAGATAGTTTAAAAGACTTTGGAGGGATATTGTATAGGCCTGATGATTTAATTGCACCACTTTGGGAATCTCTTTTTATGCCTCTGTTGAATTAAAAGCTAACAAAGATAATTCCTTAAGAAAATACCATTATTTTTCCTAACTATGTAACCAACAGTCCTTGTCCCCAGATGCATTTTACAAGTTATGAGAATCTACCTATCCTGTGGATTAGTTTTCGTCCTTTCCTGTAATAAACTTGTATTTTATCACATGATTTCTTTGTGAAAAATATTTCTCTGCATAGAAGAAAGTTTATCATTTGGAATGTTAAATGCAATTATATTGACATATGGTGATAATGGGATAAAGCATACGGGTTAAAGGTTGCGGGAACCATGGCTTGGCAATTAGCGATGTAAATGAAACATTCATTATCCATCATGCTGAGAAGTTGATGAACTGTACAGTAAATCTGAGCCCACAGTCAGGACTGAGATAAGTCATTTCAGACAATACAGTGAGTATTTATGAGCATCAGGGACACTGTTCCAGATTCCTGTTATAGAGATTTCTTTCCATATTGATTTATATTGAATAAAGACCTTACAAAGTCCAAACCACAGTGCTTTCCTTCCACAAGAATATATATGAGAATCTAAAACCTTCTCTTAAGAGGAAGTATTTTGAGAGCTGAAAGTGACTAGATATTGACAATTAATATTTTCCATAAAAGTCCATTCCAGAAAAAAAAAGATGTTCAGTAGATTACTTGTCTTGAAGTACATCCATGACATATTTCACAATAGAACCTTGATTTTTGAGGAAAATTATACATTTAGAGATCTCAGTCTTTAGAACCTTAATCTTGCAGGTTGGATTATGCACAAGTAACTGCTATTTTTTCATTCTCTACCAAATAATTAAAGGAACATTAAGATACTTCAAAAAATAATGTTTAAACTTTTTACTTTACCTATTGCCCATTTAATTATCTTGTAGACATTCTGAAGTATTTCCTGTGAACATGAGTATTACCCATCCAGAAAGTTTAAATCTGATTTTATATTTTACTGAAATCTATTCTTTCAAAATTTTTATCATATAAAATTGTGCCTTCAAAAGTGAGAAGGAATCACTGAGGAAATATTAAAATATCTTTTATTTAAGATAATTTGTGACTTATCTGAAAAACTCAAGAGGTCATCTAGGAAAAACATATTGTACAGCCATGGTACTTAGTCTTTGCCCAGAACCAGAAATGCCTTTGTTAATAGCTTAATTTTTTTTTTTTTTTTAATTGGAGTAGGGTTGCTTTAGGGCATCCCAGGTGGCGCTAGTGGTAAAGAACCTCCTGTCAATGCATGAGATATAAGAGGAACAGGTTCAATCCCTGGGTTGCCAAGAACCCCTGGAGGAGGGCACGGCAACCCACTCCAGTATTCTCGCCTGGAGAATCACATGGACAAAGGAGCCTGGTGGCCTACAGTCTATAGGGTCGCAAAGAGGCAGACACGACTGAAGCAATTTAGCACAGCACAGTGCGGAGCTGCTTTAGGGGCTTCCCTGTTGGCTCAGTGGTAGAGAACCCACCTGCCAATGCAGGAGACATGGGTTCAGTCCCTGGGTAGGCAAGATCCCGTGGAGAAGGAAATGGCAACCCACTCCAAAATATTCTTGCCTGGGAAATCCTGTGGACCGAGGAGCCTGGTGGCTATAGTCCATGGAGTTGCAAAAGAGTCAGACATGACTTAATGACTAAAAAACAACACAGTTGCCTTACAATGTTGTGTTAGTTTCTGTTGTACAGCAAAGTAAATCAGCTGCACATATACAAATACTCCCTCTTCTTTGGATCTCCTTCACGTTTAGGTCACCGCAGAGCATTGAGTAGAGTTTCCTGTGCTACCAGTGTGTTCTCATTAGTTATCTATTTTATATACAGTACCAATAGTGTGTATATGCCATTCCCAATCTCCAATTCATCTCACCCCTCCTTTTCCCTCTTGGATCCATACCTTTGTTCTCTATGTCTGTATTTCTCTTTCTAATAACCCAAAGAAGATTGTATTATCACCCCACTTTACAGATGAGGACCCTGAGGCTCAGAAGTGAGAAATGACCATCTAGTGATCCAAGTTCACACAACCAGTAAACATATGGGCTGAGCCTCAGACACCACCCTCTCAACACCAAGTCTTCATCAAACCACTTTGCTACTGAGCTTACTCTGAACTAATGTCCCCCCACCTCTGACTGTTCCTTCATTCCAGGCTTGCTCCAATTTGGGAGCCTTCTTCTCGTTATCATCAGGCATCCAGTGCTTTCCACTTTAATCATCTCCCCGTATCAAACCAGAAACAATTAGCTTTTAAGACTGTAAGAGGGCTTCCCTGGTGGTTCAGTCGTGGAGTCCCCCTGCCAAGCAGGAGACACAGGTTCAATCCCTAATCTTGGAAGGCTCCATGTGCCATGGAGCAACTAAGTGCATGATCTATGACAATTGAGCCTGTGCTCTAGAGCCCGGGAGCCACAACTGTCGAGCCCACGTGCCACAGCTACTGAAGCCCACGTGCCCTAGAGCCCGTGCTCTGCAAGAAGAGAACCCACTACAGTGAGAAGCCCATGCACCACAACTAGAGAATAGCCTGTCCAGCAATGAAGACCCAGCACAGCCCTCTCAAAAAGAGACTCAGAGAAAATTATCCATGTCAATGAGCTAATTCATTGTTTCATATCTTTCTGGGATGGAAGTCCACATTTCTGCCTCAAGAGAATGCTGGCTGTCTAGAGAAACAAGAGAATGAGAAATATGAGAGTTTTATATGAGAAAAAAAAATCTGTAAACCATATGGAAATTATAGATGCTTGTGAAGAATAGAGGAAAAATAAAATTTTGACTTACTGGCTAAAATTAGTATCATTTTTTTGAGTTGCTTAACATTTCTTGTTAACTTCCAGGTGTCGGCTGTATAATTTTCTGTTTTGGTGACTATGTTGTATTTGATTACAACAGGGAAATATATTCAGTCATCATAGTATTTGGCTTATTCAGGGGATCTTCGGTCTATCACATAAAAAAACTCACAACAATGACCAGGAAGATGAAGGTCCTAGTATTTTGGCCAGTAACCCAGTCTAAACTGAATGTCTGGAAGGGAACACTTATAAGGCCTTACTGATTATTCATACCTTTATGCTCCTTGTAAAACAGCCCTAGATATTTAACTGAAATCAAAGTTCACTTGTGTTTACTGAATTATTAATTTTTTCTCATGAGTTGATTACTCTGGAAAACTGAAAATTGGTTTTTATAGTTACAAAGGATGAGTATTTAAAAATAAAGTCAGTATTCTTTAACCTGTCTTTTCCAAAATCTGATAACCTGAAAAACTGATTTGAATTCATTGAAAGCAAACCAGAAACTGTAGAGGGCTTCTCTGGTGGCTCAGTGGTAAAGAATCTGCCTGCCGATGCAGGAGACATGGGTTTGATGCCTGGTGTGGGAAGGTCCCTCATGTCGCAAAGCAGGTAAGGCCATGCACCACGACTATTGGGACTGCTCTAGAGCCCACGCTCCTCAACAAGAGACGCCAGTGCAATGAGAAGCCCGTGTACTGCAAAGAAGAGTAGCCCCTGCCTGCCGCAACTAGAGAAAAGCCGCAGAGCACCGCAGACCCAGCACAGCCAAAAATAAATAAAATTATTAAGGAATAAAAGGTAAACTATAGAACTAGGAATGTTCCTTAGGAATGGAGATGATAGGATTGGAGAGTAATGACAGCAGTTACAATAGAAGGGGTAAGACCTGGCGTTGTGCTGAGCCAAGAGCAAGAGAGTTGGGGTTAGAAATGTAGTTGTGTCACTGGCCTGAGGACCAGGTGAGCAGTCCCTGTGCATTTTTCAGAGGGTGTAGGACGTAGGAGGATTGGGCTGAAATGGGATGTTGTAAAATCAAGTTTACCCTCAAATAAACAAGAGTTCTGGGACAAACCTAAAGAGATAATAGTCTTTCCATACGTGAAATATGGGTACAGAAAGAAAATGCTTTGTAAAATGAAAAAATATAACAGTAGTATTGTTCGCCTTTGACATCAATTTCAAAGAGATGTATGCTAGCTGGCTGTTTTCATCTACAGTCCCAGTATCATAAGATTTTTCTGTTTAGTCATTAGACCTTTCACATAAGTGTTTAATGAGCAAGGGTGTGTTTTTCCCATGCATACTTGATTTTCTGTCTAATCCTACTTAGCTCAGTTTGGCAAGTGACAGGGAGACTTTTCTTCCTCTTTGGGATTGAAGTATTGTTTTATAATTCACAGAGTGATCCCAGTATGCTAAGAACTTGACATAAATTATCTCTAATTTTTACAACCTCTCTGTGGAGTCAACATTAGGGTTCCCATTTTATAGATGAGGAAATTGAGGCTCGGGGACAAAAAGTTATTCACAGCTGCTAATAGAATTTGCACTTACATTTTGCTGTCCCTAAAATCTGCAACCTCTTCACTGTCCACAGGCTCCAGATCTCACCTGGCCCCTCCATTTTTAACTTAAAAAATTTTTTTAATTTCTCTCTGATTTAGAGAAGTGAGCTTATTCCTTTCCCTGTACTCTGCCCAAGGTTTTAAATAGATAATCTAGTTGTTATTTGAAACAATCCAATTAAGTTTAAAAATACCTGTCCTTTCCTAGCCCTGTAGACTTAAAATAGATCTGCTGTCTCCTACACAGTCATTTCATTTTGTTTTCATTTGCTCCTTCTCTTTATAGTTCCCATTTCTCTACTTGTTTTGGTTCATCAATTGCATTCCACCCTCTTGTTGTGGGGTTATATCTGCCAAAACTAATTAACACACAAGGTCTCCTAAGTAAGTTTTCTTATTGTTAAATTCTCTTTGCCAACCAGTTGTAGCGTAGGAGCAGGCAAGCTAAGATTCAACATGATTATTGTACACATTTGTTTAAGACATATTGTTGAATAGTTTGTATGTGATGTGATGGCAGGATGAGTGCATGACAATTAAAAAAGTCAGGTAACATGAACAAAGACTAGATTGTCCAACATAAATAAACTTTTCTTTCAGTTTGTTCATTCTGGTATCCTCCCAGTGTTTAAAAAGCTTTCTAATTCTTCAATAGAGAAGGTTAGGGAGTACTGTGGCTTGTCTATTTCAATCCTGCCCAATTGGTGCATATATGGATTCCAAATTTTCCCTTGAGCTGCATGAATTCCAGTGGTAACAGCAAAGTCCACTTTGGTAAAGTAAAAATAATTTAGGAAAAATAAGTGTGTATAAAGTAATAGGAAATAGAAGAAGTGGTGGAATCTCAAGAAATTCCAAAGTAAGAAATTGTATTGTTTACTTGCTTTGATTTGTTTTTTATTCTTGCTATAAATTATTCCTTTTCTCAGACAGAAAGATTTTGGAGCAAATATGAACTTTTCCAGTTAACAGAAAAGAGCAAAAAGTGACCTGGTTGTGCTTCTCATCTTTGTTAGACTGCTAGTTTTTGTTTTCTTCTTGAAGTATAATTGATTTACAGTGTTGTATCAGTTTCAAGTACAGGGCAAAGTGATTCAGTTAGACATATATGGATACATATGTGTATGTATATATATAAGAATATATATTAATATATAAATATGTATGTTAAGAAAAGCTATTACCAACCTCTACAGCATATTAAAAAGCAGAGACATTACTTTGCCAAAAAAGGTCCATCTAGTCAAAGCTATGGTTTTTCCAGTAGTTATGTATGGATATGAGAGTTGGACTACAAAGAAAGCTGAATGCTGAAGAACTGATGCTTTTGAACTGTGATGTTGGAGAAGACTCTTGAGAGTACCTTGGACTACAAGGAGATCAAACCAGTCCATCCTAAAGGAGATCAGTCCTGAATATTCATTGGAAGGACTGATGCTGAAGCTGAAACTCCAATACTTTGGCCACCTGATGTGAAGAACTGACTCATTGGAAAAGACCCTGATGCTGGGAAAGATTGAAGATGGGAGGAGAAGGGGACGACAGAGGATGAGATGGTTGGATGGCATCACCAACTTGATGGACATGAGTTAGAGTAAACTCCGGGAGTTGATGATGGACAGGGAGGCCTGGCATGCTGCAGTCCATGGGGTCGCAAAGAGTCGGACACGACTGAGCAACTGAACTGAACTGAACTGAATGTCCTTCTTCAGCTTCTTTTTCATTATGGATTATGACAATAACCCGTAGTAACCCAGTTACAAGATATAGAAAATATTCCCCTGTGCTATATTCAGATTCTTTTCAGCATCTTATCCATTATGGGTTATAACAAGATACTGAGTATAGTTCCCTGTGATGTACAGTAGGTCTTTGTCGTGGTGGTGGTTTAGTTGCTAAGTCATGTCCAACTCTTGCGGCCCTGTGGACTGTAGCCCGCCAGGCTCCTCTGTCCATGGGATTTTCCAGGCAAGAATACGGAAGTAGATTGCCATTTCCTTCTCCAGGGGATTTTCCTGACCCAGGAATTGAACCCGGGTCTCCCGCACTGCAGGCAGATTCCTTACCGATTGAGCTATGAGGGAAGCCCATTTTATATATAGTTGTGTGTATCTGTTAATCTCAGACTCCTAGTTTATCCCTCTGTCCTTTTTCCTTTGATCACCATTAATTTGTTTTCTGTGTCTGTGAGTCTGTTTCTGTTCTGTAAATAAGTTCATTTGTATCTTTTGTTTAGATTTCACATATAAGTGATATCATATGATATTTGTCTTTCTCTGACTTACCTCTCTAAGGATGATAATCTCTAGGTCCACCTGTGTTGCTACAAATGAACTTTTGTTGTGGTTCAATTGCTTAGTCATGTCCGACTTTTTGCGACCCAACAAACAGCAGCATGCCACGCTTCCCTGTCCTTCACCATGAGCTTGCTCAAACTCATGTCCATTGAGTCAGTGATGCCATCCAACCATCTCCTCCCCTGTCATTCCCTTCTCCTCCTGCCTTCAATCTTTCCCAGCATCAGGATCTTTTCTAATAAGTTGACTCTTTGCATCAGGTGGCCAAAGTATTAGAGCTTCAGCTCAGCTTCAACATCAGTTCTTCTAATGAATATTCGGAATTGATTTCCTTTAGGATTGACAGGTTTGATCTCCTTGCAGTCCAAAGGACTCTCAAGAGTCTTCTCCAAAACCAAAGCTCAAAAGCATCACGTCTTCGGCATTCAGCCTTCTTTATAGTCCAACTCTCACATCCATACCTGACTACTGGAAAAACCATAGCTTTGACTAGATGGGCCTTTGTTAGCAAAGTAATGTCTCTGCTTTTTAATATGCTATCTAGGTTTGTCATACCTTTTCTTCCAAGGAGCAAGCACCTTTTAATTTCTTGGTGGCTGAATAATATTCCATTGTATATATAGGTATATATCTCACATCTTTATCCATTTATCTGTCATCAGATCAGATCAGATCAGATCAGTCGCTCAGTCGTGTCCGACTCTTTGTGACCCCATGAATCGCAGCACGCCAGGCCTCCCTGTCCATCACCAACTCCCGGAGTTCACTCAGACTCACATCCATCGAGTCAGTGATGCCATCCAGCCATCTCATCCTCTGTTGTCCCCTTCTCCTCCTGCCCCCAATCCCTCCCAGCATCAGAGTCTTTTCCAATGAGTCAACTCTTCACATGAGGTAGCCAAAGTACTGGAGTTTCAGCTTTAGCATCATTCCTTCCAAAGAATAGGCCACCTAGTTTTTGAAATCCATGTGTATGACTGCCTATCAATAATTTGAGTGCATGTGTGCTAAGTCGCTTCAGTCCTGTCTGACTCTTTGCAACCCCATGGACTATAGCCTGCCAGGCTCCTCCATTCATGGGATTCTCCAGGCAAGAATACTTGGGTGGGTTCCCATGCCCTTCTTCAAGGGATCTTCCCCACCCAGTGATCAAACCCACATCTCCTGCAGCTCCTGCATTGCAGGTGGATTCTTTACCACTGAGCCACTGGGGAAGTCCATCAATAGTTTACATTGTCATAACTTGCAGTTAGCCCTTCCACAGGTAAGAAGACTTTTGCAAAGTCACAGAGGCTGTCCTTGGTTTTTCTTTAAGAGTTTGCTAGAGCTTGGAGACAAATAATTCCCAGAGTCTCAAGACATGTATGAACCATACAAGTGATTGCATAGCATCAGACTATGTCTTGCTGTGTTTGCTGTGGCCCAAAATGACTAGTGTAGGTTTTTTAAACAACTAAGTATTTTTGACAAAATGATTGTGAACATTGAATTGACAAATCCATCTCTCAGAGAGCCTTTATATATCAATAGCTGAAAAGCCATGGCAACTCTGTAACTTCTGTCCGTAGTGGGCAATGGTGTCTGCAAGGGAGAAGCACTGCATTTTGGCACTCAGTTCAGTTCAGTCACTCAGTCTTGTCCGACTCTTTGCGACCCCATGAATCACAACACACCAGGCCTCCCTGTCCATCACCAACTCCCAGAGTCCACCCAAACTCATGTGCATTGAGTCGGTGATGCCATCCAGCCATCTCATCCTCTGTTGTCCTCTTCTCCTCCTGCCCCCAATCCCTACCAGCATCAGGGTCTTTTCCAATGAGTCAACACTTTGCATGAGGTGGCCAAAGTATTGGAGTTTCAGCCTCAGCATCAGTCCTTCCAATGAACACCCAGGACTGGTCTCCTTTAGGATGGACTGGTTGGATCTCCTTACAGTCCAAGGGACTCTCAAGAGTCTTCTCCAACACCACAGTTCATAAGCATCAATTCTTTGGCACTCAGCTTTATTCACAGTCCAACTCTCACATCCATACATGACCACTGGAAAAACCATAGCCTTGACTAGACGGACCTTTGTTGGCAAAGTAATATCTCTGCTTTTTAATATCCTGTCTAGGTTGGTCATAGCTTTCCTTCCAAGGAGTAAGCATCTTTTGATTTCATGGCTGCAATCACCATCTGCAGTGAATTTTGACCCCAAAATATAAAGTCTGACACTGTTTCCACTGTTTCCCCATCTATTTCGAATGAAGTGATGGGATCAGATGCCATGATCTTAGTTTTCTGAATGTTGAGCTTTAAGCCAACTTTTCCACTCTCCACTTTCACTTTCATCAAGAGGCTTTTTAGTTCCTCTTCACTTTTTGCCATAAGGGTGGTGTCATCTGCATATTTGAGCATGCAGATTTAGGTATGACATAAATCAAATCCCTTATGATTATACAGTGGAAGTGAGAAATAGATTTAAGGGACTAGATCTGATAGATAGAGTGCCTGATGAACTATGGACGGAGGTTCATGACATTGTACAGGAGACAGGGATCAAGACCATCCCCATGGAAAAGAAATGCAAAAATGCAGAATGGCTGTCTGAGGAGGCCTTACAAATAGTTGTGAAAAGAAGAGAAGTGAAAAGCAAAGAAGAAAAGGAAAGATATTCCCATTTGAATATAGAGTTCCAAAGAATAGCAAGGAGAGATAAGAAAGCCTTTCTCAGTGATCAGTGCAAAGAAATAGAGGAAAACAACAGAATGGGAAAGACTAGAGATCTTGTCAAGAAAATTAGAGATACCAAGGGAACATTTCATGCAAAGATGGGCTCGATAAAGGACAGAAATGGTATGGACAGAAGCAGAAGATATTAAGAAGAGGTGGGAAGAATACACAGAAGAACTGTACAAAAAAGGTCTTCACGACCCAGATAATCATGATGGTGTGATCACTCACCTGGAGCCAGACATCCTAGAATGTGAAGTCAAATGGGCCTTAGAAAGCATCACTACGAACAAAGCTAGTGGAGGTGATGGAATTCCAGTTGAACTATTTCAAATCCTGAAAGATGATGCTGTGAAAGTGCTGCACTCAATATGCCAGCAAATTTGGAAAACTCAGCAGTGACCACAGGACTAGAAAAGGTCAGTTTTCATTCCAATCCCCAAGAAAGGCAATGCCAAAGAATGCTCAAACTACCGCACAATTGCTGTCATCTCACATGCTAGTAAAGTAATGCTCAAGCCTGGCTTCAGCAGTACATGAACTGTGAACTTCAAGCTGGTTTTAGAAAAGGCAGAGGAACCAGAGATCAAATTGCCAACATCTGCTGGATCATCGAAAAAGCAAGAGAGTTCCAGAAAAACATCTATTTCTGCTTTATTGACTATGCCAAAGGCTTTGACTGTGTGGATCACAAGAAACTGTGGAAAATTCTGAAAGAGATGGGAATACCAGACCAGCTGACCTGCCTCTTGAGAAACCTATATGCAGGTCAGGAAGCAACAGTTAGAACTGGACATGAAACAACAGACTGGTTCCAAATAGGAAAAGGAGTACATCAAGGCTGTGTTATTTGTCACCCTGCTTATTTAACTTCTATACAGAGTACATCATGAGAAACGCTGGGCTGGAGGAAGCACAAGCTGGAATCAAGATTGCCGGGAGAAATATCAATAACGTCAGATATGCAGATTTTGGCACTAGAATAGGTTAAAAACAAAAACCAAGCAACAAACACAGAAATCTTTTTTCCTTTAGCAGCCTAGGGAGCAGAGGCTGTTTTGTTTTCCTTTGTCTTTGGAGACCTTTTGCAGTTGACTCCACAGTCTAAAAGCCTGGCGTGGCATTCAAGGATTTGTGAATTGAAAGGCAGCTTTGTACGGGACCGGGTGTGCTGATCTCTGACTTGTGTGGCCAGTTTGCTGCGATGTTGCTTTGTATCTGGCCTCAGTAATGTGGAAGCATCTTAATGAACCCACTGAGTGGCATGCTATTCATGTTGGCCTTCTCACAAAGGAGCATTTATGTTGTCATTTGATGGAGTAAGCTGGAGTGGTTTTTCCTGCCTCACTCAGCATACTGTCTGCAAAACACACTTGACTGGTCTGTGGTCTTCATGGGCAGTACAGAATATGGTGACTTCTTCCTTGGGAAATGCTTGAAAATAAAAGCAGAATGCATTAGCAGATTCTCTCATCTACTCTTCAGCCAGAATGACATTTAGGTTCAGTTTTCCCCTTTTCTGGTTCTTGCTGAATTTTCTAAAAATCAATGTGCAGAATGAACATTTAGCAAATTTTTAAAAATGTGAATTACCAAAAACTGTTTTTCATGTGTACATTTTACAGCCATTCAGAACTCTGTTCAGTGTTACTAGAACACCATCTTTAAACTCTCTATTTAAACTTACCATTCTCACTCTGCCACCCAGCGAGCCCTCACCCCAACTCCATCTTACTTTTCTTCATTGCACTTATCTTCCCATGATCTTGTTCTGGTTTGGGTATGTCTCTGGCTAGTATGGGGGATCCTGTGAGCTGGGACTTGGTTCACTTCTACAGTCTCACACCTAAAGAGTGCCCAGCACATAACAGGACTTCAAACAATCTTTATTGACTATTTGAATAAGTAATACATATTTAGCAGCTTTGGAGGATTTGACTTGTTAAAACTTATTACTTCTATAATTAAAATTGTTGATAAAGTTAAATGTTTTTGGTAGTAGGAATTGTTCAAAGTGAAGACCTATAAGTTCTTTTTTAAAAAACATGTAGCATAAAATAGAGGTGCTAGTTCTAATCTAGAGGGTGAGCAGGTTTCTGGGGAAGAAAACCATACCTGTGTGATCCTTATCTTTAGGCAGCTGGGCTGGGCTGGCAAGGGTGGAGGTGGAGGAGCAGGAGGAGATGGGAACACCTCTGACCTGCTGTGATACATGTAGCTGGCGAGCAACTTCCAAATCATGGAAGGAAGAATGCAGAGGGTCATAAAAATGTGACTATACAACTCCTCACCACCTCTAGCCCCTCTTGCTCTTTTGGGAGCCTGAGCAAGGAGCCCAGAGGATTAGAAGGACAGTGAAGATGAGAATAGCAGACAAGGGACCTGAGAGGTAGATGGGAGAGGGGACTGAATGAATACAGGAGCCAGTGTCTTCTTCCACTAGCTGAGCTTTTAAACCACTGGCAGAATTGTACTGGGAAGGCTGGTTTCATTTAAAGACTCATGATGGAGCATTTAACACATATAGAGGGAGCCGATGAGCCTTTCCTATGTTGCTGCTAAGCCACTTCAGTCGTGTCCGACTCTGTGCGACCCCATAGACGGCAGCCCACCAGGCTGCCCCGTCCCTGGGATTCTCCAGGCAAGAACACTGGAGTGGGTCACCATTTCCTTCTCCAATGCATGAAAGTGGAAAGTGAAAGTGAAGTCGCTCAGTCGTGTCTGACTCTTAGCGACCCCATGGCCTGCAGCCTTCCAGGCTCCTCCTTCCATGGGATTTTCCAGGCAAGAGTACTGGAGTGGGGTCCCATTGCCTTCTCCTTTCCTATGTTAGGAGAGGAGAAAGAAGAGAAGTCAGCAAAGGAAGCAGGTAAAGAATAACAAGAGTGTTGTCATGCTGTCATAGAAGCTGAGGTTCTGGAAAATTGCTTTAGAAAAATAAAAGAGATGATCACTGTATGGCACAGGCAACTAAACTCAGTGCTCTGTGGTGACCTAATGGGAAGAAAATCTAGAAAATAGGGGACCTATGCATAGCTGATTTATTATGCTATACAGCAGAAACTAAGACAACATTGTAAAGCAAATATACTCCAATAAAAATTCATTTAAAAAAAAAAGAGACAATCAATGGGATCAAGAGCAATTAAACAGTGGAAAACGAGAAGAAAAGCCATCCTGTTTGAGTGGGTTGTTGGTTACTATAGTCAACAGTTTTAGTAGAGGGGAGGGTTTATGCCTTTGTTCAACAAATATTTATCCATCACCAAGTATGTCTGAACACCAAAGAATATTCAAACTACCGCATAATTGTACTCATCTCACACGCTAGCAAAGTAATGCTCCAAATTCTCCAAGACAGGTTCCAACAGTACATGAACCATGAACTTCCAGATGTTCAAGCTGGATTTCGAAAAGGCAGGGGAAGCAGAGGTCAAATTACCAACATCCATTGAATCATCAAAAAAGCAAGCGAGTTCCAGAAAAACCTCTACTTCTGCATTATTGACTATGCCAAAGCCTTTTACTGTGTGGGTCACAACAAACTGTGGAAAATTCTTAAAGAGATGGGAATACTAGACCACCTAACCTGCCTCCTGAGAAATCTGTATGCAGCTCAAGAAGCAACAGTTAGAACTGGACATGGAACAACAGACTAGTTCCAAATTGGGAAAGGAGTACATCAAGGCTGTATATTGTCACCCTGCTTATTTAACTTATATGCAGAGTACATCATGCGAAATGCCGGGCTGGATGAAGCACAAGCTGGAATCAAGATTGCTGGGAGAAATATCAATTACCTCAGATACGCAGATGACACCACCCTTATGGCAGAAAGTGAAGAAGAACTAAAGAGCCTCTTGGTAAAAGTGAAAGAGGAGAGTGAAAAAGCTGGCTTAAAACTCAACATTCAGAAAACTAAGATCATGGCATCTGGTCCTATCACTTCATGGCAAATAGATGGGGAAACAAAGGAAACAGTGACAGACTTTATTTTTGGGGGCTCCAAAATCACTGCAGATGATGACTGCAGCCATGAAATTAAAAGACACTTTCTCGTTGAAAGAAAAGCTATGACCAACCTAGACAGCATATTAAAAAAGCAGAAACATTACTTTGCCAAAAAAGGTCCATCTAGTCAAAGCTATGGTTTTTCCAGTAGTCATGTGTGGATATGAGAGTTGGACTACAAAGAAAGCTGAGTGTCGAAGAATTGATGTTTTTGAACTGTGGTGTTAGAGAAGACTCTTGAGCGTACCTTGGACTGCAAGGAGATCAAACCAGTCAATCCTAAGGGAAACCAGTCCTGAATATTCTTTGGAAGGACTAATGCTGAAGCTGAAACTCTGATACTTTGACCACCTGATGTGAAGAATTGACTCACTGGAAAAGACCCTGATACTGGGAAAGATTGAAGGCAGGAGGAGAAGGGGATGACAGAGGATGAGATGGTTGGATGGCATCACCGACTCGATGGACATGAGTTTGAGTAAACTCCGGGAGTTGGTGATGGACAGGGAGGCATGGCGTGCTGCAGTCCAAGGGGTCACAAAGAGTCGGATACAACTGAATGACTGAACTGAACTGAAGTATGTCTGAGGGCTTCCTAGGTGTCGCTAGTGGTAAAGAACCCACCTGCCAGTGTAGGAGACTTAAGAGACACAGGTTCAATCCCTGGGTTGGGAAGATCCCCTGGAGCAGGGCACAACACCGCACTCCAGTATTCTTGCCTGGAGAACCCCATGGACAGAGAAGCCTTGTGGGCTACAGTCCATAGGGTCACAAGGAGTCAGACACGACTGAGATGACTTAGCACGCATGCAAGTATGTCTGAGACACCATCCTAGATAGTGGGGAATGTAGCCAAGAATAAGACAGATGAGACCATGATTTCATGGAGCTTACTTCTACTTGGAGTAGGGGGTGAAGCAGCTGTGATATTGGTGATGGTGGAGAAGATGATAAATAATAAATAAGGGAAATAAGATAACTTCAAATACTGATAATTGAGTGTGTGTATATGTGGGGGAGGGGCATGAACAGATAGTGACAGTGGTAAGATGGTGAAGGATAATACTTAGATTGATTTAGAGAAGAAGTCCTCACAGAAGAAGTGATATCTGAACTCCCTGTAGAACAAGAAGAAGCCCAAAAGAAGAAAGGCTAGGAATAGCACATTTTAGGCTGAAATGGGGCAAATGCAAAGATGCAAAAGCAGGAACAAGATTGATGTATTCAAGAACAAGAAGGCCAGTGTGACTGGCCATCAGATAGTGAGGGGAAGTGGTACAAAATGAAATGAGAGAGGTGTGTAGGACCCAAATCATGTGAATGAAAGCAAGATTCCCCAAAGAAATGGATGGGAAGATGCATTATCTGTGAACATGATCC
Organism: Bubalus bubalis; assembly: GCF_019923935.1. Lineage (NCBI taxonomy): Eukaryota > Metazoa > Chordata > Mammalia > Artiodactyla > Bovidae > Bubalus > Bubalus bubalis. Next base: position 114,870,443 of record NC_059159.1, on the reverse strand, counting down.
CATTGTCTAAGAAGTTTCATTTGGCAGAGAGAAATAGAATGTTAACTGGTTCAGATGCAGAACCTAGTAACACATATTTTATTTTCAGTAAAGGAGAATTAAGCATCCTTAAAGACAAAAAGGGAAGAATCCACAAGCAAAGAGAGAATTGACTCCTTTTCCTTCAGTGACCATTAGTAATATATTCTCCCCCCAAAGCACACAGCCACCCACTAAATGCTGGCATTAATCTCATACAGATAGGCTTTGCCTGGAGAGTGAACATATGGCATCCCCTGCAACTTTCAACTCTGCTTAGAGCTCATTTGTAAAATCTAAGAATGAAACTGTACTTACATGGGTGTGTTTATTCTGACATTTAAAACTCCTAAAGAATAGACACTGGGAAAAAAAAAAAACAGAAAAGAATAGACACTGGGTCAAGGATTCTAAAGCTAGATGTTAGAAACCATCTAGTCTAACTTCTCTGTTTTATAGGTGAAGGAGGAGACTGAGGCACAAAAGGATATTGGTTAAACCATGTTCAGAAAGCTAGACATTGATGGTGGAGACCTGATTCTGTCTCCTAATTCCTGATACAAATGTCTTCTCACTAGATAAGGCTGTGCCTTCAACATTAAAGTCTGAAAGTCCAAGGATGGATAGATGGATGGATCCATGCATGGGTTATTCATTTATCTATACAAGAAAGATTGAGCAACCACCCAATCAAGCAGTGTGCTAATGGCTAGAATTGCAAGTATAAGAGCTGTTTATAGTGCCTTTCTCTACTTCATGCCCTTTCTTTCCTCAGTCTATTCTAGGCAGGTTTATAATCCTGCCATTCCATTAGGATTTCTCTGATCAAGGTTATTTAAAACCTCTGTTGTCAAATTTAAGAGTAATTTACCTGTTCATATCTTTCTTGGTATCTCAGCAGCATTCAAACCAATTGATTGCTTCCTGCTTCATGACAACAATTTTGTTTTGGCTTATAAGACATAATTTTGTTCCGCCTTCTTCCTCCCATCTTCTAGAAGTTCCTTTTCTATTTCTTTTGCTGACTTCTACTCTTCAGCTTAACTATTAAATGTTGGAGTTCCCAGCTTGATTCCAGCTCATCTTCTTTTCTGCAGCTCCATGCTCACTCTAGGTGATTGTATGTCAGTGATCCCTAAATGAACATCTGCTGCTCACCTCAAAACTTGCATCTCTCACTGGCCTGTTTGGCACCTCCATTTAAATGTCTGATAGGTAATTCACATTTAACATGTCCTAAACAGAACTTTTGACTTTTTCTTTAACTCTGCTTTGCACCATTCTCGTCCCTTTTTCTCATTAAATTCATTTTTAGCAAGTGTTTTCTATGTACCAGATTCTATTCTAGATATTGGGTATAAAGTCACGAACGAAACAGACAAAACCCCCTGTGGTCCAGTAGTTTATGTGCCAGTGGAGGGAGAATGATCTCAAGGAAGCCAAGCCGATGATGACTTGTTTATCCAAAAACAGTCGTCGTCACAGTCGCCACCTCTCGCCTTGGCCTTTGCAATAACGTAACTGGTCTCCCTGCTCCTACCATTTTGCTGTCCAATCTCTATAAAATTACCAGAGTCATTGTATGAAGCTCAAATAAAAACAAAAATTTTAAGTTGGACTCCCCCTCACCAGCTTTAAACCTCTAGTAGCTTCCCATTGCTCTTTAACTGGACGATAATTGCTTTATAATATTGTGTTGATTTCTTCCATACAACAACATAAATCAGCCAAAACTATATATATATATATATAATACATATATTAAATATATATATGAAATATATATGGGAATATGTGAATATATATATATATATATATATATATGAATGAAATCCTTGGTAGCTCAAATGATAAAGAATCTACCTGCAGTGCAGTAGACCCAGGTTTGATCCCTGGGTCAGGAAGATCCTCTGGTGAAGGGAATGGCTTCTCACTCCAGTAGAGTAACACTTTCATTTTTCATATATATAGCCTCCCTCTTGAGCCTCTTTTCCCCTTGACCTATAACTCTTAGAATAAATTCCAAATTCATTCCCATGACCCACAAATCTCTGCATTATCTAGTCCTTCCTGACACTCAGATGCATTCCCCATGGCCCTTGGCTACAGCTATGTCAACTTCCCCTCTGTTTTCTAATCCACTGAGTTGATCCTAGGGCCTTTGCATGTGCTGAAATATTCTGGAATACTCTGACCTCTGAATTTGAAGAAGCTGGCCATTTCTTATCGTTCAAAGATGTCAGCTCAAATATAACCTTATCAATTCCCAGCTTTCTCAATTTAAACCTGCCTTTCCACTTCATCATGCTCTCTCATCACAGTATGTTGTATTCTACTTGGCACTTAATTACCATTAGAATTGACTTATTTATTTACCTATTATCTGACTTCATGTACTAAAATGCACCCCCATGAGAGCAGTGATGTGGTCTGTCTTGTTGGCTACCTTATTACCAGTACCTCGAACAATACCTGACCCACAGAAGTTGTTCATAAATATTTGTTCTGTATATAATATACATAATATACACAATATTCTAGTGAATAAATGACTATATTAATGAATGAGGACGTTGCCTAACATGTAATCTTACAAATTTAACAAAGTTGAGATCTACTGGTCAACTCTAGAGTGACCCTAGTAAAGCCTTGTTTGGACAGGAATTCCTGTCTTTAGTAGCATCTCCCAAATGGTGCAATATGCTGTAAGTGCATAGCCCATGGCAACAAACTGGTATTTCCTTTCTTCTGTTCCTTGACTCTTGGACACATCTCACTACTTAAGTACAAATGAAGTCTTCCTCTTGCCCACACTGTCCCATCCCCTGGTCTTGCCCCATCTTTCCAGTTACTACTCTCTTTTTCCATTCCAAGCCTCCCAGTTCATCCCTTCCTGTCTATCTGCTCTTCTCTGGTGTTCATCCATGTGGCTTTTAATCTCTCACTCCTCAGAGAGAGGAGGGGAGCTGGATAGATAAGACCCAAATACTCTACTGGGGATGGGGCATATGAAACCTCACCCATTATTTTTGTCTCATCACTGTCCATTGGAGGAACTGGGCAAGTGAACTGTCAACTTCTGGTTGATGTGCTGAGTTATGATTGTGTTTCCTCCGGGGGAGTAGAGAAGAGCCACATCTAACTCATCCTTGGGGTGAGCACTTCCAGAAGAACAGCTAACTTGTAAGCTAGAGCTCACTTAGTGTACTACGGCTTCCTACGTAACTTACAAACACCTACTGTGTACTCAGCCTATACTGCAACAGGCACTACTCTAAGCCCTTTTCAGGTAACTTGTTTAAAACCTCATGTAACTCTGTGAGATCAGTTCTCATTATCCCATCTAATGGATGAGGAAACTAAAATTTACTTGCTCAAGATCTCATAACCAGTAAGTAACATAACTGGACTTCAAACCCAGATAGCCTTAACTCCAATGCCTGGATGCTTTATCATTGCACTATAATACCACCCCTGCCAGAAGACTTCAGTCTTCTTATCACTGGAGATAAACTTTGAAAGAAGAGTAGTTGTCAGGTGGCGTAGAAAGGGAATCATGGTATACCAGGTGGAGGGAACACAGGTATGCGATGTCAAGAGTTGTTTCAGGGCTTCTCTGGTGGCTCAGTGGCAAAGAATCCACCTGCTAGTGCAGGAGACATGAGTTTGATCCCTGATCCAGGAAGATCCCACATGCTGCTGAGCAGCTAAGCCCATGCACCACAACTACTGAACCTGTGCTCTAGATTTCTGGAGCATAACTACTGAGCCCATGTGTGTGACTGCTGAAGCCCACATACTCTAGAGCCTGTGCTCTGCAACAAGAGAAGCCACTGCAATGAGAAGGGCTGCACGCTGCAACCAGAGAGCAGCCCTGGCTCACCACATCTAGAGAAAAGGCTATGAAGCAAAGAAGACACTGCACAGCCAAAAATAAATACATAAATAAATTTTTTTTTTTTTTTAAAAAGAAGTGTTTCAGAGGTGACAAGCATTCACTGGGGCTGGAGCAGAGATGCAGTGGGGAATGATGGAATCTGCTTTTATCAGTTTAAAAAAAATTGCAAATCAGAAAGTATATGCCCAATATCTCCTGCTCTCACTTGAAGATTGCCCTGTCTGAGATTTATCTTGAATGTAACTAAAAGCACCTTATGTTGCTTGTCTGGAGCAAACTAAGTTGCTGGCACCCAAGTGTATCCATTTAGACTCCTCACATGTCAACAGTCAAGTTCATGGAGAAGGGCCTTGCTCTGCAGCTCAGTCTGATTCTGTCTTCAGCTGCTATGTACCCACACATGAGAATCAGGAGTAAAGGATGTGTAATCGGTCATTCTGCACAGCGTACATTTTGAAAACATAAAGGAAATGGGGTAAACTTGGAGACTTTGGAAAGGGATGGGCAGAGGATGGGATTAAAATTATAACAAATATCTCACAACCTCTCTCTGATTTTGTTAAGAGATAAAACGAACATTTATGAAACCTGTGGGCTGATGCAGAACAACTGGGAAAACTGGAAAAAGTGAATTTTAAAGGTGGGTTTTCTCCAGAAAGCTCAAGCCAAGCAGACAACGTCTTTGCACAGTCAATCTCTCTCTCTGTATGTTTCTCCACCCAACACTCTTACCGCCTTTATTAACAGGTTATCCAGAGATGGCTTTGGATGACTTTGTCCTATATGAACCCGCACTATAATGTGTTTGGAAACACATTAAATCCTTGCAGAACTCAGATGCAACACTTTTTATGGATGACCTGAACATAGCACAGTGAATTACAACACCAGTATGGCAACCTCCAATTTGGCTAAAAGATCCTTGTTCCAATAGTCCTTTTTGCTTAAAGTTATCAACCTTAAAATAAAAATGATCAAGGGATTTGTTCCAGACCTTCCAGGTCTGTTGATGTATAGTTTGGAAATATTTTGAAGCAATGCAAGTTCTATGACAGTATTTTGAAAAATATGATAGACCTGATTGTTTGACACAGGTGGTCCCCAACTTACCATGGTTCAACTTCCAACTTTTCAACTTTATGAGTGTGAAAGCAATAGACATTCAGTAGACATCATACTTCGAATTTTGATATTTTCTCAGGCTCTGATACTCTCTAGTGATAGTGAGCAGTGGCAGCAAGCCAAACCTCCCAGACAGCCATGAGATCTTGAGAGTAAAAACTGATACACTAATAACCATTCTGCTCCGCCCAAAAGTTCTGTTTTTCTTTTACTGTCCAGTATTCAATAAATTGCATGAGATAGCACCTTATTGTAAATAGGCTATGGGTGAGATGATTTTGCCCAACTATAGGCAAGTGTTCTAAGCACATTTAAGGTAGGCCAGGCTAAGCTATGAAATTCAGTAGGTTAGGTATACTGAAAGCATTTTCACCTTATGATATTTTCAGTGCATGATGGGATTATCAGGATGTTGAGGAAGATCTGTAACATTATTTGAATCATAATTTATGAGTCATTTAAAAATTGCACGTATAACCAATACAGTAGCTCATGCTCAGTCACTAAGTCATGTCCAGCTCTTTGTCTTGTAGCCCACCAGGATTCTCTGTCCATGGGATTTCCCAGGCAAGAATACTGGACTGGGTTGCCATTTCTTCTCCAACAATAGCCATAAATTTCATGTAATGCTATAAATAATGTATTCTGAAAGCTAGATAGGGTAAATGAACTAACACATTGCTATTTGGAGCTTATGGTTTCTTTTTTTTTTTTTTACTTTGATCAATGATCTTAAGTTAAAAAAAAATTAAAGACATATTTTTAAATTATTTAGTGAAAATTGTGTATTTTCATCAGTCTTTTAATGACTTGTTTTCCAGTGGAAATTCAGAGCCATCTAGTGACCAAAAATAAAATGTCTAAAATAAACATAACCAAAAAATATATAAATAAATCCTCCCAAGAGGGAGAAAATCAGTTACTTAACCCTGGTCTTTGAGGCCCAAAGATAAAATTATATCCAGCTCATGCCTATAAAATCAGAGTTCCCAAATTCAATAGAATAAATCTTTGGTTCCTTTGGGGCCCAAAGACTACAAACAAAGACTTGGAACATGTCTTACTAATTTTTGCAGTGTTTGAATGCAAATATCACCTTATCAAATGAGATCTGTGTGACCTACACAAATAAAAGTTACTCTTCCTCACAGACTCTTTTGTTTTAAAGAGATTAAAAAGTGTAATTTATTGTTTTATTTAATTCAAATAATTTATTGTTGGCTGCGCTGGTTTTCATTGCTGCATGAGGGCTTCCTCTAGCTGGCACGTGGAGGCAGCTCTCTAGTTGTGGCGCACGGGTTTCCCATTGTGGTGGCTTCTCTTGTTGTGGAGCATGGGTCCTAGGGCTCATGGCCTCAGTAGCTGTGGCATGTGGAATCTTCCCAGACCAGGGGTCGAGCCTATGTCCCCTGCGTTGGCAAGCGGATTCCTAACCACTGGACCACAGGGAAGCCCTCCTCATATATTCTTATCCCTTTTCTTGATGGTGTGTTCTACTCTTGAGCAGTTTATGTATTTTCTTTCTGGAGAAAAGAGAAGCTGTGGGCGTCTTTCAGGAGGTGAAGCTGATGGTGGAAGGAGTGAGGAAGTGTGGGGTGGTGCTCAGCTCAGTTCCCAACTGAGGATTCTACTTATAGTCATTTTGACCAGAAGGATTTGGGCAGTTCTGTTCATTCAGTGAACCTCTGTTGAATCTTGTTAAGTATAGGTTTCTTGCTAGGCACAGATGCGGTAAATCTATGATGTGCTTGGGGAGCCAGCATGTTCAGCTTGGCTGGCGGAGAGCAAGTCTGAAAAGACACAATAGGAGGTGAGGGTGGCGAGGTAAAACATAGCCATGATGTAGAACACTGGGACACTTACGTTTTACTTTTGGAGGACTTTGACTAACTTCATGGTAATATTTAAGAAGATTAATGGGATTGCCGCATGCTGGGTAAAGAAATGACGGGAAGAGCAGTTAGGTTGTTCTGATAGTTTGGGACAGAAATCATAAGCATACAACCTAGAATTATTACAGTCAGAAACAGTGGTCAGAGAAAAGATGAATCTTTGGTACTGATATGGGGGAAGAATGGGTGGTACTGTAAAGGGTCAATGCAAAATTTCTGTCCTAGATGATAAGGAAAAGAAAGATAATACTAGTGATAGAAATAAAGACCCCCAGGGAAGTAGCTGATGTGTCACAGGGAGAGTATGAGTTTGGTTCATTCATTCAGAAAAATGTTCCGTGTACCTGCTATGTGGACGCTGTGGCTGCTGTGAAAATAGGCTCCAATAGCCAGTGACCCAGGGAAGAGCAAGTTAGTTCCCCTTCTACACCTGGGGGTCAGATATGATGCAACCGATCAGCTCTTTCCCAGGTGCATCATTTTATTATAACTAATTTATTTAAAATCCAAACAACTCTGAGAGGTAGCTATTAATATGTGAATTATATCAAGGAGACAACGGAAAGTCAAAGAGATGTAACAATGAATTCACAGTCACACAAGAACGCTGTGACGGAGGTGACTTTGGATGCACTGTTTCCAGGACACCTCCCTAAATTGTCTCCAGCAAGACCCAGACAAAGAGGTGAGCAAGGCCTCTAGGGTTGAGAACGCTGCCTGCACCGCTGTCAGTGGCCTCTAGCCAAAGGGCTTGTTTCTTTTGATCTGGAGTCTGTGTCTCCAGCCTTACTTTGCACTGCAGCAAGGTCTTGTCCCATTTTGCCACCTTCTGATCTGCCACCTTCTGCTCTTCTCCTTCCTGAGCCCTCTGAGCCCTCCCAGGCTTCACTGCCTGATCTGGATCCCTGGTCAGGGGTGGTCATGGCACAGAGAAGGGTCAGAGACTTGACTTTGAGTTCTTAGCCATTTGCTGTTTTTTGTTTGTTTGTTTTCTGGACTAGTCACAGAAACTCTTTTGAGCCTCAGTCTTCTCTTCTGTAAAGTGGGAGAAATGCTACCTGCCTATCAGGATGGAAGGGGTTAAATGAGATAACATAGATATAAGCACTTTTGTGGATTATAAGTTTGCCAACAAAGGTCCGTCTAGTCAAGGCTATGGTTTTTCCAGTGGTTATGTATGGATGTGAGAGTTGGACTGTGAAGAAAGCTGAGCACTGAAGAATTGATGCTTTTGAACTGTGGTGTTGGAGAAGATTCTTGAGAGTCCTTTGGACTGCAAGGAGATCCAACCAGTCCATCCTAAGGGAGATCAGTCCTGGGTGTTCATTGGAAGGATTGATGCTGAAGCTGAAACTCCAATACTTTGGCCACCTCATGCGAAGTGTTGACTCATTGGAAAAGACTCTGATGCTGGGAGGGATTGGGGGCAGGAGGAGAAGGGGACAGCAGAGGATGAGATGTCTGGATGGCATCACAGACTCAATGGACATGAGTTTGAGTGAACTCCGGGAGTTGGTGATGGACAGGGAGGCATGGCATGCTGCGATTCATGGGGTCGAAAGAGTCGGACATGACTGAGCGACTGAACTGAACTGAACTGATGACATGTAAGATGCCTGCATCCTTTTTGATACCCCAACTCAACAGGGCCATCATTTCCTCTCCTTGTTATGCCTTCTTGATTCTTTGTCAACTTTCAGCACTAACCCAGAAGACCCATCAGAGCCTGCCAGACTGAGATTTATGCATGCAGATGCCTCTGAATCCGAATCACTAGTGGCTAGACAGGACTGAGGGTTCAATCCTACTTCTCAGTTTCAATAATCCAATGTTTAAGTAAGTTCTATATGGTTTGCCCTGAAAACCTTAGTACAGTTTTACACATTAATAGTATCAGATGTATAAAAACTATAAACTAAAAAAGAACTTCTTTTGGAAGTGTAATTATTTTTCCTTTTTTAACATTTATCTAGTTTTATAAGTTTTGAGTAATTTTTTATTATTGGAGATTAATTGCTTTACAAATGCTGTGGTAGTTTCTGCTGTGCAATAAAGTGAATCAGCTATATGTGTATATATATATCCCTTCTCTCTTGAGCCTCGAGAGTTTTGAGTAATTTTGAAACTTCATATTTTCTTTTAAAATCTCCTGATTGAAGATAACAAATGTTCACTGGAAACAGAAAATTATAGCTGAAAATTATTTTTTTCCAAATTTACAAAACTGAGTAAGTAGAAAAAGAATAAAAGTAAGTTTTCAAATCGTGTTTTATGTACTTTTTAAACCATGTATACTTCTGAAGTCATTAAAGCTTAAAACAGCACTAAGACTTTTGGGCTAGTTTTATAAACTACTGCTATTTTTCTCGGATTTTCTCAGAGTGTGGTCCGTGAATGACAGGCACCAGAATCTTGTGGAGTGCCTGTTAAAATGTGAATTCCTGGCTCCTGCCTCAAATCTCTGGGGTAGGGGCCAGGAATCCACATTTTAAACGCATTCCTTGGGTGATTCCTCATGAACTCATGAACTAATATTTATTTTCAGTGCTATAATCTCTTAACCATTCCACAAAAAACAAAGCTTTGGGTTTCATTGATATATTCTTCCTCACCCTGATTATTATCACAATTATTAATACCCATCAGGCCTTTCACTTTGGGCATGATTTATGGGCATTTTCTAATACTAGTCATCTCCAATAGAAAAACTCAAAATAGCTTATGGATCCTTTTGTTTCAAAAATCTCAGCCTTGTAAAGTAAATCAGACACAGAGGAAGAAATATCCTATGCCATCCCTTATATGTGGAATCTAGAAAGAAATGATACAAATGAACTTACAAAACAGAAAGAGTCCCACAGACTTAGAAAACACACTTACTGTTGCTGGGGAGAGGGATAGTTAGGGAGTTTGGGAAGGTCTTGTCAGTTCAGTTCAGTTCAGTTCAGTCGCTCAGTCGTGTCCGACTCTTTGTGACCCCATGAATCACAGCATGCCAGGCCTCCCTGTCCATCACCAACTCCCGGAGTTCACTCAGACTCATGTCTATCAAGTCAGTGATGCCATCCAGCCATCTCATCCTCTGTCGTCCCCTTCTCCTCCCACCCCCAATCCCTCCCAGCATCAGAGTCTTTTCTAGGTCAACTCTTCACATGAGGTGGCCAAAGTACTGGAGTCTCAGCTTTAGCATCATTCCTTCCAAAGAAATCCCAGGGCTGATCTCCTTCGGAATGGACTGGTTGGATCTCCTTGCAGTCCAAGGGACTCTCAAGAGTCTTCTCCAACACCACAGTTCAAAAGCATCAATTCTTCAGTGCTCAGCTTTCTTCACAGTTCAACTCTCACATCCATACATAACCACTGGAAAAACCATAGCCTTGACTAGACAGACCTTTGTTGGCAAAGTAATGTCTCTGCTTTTGAATATGCTATCTAGGTTGGTCATAACTTTCCTTCCAAGGGGTAAGCGTCTTTTAATTTCATGGCTACAGTCACCATCTGCAGTGATTTTGGAGCCCCCAAAATAAAGTCTGACACTGTTTCCACTGTTTCCCCATCTATTTCCCATGAAGTGATGGGACCGGATGCCATGATCTTCGTTTTCTGAATGTTGAGCTTTAAGCCAACTTTTTCACTCTCCTCTTTCACCTTCATCAAGAGGCTTTTGAGTTCCTCTTCACTTTCTGCCATAAGGGTGGTGTCATCTGCATATCTGAGGTTATTGATATTTCTCCCGGCAATCTTGATTCCAGCCTGTGCTTCTTCCAGCCCAGCGTTTCTCATGATGTCCTCTGCATAGAAGTTAAATAAGCAGGGTGACAATATACAGCCTTGACGTACTCCTTTTCCTATTTGGAACCAGTCTGTTGTTCCATGTACAGTTCTCACGGTTGCTTCCTGACCTGCATACAAATTTCTCAAGAGGCAGGTCAGGTGGTATGGGAAGGTCTTGTACACACTGCTATATCCAAAATGGATAACCAACAAGGACCTACTGTGCAGGACATGGAACTCTACTCAGTGTTATGTCGCAGCCTAGATGGGAGGGGGTTTTGTGGGAGAATGGCTACATGTATATGTATGTATATGAGTCCCTTCACTCTTCACCTGAAACTACCACAACATTGTTAATCAGCTCTACCCCAATAAAAAATAAAAGGTTTAAAGTCTAAAAAAAAAAAGACTCAGACTTAATCCTTCTCTAGAGCCATTACTACTCTACATAAAAGACAGTTTTTGACAACTCACATCACTCAGAATGTATCCAAGCAATCAGTGGAAGCTTCTCTTTGATTTGGCCGGTTGACAGTGTTTATTCTGGCAGTAGTTAGTATATCTAAATATTAACTAATTAATCTAGCTTGTAATATTCGCTGCTGGTTTCGTTGAATGAGGTGGGAGTAGGTCAAAGCTTCAGACCATTCGCTGTCTCCAAATGCAAACAAAGTAGCATTTGTTTGTAGGTGGAACCAAATGATTATAAATGAACAAGCCGGCCGTCTCCTGGGATTGGACAAAAAGGTCCTGTAAATGGAGAATTGTATCAACAAACAGCTGTTGGGAAAATACTATTATGCTGTAATAGCTGCTATTAAAATCCATTAGCAATCTTGATGGCCTGTTTGAATTTGATGCATCATTTGCTCTGAATAGCATTTTTTTCCTAAAGTTTTCTAGTAGAATTTATGCAGATTGATAGGCGAGTGCAGTGACATTCTGGGAGATTAATACCGATTATATACTTTGCCTGCACTGGCTAATCCAGCCCTGAGAATGCTGCAAGTACTACAGTTTAATTATCACTGGGGGGAAAATACACAGCATCCAAAAACGTCCCCAGGGTCTACTCACACTTAGTGTGAAGCATCCGATTTGTTTCTATGACAAACGTTATACCAATAAGCAGGTCCCCTGTTTCCCACTCTTAACAACCCGGCTTTTCCTCATTCCAGACTCTAGAGAGTTCTCCGGGGAGGACGCAGTGCTCTTGGCACACATGCCTGGCCGAAAACATTATATATCTAATGAGATTTTAAAAAGCACATGTGTTGGCAAACAGAAGGCAGCTGTTGGAAGGTGGAGGGCGCGTCTCAAGGTTGGGATGAAACGCAAGGCGTCGGAGCTGCCGGGAAGAGTAGGGAAGTAGCGCCACCTGGCTGGTGAGCGAATCAAAAAGCTTCCAGGAGTTGGATTAATCCAGAGAGGAGAGGGGTCAGGCCCTGGTCTGTGCCAAATTCCCGGTTCCCCTGCGTCCCATGGGATCAAGGATATAGTTCGCGCAGATTAGAAGAGACACCAGGGTAAATGTCCTATCCATGTTGGGAGAATTAAATCACAACATAATTTTGTATCTGAAAAAGTACTTCTTTCTGACAAATGAATCAATTTGCAAGATCTCTCATCAACTGGAGGATTTTCAGGTTTTCACCCTAAAGGTTCTGTAAAGACCTGCCTTTTAATAAGACTCTGGGTGTTTGAATGCATTTTCAAGTTGAAAAAGCAAGATTGGAGAGGACAGAGCAGTTATCTGGATTACCTTTTCTTCAGTGAAGGTACAAAATCTTAGGTAGGTCCCGTGTAACTTTTTCTTTAAGCAAACTCTCATATGACTGTCACTTACATTATATTTATCAATATTCTGTGTGAGGATAGAAAACCATTGATTTAAAATACAGATTTACTTGAAATTCTGTATGATCAATGTTGTAAGTACTTTTAATTAGATCTTATGCACATCTTGAATCAGTTCCTTCCCCAAATTTTGGACTCTGGGACTTCAAGTTTTAGAATCTAATATTTAATAGGTTGAGAATTTTAGTTGGTTTAATGAATGAAAAATTTTAAATGGCCATTTTAGAAGTTCATCCTTTCTGTTCCTAAAAACTGAGTTCTCTTTTTAAAAAATCCCCTTTACCCTATGGTCCAATAATATCTGCTCAGGTTATAAGTGAAACAGCAAGCTGGCAGTTGTGGAATGGGGCTGGAGAAAGTAGGAGTTCTTTGTTTTTAAATTACATTTTATATTTAGACTACTATTTAGAGGTACTTTGTTGATTATTCTGGCCTAAGGAATATTGAGTGTTAAGAAATGGTCCCAACAACTTGAAGCACCAGCTAGTCCTGGAATTTCATATGTTAGGTTGAAAGGCCACAGGGAGGTAGGAGGGCAAGGAATCTCTCTAAATCATTAACTTTGTGTTGTCAGCTGTTTGATACTTCATATTATTGCACTTTAAATATTTTTGTGACAGGTATTTTTTATTGAACACTTATAGTCAGCTCTGCTGTTATGCTGGTTCTGGAAATGTGGATTTATTCCAGTACAACTAATATATTAGGGAACAGCTTCAGCATAATGCAAATTTCATTTTTAATTGTGCATGATTTTGTCCTTGAGAAATACCAGGTGAATGCAGAAAATACCACCTAACTGAATGGAGCCCAGTAGGAAGATACAAAATACATGTGCATCACACACAGACATCCCTCAAATGTGGACCAGCTCCTTCAGTTCACAGCATGTGTTATAACCCACACCCATCCTTGTCTAGAGTTAGAACTTTCAGTCTGATTTCAGATAACCCTCCTTCAAGCACTTCACAGTAACCCCCCAAGTTATAACTCTTCCCAGTGCCTGTTTTGGAAAGCAAACTGTAAGTCTTCTCAAAGTGTTGTATTTATTACAGTATTTGTTAGTCACTTACCATGTACAAAACTGCTACTATTTTTACTGGACTCCTTTCTTTTTATTAATGTGTCACTAACGAAGTCTTTGTGGATTGTGCCCCGTCCTTGTGTTTCCAATAACCTCTGGAGTTTTTAATGTGCAGTTTCGCACAGGAATTTTTTAGCTGGCTTGTGCCACATTCTAGCAGAACTAACTGTACTGTATGACTAATGCTTCATATATATTAATATATTTATTCCTAGCTGTGACTCAATGAAGTAATTACTTTTTTAAATCCTCATTTTACTGATGAGGAAACTGAGGATGAAGTTCAGTAAACTGTTCAAAGTCAGTTACTGACATTTAAAGTTCGGTTTCAACCCACAATGGGCTTCCCTGGTGGCTCTGGTAAAGAATTGGTCTGCAGTGCAAGAGACTCAGGTTCGATACCTGGGTTGGGAAGATCCCCTGGAGAAGGGAATGGCAACCCGCTCCAGTATTCCTGCCTGGAGAATTCCATGGACAGAGGAGCCTGGCAGGCTACAGTCTATGGGGTTGCAAACAGTTGGACACAACTGAGTAAGTCTCACTTTGAAACCACAGTGGGTATTTTCTATTGGCACACGTTGTTGCTGTTTAGTTGCTAAGCTGTGTCTGACTCTTTGTGATCCTGTGGACTATAGCCTGCCAGGCTCCTCTGTTCATGGTATTTCCAGGCAAGGATACTGGAGTGGGTTGCCAGCATATCCTGGTCATAAGACAGATGAAGTCACTGTTGAGCATCAATCTGTGGCTGAACTCTGTTTGGAATATTATTCTGAAATCTCCAATTCTGTCTGTTCCTCATTGCTCAGAGTCCTGCCCTTTGCTATCTCTTCTTCCCATTGTAAATGTCAGCCCTGCTTGGCCACTGGGTGAATTCCCTACCTCCTTTACATCCCAACTCAAATGCCAGCTTCAGCAGGGATCCTTCCCTGACTTCTCCAGGCAAGCTTGTAGATTCCTTCCCCTCAGTTCCCAACCAGGCTTCCCAGGTGGCGCTAGTGGTAAAGAACCTGCCAGCCAGCGCAGGAGTCATAAGAGACGCAAGTTTGATCCCTGGGTCTGGAAGAGTCCCTGGAGGAGGGCACGGCAACCCACTCCAGTATTCTTGTCTGGAGAATCCCATGGACAGAGGAGCCTGGTGGGGCTACGGTCCATAGAGCCGCAAAGAGTCAGACACAACTGAGATGACTTAGCACATACACGTGCAGTTCCCAATTAATGCTCTTTGTTCATACCTCCATGGAACAACTTAGAATCTACTATTCTCAGTTGCAGTGGGATTGCAAACTCCTTTAAGGTAGGAAACTTAACACATTTTTTGTATCTCCAGAGTCAGGCACTTGATATTCCCTTCTCGAACCATCTATCCATCCATCCACTTCTTTATTCATTCATCCATCCAATCATTTATTCACTCACTCACTCACTCACTTATTTATTTGTTCAGTAAATATTTATTGAACATACACCATGGGCCAGACAGTGCTTTCGCTATCAAGGACACAATATGAACATGATAAAATCTCTGCTGTCATGGACCTAACATTCTGTCAGAGGAAAGGGAGATGAACAATAAAGCAAGCAAGTAAATATAGAGTATGATTTCGGGTCTTGAAAAATGCCTTGAAGGATAAGAAATCAGTGTCAGGGAATATAGCAGACCTTCACTACATATCTGTTTAATAAGTAGTTGAATGAATAAAAAATATTTAACAAGGTAGAAAAGAGTGAAAAGGAAAGCTGTCTTTAACAAAATTTTAAGAACCAAAGTGATGGATTTATGAAATGTCCTATATACTTGATCAAGTGGAAAGCAAGTGCATAAATTGCCAGAATACCTCTGCAAGCATCTGAAGAAAGAAAATCGGAGGAGTTTGGCATCTAAAATCCAGCAAGAAGTTGAGTTAATGATAGAACTACTTGAAGGTACTTTTATAAAAAATGATGTTCATGCTTACCCATATAAAAAAGTGATTTAGTAGGAGATTCGTTAGGCTATGGTAGAATGTTTTCTGTGGAACTGGTGAGTTTGGGATGTCCTGGAACATTTAAAAAAAATTTTACTTATTTATTTATTTTTGGCTGTGTTGGGTCTTCATTGCTGCATGCGGGCTTTCTCTAGTTGCGATGAATGGAGACTGCTCTAGCGGTGGTGTGTGGGCTTCTCATTGCTCCCTGGCTTCTCTTGTGGGACACAGGCTCTAGGTGCACAGGCTTTAGCATTGTGCCACTGGGGCTCTGGAGTGGGGGCTTAGTCGTTGTGGTGCACAGGCTCAGTTGTCCCAGCATGTGTAATCTTCTCAGACCAGGGATTGAACCTGTGTCCCCTGTATTGGCAGGCAGATTCCTAACCACTGGACCATCAGGGAAGTCTGTCCTGAAACATTTTAATTCATGAGAAAGAGAGTAAATGCAGAGATGGGCAGTGCTAACATGTCATAGATTGGCTGGCAAAAATACTTGTTGGAAACGATTCCAGACTGTTGAGTCATGAGACCTGAGGTCTGATCTTTTGCCTCCTGACAGCCATGTGACCTTTTACAAGTTTACAATCTGAAACATGACAGATTTTGACCAGATCCTTCAACATCACCCCACGGAGAACCAGAAGGTTTTTCCTGCGTTGTATTACTGAAATACACATGGGCTGATCCCAAATGGTTCGGTTCAATTTGAGGACAAATTGGCATCATTTAGGCAACTTTAAAATTATAGTATTAATACTTTGGAGTCAGAATGCCTGACTCCTAATCCTTTTAGAATGTGTGGTCTTGGCAAATTTATTTAATTCTTCTGTGCCTCAGTGTTCCATCTCTGTAAATTGGAAATGATATTAATATCTATATTTACCTATCCAAAAGGATTATCTTGAATAATAAATAAATGAATCTATGTAATATGCTCAGAGCAGTGCCTGCCATGTTGTAAACACTCAACTACTCATTGTTATTATCAATATCCAATTAGGGAGAGTCAAAATAGATAGGAAAAAAGCTTAAGGAGACAATTTTGCCTCCATATAAGGAAAAAAATGTTCTAATGAACCTATTCAGAAATGAAGTGAACCATCTCAGGTGGTCATGACTTTTCCTATCTGTAGAAATGTTCTATCCCAGATTTTATAACCACTTGGCTGAATGAGGTATAAGAAATTCAATATTTAATACTTGGGTGGGTGATTGAACTAAACAACCTTTACAGCCCATCTCAAACCAGCATTCAATCTTATTCTCACTTTAATTTTAAAATTATATGATTTTATGAAGAACGTAACTAATCTGTCTCTCTTGAGAAGAAATTTCGAAGGATAACCCTTTGAAGGATGTCTTGGGTTGTCTTGAGATCTGGATGTGGTAGTTCTCCACATTTAAATCGAGTTGTAGAAAAGTTTACTGCTTTGAAAGTCATCACTAGTTTTGTATAGCATATGATCTGGATATTCCCTATTTCCCTTCTATCACAATAACTAGTCAAATCTATTTAGGTATTCACATTGGCTTGAAGTTGGATGGATTAGTGAGACTTTCTAGTAATATTTTCTATAAGAATTTTTTTCCAAACTTGATCATTTCAACAAACCGAACAAACATTCTGCCACATTCCATTATGGATTTGTCTGCTCTGCTTCCCAAGAAGATACATATTTAGAGTTTTTGTCCTTCCACTGGCAAGGGCAGAAAGGGATCTGAGATATAGAGAACAGTCATTTAATGATCTGATTGTGACAAAGGATTTCTTATTCTTTAAAAGTGAAGTATAAAATGGAAAGTGGTTTTGTTCATAGCAACTATCCAAAGTGAAAACCTTAATGGAACCTGGAAGAAACGCTAACTTAAGTGTGTTTTTCATTGCAGGACTTTTTCTGACTCTAAATCTCTCAATTTAAGTAACTTCATTGATGAGTATCAGTGTTATTGAACTTAGGTTTTGTGTGTGTGTGTGTGTGTGTGTGTGTGTGTGTGTGTACCCTAGGGAATTGCTGCCATCTGTCAGTGAAGAATATCTAGCATTCTTGCAATGAACAGCTGTTTGTATCCATCCAGACTGCTTAGCAGAGTGTATGAGAAGAGGCAATTTATGAGGCAAAGGCAAGTTCAACTTCTTTTGCATTATGTGTATGTTAACGGTTCAGATTTAGGTGGGCTCATGTGTGGAGCCAAAGAGCTTGGCAAATTGATATAGCAGGGACCTTCTGTTGAACATTAATCATTTCTTTTCTTAAACTTTATACTTGTCTCCTAGTACAGCTCAGTAAATAACAATGCATTTCTATGCCTTTTGCATTTTGCAGCAGAGACCCAATATCAGTCCACATTCCCACCAACTATCCTTTGGTTATACGTTAGCAACTTCCAAATTCTGACTTTAGACATGGCCTTCAATTCATTTGTAGAGAGGTAAACATCTCTCGAGAGATATCATATAGCTCTCTTGGTTTTCATACAAGTACCTCAAACTCACAAGGCATATGTGAACTTGTTCCTTAGTTTCTAATCCCAATGTTACTACCTTCATTCAAGGCCTCATCGTGTTTCACCCAGAATATAGCGACCAAGACAGCAATGAGCCCATGGGCGCCTTTGTGCAAATTAGGGCAAGATCCTTTTCTTCAATTGACAGTGTCCAACTCCCCAAAAATGGCTTTGTGAGTGGATCAGGGCCTGGATGGTGGAGGTTATTTCAGCCCCACTCTCCCCTCTTGTTGGATACTTGAGCTCAGAGCACAGCCTACAAGTGGCAGCCCTGCCAGTGAGACTCTTACAGGCCCCCTCTCTTTTAATTGGCTTTCTTATCTTGAATACAAATCATCTACAGTCTGCCCTTCACGATAAAATGTAAACCTAACCATAGCCTGCTCCCTTCTTACAATGTTCATGGCTCTCCAGACATTCTGACTCAAGTGGAACTGCCCTGCGTGGGAGATAAAGACTTTGAGCTTCTGATCCTTGTACCAACCTGCACTCCTTCAAATAATATCAAGATTTCTTTTCATTATCTTAGGAGAAGGAGGCCTTCCTAGGGATGGGAAATGTCTGAACTTTGGCCAGAATTCCTAGTAGAACAAAAGTGGAGAGAACCAAGGGAGAGGAGTGGAAATGAAGGAATAAAAGAGCTATTTTCAAAAAGAAGAAATTCCCCAAAGGGATCTGTCGCCATCCTGAAGCAGTATTGCTTCAGAAATTCCTTCAGGGGCTCATTTCTTAAGGGGACCAGGTGATTTTCATCCTTTGAGTTGTCTTTCCACATCCAGGAAGCAATTGCTGAACAGAAGTCCAGGTAGTGAAGCAGAGGGCAGAACTTTGGGGTCCAGTAGAGCTGGGTGTGAACTGAGGCTCCTCCTCTGACTACCTGTGTGACATTAGGCAAGTCGCTGCCCCTCTGAGCCTCAGTCTCCTTACCACCAAAACGGGTAAGGTAATAGGATTATTGTGGAAGATAAATGAAAATGAGATGATGTGTCTAAAGACTCTAGTACAATTTCTGGCACATAGAAGAATCAGTAAATGTCTACTTTTACATTAGTTGTGTGTGTATTCAGTCACTCAATCATGTCTGACTCTTTGCAACCTTATGGACTATAGTCTACCAGGCTCCTCTGTCCATGGAATTTTCCAGGCAAGAATACTGGAGTGGGTTGCCATTTCCTCCTCCAGAGGATCTTCCCGACCCAGGGATCGAACCTGTGTCTCCTGTGTCTCCTGCATTGGCAGGCGGATTCGTTATCACTGAGCAAAAGACAGAAAACCCACTTGACTCTAGTTAACCACCCCCTCACCAAAGCAGGAAGAAAAAAAAAAAGGAAAGGTTTCACTGGCTCATATTACTAAGCCAAGGACTCTCCACCTCTTAGCTTTACTTCCCTCTGCGTCTCTCTTTTTCTGTCCTTCATAGGACATGGGCTGTCTGAAGTTTCACTGTCAGAGACCACAAGCTTCTCTAAGCTTGGAAGGACATTGACTGATGCTATAGGGACACACCCCCTTCCCGTTACCTGTCCCCAAGGGTACTGAGAGTCAGGTACTATGATTAGTCCCACCTGGACCAGCTGCCCATCCCTCTGGCCAAAGAAAAGGATCTGTTAACAGGAGAGTAAAGTGCTGGTTGGACAAAAGCAATGGGCAGCTACTACTGGTTTTCTTTCTCCTTTGCTGGAAGGTAAAAATCAGGACCCATTGAAGCAATAGCTGCGTGATCTTAGTAAGACAAGACCGTTGTTTTCTTGTCCTCTGTATACCCCCTGCTTGATCAGTCTCTGCGTCACCTACCCCCTCCTCACCTGAATGACCTTCTCACAGCGCCTAATCAGTAAAATGACTCCATACTTGCTCCAGGCCCCAGCTAATGGTTGTTCTAATCTTTAGATCAAAATGTCTCCACTGTGATAGCTTATCAAAGGGGCCTGTGAGGGGTGTGTGTCTCTCTGCTGGTTTCCTTGGTAACCGATGAGCCAACCTGATGTCAATTCCCCATATAACTGGTCACTTCCCTCCCCCTACCCAAGCAAAGGCTGCTGCTGTGGCATTCTGGCTGCTGGCCGCTGTCTGCAGTGGGGGTGCCGCCCCAGGACCTGGCTTCAGACGTGTAAGCGCCCCCATCCATGACACATGGATGTCTCTGTAGCTGACTCTGGGCCCTTTCCTCAGTCTTGAGGCTGGGCAGGTACAGGGCTTGCAGAACTCTGGGATGCAACCCCACAGGCAACTTGGTGCTGAGAGTGCCTTTGACCTGAGGCATCCTGCTGGAGCAGCAGTCCCCACCTTTTGGACACCAGGGACCAGTTTTGTGGAAAACTGTTTTTCCTTGGACTGGTGGCGGGGGCGGCAGGGGGCAGCGGGGGGTAGGGGACGTCTGTTCAGGCAGTAATGGGAGCACTGGAGAGCAGTAGATGAAGCTTTTCTTGCTTGCTCTTGGCTTACCTCTTGTTGTGCGGCCCGGTCCTAATGGGACAGACGGATAGTGATCTTTTGCCCAGAGGTCGGGGACCCCTGTGCTAAAGAACGGCTACTTCTGGGTAAAGCCTACCCAGCTGTGAGGAGCCAAGTAAAGATGCTCATCAAGGCATGAAATGGTTGACAGTGTCCTTTGATCTGGTCCCTGAAACTAGATCCAAGGTATGGAACCCTGGCAGATAGGTGAGGCACAGCCATGGTGAATGAAGGTGAGAGCTACAGTTTACATGGGCTAGGACTCAGGAGTCAGGGCTTCTTTTTCGAGGATTAAACTAAGACATTCATGGTGGGGTTAGAAGAGGAAGAGAGATTGTCTACCATGGGAGGAACATTGCACAAGCTTGGAAGGCAGTGCTGGGGTATGCCTTTGTAAAGCAGATGAGCAAGTTCAGCAAGTTCATGTTGTCCCACACCCGGATGTTTAGAGTCGGGTGGGTGTGGAGGCTGCCTAGGTTTAAGGCTGAGAATGCGAGAGGGGTGGAGAGGCATGGACATGAGGTGGGAGCAGACAGCTCCACCCTTGGGGTCAACAAAACCTTGGTCTGTGTGGTCCTCCAAATCTCTGCACACCTTGTCAACGAGCGCCTCACCGGGGAGGTATCTCCCTACTAAAGGAAGTCTTCTGTGATCCACCCTTTATCCTAGAAGGAATTTCCCCTAATCACTCATCTAGTGCTTTAACTTCAACCCCCTTTATTGCTTTGACCTTGGAATGTTTGGTTAGCCTAATTTAAATCTTATAAGGATAGTTGTCAACTGAATAGAGAGTTAAAATAGCACAGACTCAACTTGGCGTAGGAGATGCATCTGCAGAGTATTTTCTTGTTTGGGTAGATAATGACTTGCATTTTGTTCAGAAAGAACTGACTGTTTAACAAATGAGTTGCTGAAGGCGCCTCAGTTAACTCTCATAACCACAAGTGCTTATTAGTGCACTTGGACCAACTTGAGCATTTTACCCCAACTCTCTACAGTCTAAACCAAAGACAAGCTCATGGTTCTTTTTATTAGTCTCTCATTTTCTTTCTTTGTATTTTGAAAATTCCAGAGATATACATGTTTGTTTTATTAAGAAAATGATGTAAGATACATAAGGAAACATGTAAATTATCCTGCACCCCCACACCTTCTATTGCCTTTCGCCAAGGTAATTAATCTTAACAAATTCTGTTTACACAATTGCATACTGATGAATATACATATATGTGGGATTATGGGATATGTAATTATGTTAACAATAAGATCATAGTATATTTATTATTCTGGAATTTTCTTTTTTCTCTTCATAGTATGTCAAGTAAAGATCTATACCTAACTCAGTCTTTTAATATTAAGTGATCTTTCTTTCTGTGGTTGAATGGGACATGACTGTCCTTTTAAGGAAGAGAGACTATACCCACAGAGGGACGAACTGTTTCCAACTTTTTGCTGCCACAAAACAATGCTACATTAACTATCCTTGTACATATATCCTTATATCATATTTCTTTTATTAAATAGAATAGTTTTGCAAAACTATTGATTCTTAAGTTATTTTTAATATTAATAATGTCAAGATATTTTCTAAAATTTTGTTGTAATCCAAGTTCTTTCCAGTTATATTTGAGAGAACTGTTTTCCTGTACCCTGAACACCTCTGGCCTTTTTCTCCCTTTAAAATGTGAGACATCTTGATAGAAAAAATGGTATCACATGTGTGTTTAATTTGCTTTCTCCTTTGTTACTTGTGAGATTGGGCTTTTTTTCCCACATGTTTGTTGACCATTTATTTTTCTTCAATTGTAAGTTTATTGCTTTTGTTTTCAGTTGAGTGGTCTACCATTTTAAAAAATTATTATTGGTATTTTGGAAGGTTCTGTGTGTCAGGGATTAATAGTTGTTTTGTCATTAGTGCTACAGATAATTTTTCCAGTCTGTTATTTGTCTTTTATTTTGTGATGTGTTAAAACACTTTTAATTTTTTTTTAATTTTATAAAGGAAAAGAGTCTGCTTTGTTTCATGGTCTTTGAGTTGTTCGGTGTTCTTAAAAAGCTCTCCCATATATACTGCTACTATAAGTAGTATCCTTGATTTTCTTCAAATAGTTTACTTTTTAACTTTTTATATTTACATCTTTAATCTAGAAAGAATTTGTTTAGCATTCTTTCTTCAGATGTGTACCATTTACATTGACATCATTGATAAATCAAAATACTCATTTCCCAATGAGTTTGAAACACCAGCTTTGTTATATAATAGGCTTCCTGGACTTTTTATTCTCGCTCATGAATCTACAGCTGATGTTTCAGTCAGTTCAGTCGCTCAGTTGTGTCCAGCTCTTTGCGACCCCATGAATCGCAGCACGCCAGGCCTCCCTGTCCATCACCAACTCCTGGAGTTCACTCAGACTCACGTCCATCGAGTCAGTGATGCCATCCAGCCATCTCATCCTCTGTCGTCCCCTTCTCCTCCTGCCCCCAATCCCTCCCAGCATCAGAGTCTTTTCCAATGAGTCAACTCTTCACATGAGGTGGCCAAAGTATTGGAGTTTCAGCTTTAGCATCATTCCTTCCAATGAACACCCAGGACTGATCTCCTTTAGAATGGACTGATTGCATCTCCTTGCAGTCCAAGGGACTCTCATGGGTCTTCTCCAACACCACAGTTCAAAAGCATCAATTTGTCGGCACTCAGCTTTCTTCACAGTCCAACTCTCACATCCATACATGACTACTGGAAAACCCATAGCCTTGACTAGACGGACCTTTGTTGGCAAAGTAATGTCTCTGCTTTTGAATATGCTATCTAGGTTGGTCATAACTTTCCTTCCAAGGAGTAAGCGTCTTTTAATTTCATGGCTGCAATCACAATCTGCAGTGATTTTGGAGCCCCCCAAAATGAAGTCTGACACTGTTTCCACTGTTTCCCCATCTATTTCCCATGAAGTGATGGGACCAGATGCCATGATCTTCGTTTTCTGAATGTTGAGCTTTAAGCCAACTTTTTCACTCTCCTCTTTCACCTTCATCAAGAGGCTTTTTAGTTCCTCTTCACTTTCTGCCATAAGGGAAGAGAATGCACTGGTCATAAGGGAAGAGAACGCACTGGTCATAGCAAACACCCTGTTCCATCAACATAAGAGAAGACTACACATGGCCGTCACCAGATGGTCAACACCGAAATCAGATTGATTATATTCTTTGCAGCCAAAGATGGAGAAGCTCTATACAGTCAGCAAAAACAAGACCGGGAGCTGACTGTGGCTCAGATCATGAACTCCTTATTGCCAAATTCAGACTTAAATTGAAGAAAGTAGGGAAAACCACTAGACCATTCAGGTATGACCGAAATCAAGTTCCTTATGATTATACAGTGGAAGTGAGAAATAGATTTAAGGGCCTAGATCTGATAGATAGAGTGCCTGATGAGCTATGGAATGAGGTTCGTGACATTGTACAGGAGACAGAGATCAAGACCATCCCCATGGAAAAGAAATGCAAAAAAGCAAAATGGCTGTCTGGGGAGGCCTTACAAATAGCTGTGAAAAGAAGAGAAGCAAAAAGCAAAGGAGAAAAGGAAAGATATACCCATTTGAATGCAGAGTTCTAAAGAACAGCAAGGAGAGATAAGAAAGCCTTCCTCAGCGATCAATGCAAAGAAATAGAGGAAAACAATAGAATGGGAAAGACTAGAGATCTCTTCAAGAAAATTAGAGATTCCAAGCGAACATTTCATGCAAAGATGGGCTCAGTAAAGGACAGAAATTGTATGGACCTAACAGAAGCAGAAGATATTAAGAAGAGGTGGCAAAAATACACAGAAGAACTGTACAAAAAAGATCTTCATGACCAAGATAATCATGATAGTGTGATCACTCACCTAGAGCCAGACATCCTGGAATGTGTAGTCAAGTGGGCTTTAGAAAACATCAGTATGAACAAAGCTAGTGGAGGTGATGGAATTCCAGTTGAGCTATTTCAAATCCTGAAAGATGATGCTGTGAAAGTGCTGCACTCAATATGCCAGCAAGTTTGGAAAACTCAGCAGTGGCCACAGGACTGGAAAAGGTCAGTTTTCATTCCAATCCCAAAGAAAGGCAATGCCAAAGAATGCTCAAACTACCATACAATTGCACTCATCTCACACACTAATAAAGTAATGCTCAAAATTCTCCAAGCCAGGCTTCAGCAATACATGAACCGTGAACTTCCAGATGTTCAAGCTGGTTTTAGAAAAGGCAGAGGAACCAGAGCTCAAATTGCCAACATCCACTGGATCATGGAAAAAAGCAAGAGAGTTCCAGAGAAACATCTGCTTTATTGATTATGCCAAAGCCTTTGACTGTGCGGATCACAATAAACTGGAAAATTCTTCAAGAGATGGGAATACCAGACCACCTGACCTGCCTCTTGAGAAACCTGTATGCAGGTCAGGAAGCAACAGTTAGAACTGGGCATGGAACAACAGACTGGTTCCAAACAGGAAAAGGAGTACGTCAAGGCTGTATATTGTCACCCTGCTTATTTAACTTCTATGCAGAGTACATCATGAGAAACGCTGGGCTGGAAGAAGCACAAACTGGAATCAAGATTGCTGGGAGAAATATCAATAACCTCAGTTGATGTTTAGTTGGCATCTATTCCTTGACAGTCTTTTTGTGATTATACCAAACATATCTTTAGGATCATGAGAGATCACAACTTAATTTTGTAGTGTAGGGAGAAATTACATAAAAAAAGCTTCCCTGGTAGCTCAGATGGTAAAGCGTCTGCCTACAATGCGAGAGACCTGGGTTCCATCCCTGGGTCCGGAAGATCTGCTGAATAAGGAAATGGCAACCCACTCCAGTACTCTTTCCTGGAAAATCCCATGGACCGAGGAGGCTGGTAGGCTACAGTCCATGGGGTTGCAGAGTCAGACACGACTGAGTGACTTCACTTCACATAAAGAAAAAGTCTTCTGATATTTGACAACTAACACTGTTAGTGTGTTTGATCTAAGAACTCAACTGATGGAGAAATAAATACTACCTACAGCTACGATGCATCTATAGACCATATTTTTTTTATTAACCAGCAAATGTATTATACTTAAGGGAAATTTTTGGTTCATATGCATAAATAAGTTACTTTAAAATTTTTTATGGGCATAACCTGAGCCATTAAGGCTTGGCTAGAAATTCTCTTTGAAATCTTTATTTGGCCCCAACTCTAGGAAAGAATTCATCTGGTATGGAGTTCAAACCTTATTCCTTTAGATAAATGCAAGAAAAGTCAAAATAAATGAGATGTGATTACTTTTTATTTTTTTATAATTCATTGTTTAGCTTTGGTTATGATGGGTCCTCGTTGCTGTGTGGGCTTTCTCTAGTTGCTGCAAGCAGGGCTACTCTTCCTTGTGATGAATGGGCTTCTCCTTGCGGTGGCTTCTCTTGTTGCAGAATACAGGTTCTAGGCACACGGGCTTAGTTGCTCTGCAACGTGTGGAATCCTCCTGGACCAGGGATCAAACTCGTGTCCCCTGCATTGGTAGTTGGATTCTTAACCCACTGTACCACCAGGGAAGTCCCTAGAAATTATTTTTTAATTAAAAATGTTTTCTAACTTCTGGAAACATAAAGACTTGAGTCAGACAACAGATAACCTAACTAGAGGAAATTTGGCTATCTACCTTGATCACTGAGAAATTTCTACTTAAATATAAAAATTTTAATTTTAAATAAAATGTTGGGTTAAATAGAAAGGTTTTATAAGTTATTAGAAAGCAAGTAAAGCATTTTTCTTGCAGTGTGTGGGAGCCACTAAATGTCTTCATTGAGAAAGTAAATTTGGGACAGTCCATCATTTGAATTAGAGTTTATATTAATGAGATTTCACTTTAATACCTTCTGGCTCTCTCCGTTGACCCATGTTGGTGGTCAGTCAGATGACCTCTCAATGCCGAATTCTAAATTTGTCAGCATATAATTGGATTGCTGCTCTTTTTCACTGAGCAATGGATATTCAATATTTAACATCAAATTGGTGACTCAAATTAGTAAAGGATCTGCCTTCAATGCAGGAGACCAGGGTTTGATCGCTGGTTTAGGAAGATCCTCTGGAGAAGGGGATGGCTAACCACTTCAGTATTCTTGCCTGGAGTATCACATGGACAGAGGAGTCTGGCGGGCTACAGTTCACAGTTCTGCAAAGTTGGACACGACTGAGCAACTAACACTTTCACTTTCTTTCTGCATCTGTAAGGGCTTCCCTAGTGGCTCAGTCGGTAAAGAATCTGCCTGTAATGCAGGAGTTCCAAGTTTGATCCCTGGTCTGGAAGGATCCCCTGGAGAGGGAAATAGCAACCCACTCCAGTATTCTTGCCTGAGAAATCCCATGGACAGAGGAGCCTGGCAGGCTACAGTCCATGGGGTCGCAACAATTGGACACAATTTAGCGACTAAACCACCAACCCGCCACCATCACCACCACATCTATAATTCCTTACCTGCCATTCTGAAATCCAAAAACTCTTTGGCAGTAAACTCTGACCTGATATTTATAGTCTTTATCCCACTTTATACATTTTGTTGCATAAATATTTGTGTGTTTTCAGCAACAAATTGTGCCCTAGCATAGTTTTCATTATGTGCTGCATATTACCTTTCTCAAGTAAGACATAAATCATGAATTACAAAATACTGGTATTTTGGAAAAGGCTCAGTTACCTATATTAATGAAGGCATTAAAGAATATTAGTAACACCATTTATTGAGTACTTACTGAGTATAAAGGCACTGCTTTAAACTGTGAGCTTGAGTCTTCACATGGAGACACTTAAAGACAGAGTTATGTTGGATACAACTGCTATCCCAATCAGGAACGCTGGCATTTATTCTCACTTCTTCTGTAAATTTGCCCATGAGATATTTCATTTCTGCAAGGTGGCATTCTGTGTGGAAAATAGGGTTGTAAAAAAGTCACATCTTACCACAGCAACCCACAAGATTCTTGTTAAAGGCAAAGAGATGGATGGCTTTGCTCTTGGTCCCTCAAAGCACTTTGAAGCATTCATTTTTCCCCTGGATGAGAGTAATGGAATGTGCTAAGGAATCCACTCATCATGTCCTTTGGTCAAGGTCCTTAAACCCTTAGCTCCTCTTTGCCTCAGTTTCCTCACTTATCAAATGAGCTCAAAAGCCACCTTTGCCCATTTCACAGGGTGATTGTGAAGCTCTGATGAGGTCACATATGGAAAGGGCTGTGAAAGGTAAAGGAAAAAAAAAAGTGGTCTGTGACACAGTCCCTTTCACTTCATCCCTCTCATCTTCCCCAAACAAAGTATCTTGAATTCTAAAATACAACAGTCAAAGTCCTTATCGTTCAGAGTTCTAAATGTAGGTTACCTCGAGTTGGGTTCTCAATAGGAGGAAAGCAATGAAAGCCAGGATGATGCAGAGTACGCACTGAAATACATGCCCCTCAACAGCCATAGCTTTGAGGCTAAAGTTATATCTTAGAAACCTGCCATCTTCAGAGTGCCAGTGAGCTTGCAGACCCGCAGTGGTTAAATCAATAGTTAATGATGTTCGCCATGTAATTTGAGCCTCTAGTTTGTTTATGCTAGACCAACTTTATCCATACTCCAAACAAATTATCTCTTATAATTACCAGCCCGAAGATAAATCTCTAAATGTTTTTCTGATGATAGTGCTGTGGTTGGCAGGTGTTAAAAGTGCCTCCCAGGGACAAAGATTGAAGATGAGCTTGTTCCCGCAAATCCTTCAGGCGAGGATGTTGCGCTTTCTAGCCTGCCATGTGCAAAGGCGCCTTGTATGGTGCCCTGTTAATGAAATCTAATAGGCAAAGGTCGTATATCTTTACAAAGAAAAATGCAAAGCTGGGATGTGATAAATGGGCTCCGTGGGGCTCAGTGGATGAGGTTTGGGGAGAAAACCCATGTTTGAACAGTCAGCATGGTTTCTCTATAATGTTTATGCCTTAAATATCACCCTGTAGTGATTCTTCTCACCTGGTAGAATGATTAAAATAAATACAAAAATAAGAAATCTCTGTGTCTTTAGTGCTTTGAACCATAGTGACTGGTCATCCAATGTTAACATTATAAACATTATCCACCAGAACAGTTTGCCTTAGAGAAAAGCTGGAGATCTTTAAAGAAATCCTTTTGTAAACCTACCTATTAGTAATGTATCAATGTTTCTTAAATGCAGAAGTTTATAATCTATATATGTTGATGAGCGCTATCAAAATAGTAAGTAATGCATGCAGATGTGCAGAGCTATATCCAACAATTTATGCTGTTTGGAAGTAGATTGAAAATCAACATGCTTGATTTTCATCATGCTACAATGCAAGAATAAGTTAAATCTGGAATTATAAAGAGTTAAATAAATCAGATATCATTGAATTGAATCACTGCTGGTTTTAGGAGAAGTTACTAGTTCATTTGCTGTAGTTGTACTGCTGAGCTAAGAGACAGTTCAATAAATCAACTCAAGCTTGATGGATTCTTCAATTCATTGAAATGAGTGTGTGGAAGAGAAAAGAAATCTCTTAGTATTCCCTCTTTGACAAAAGGGTATGCAAAGAGCCTGAATGGATGAATGGTTGATTAATTTTGCCAGAAATTTTCTTGACAGCAGGAAATGTGTTTTTGCATTACTCTGTTTGCCTGGGATTTATTTGGTAGAATATGAATTATTGCATGTAAATTTGTACCTGAGGCTATGTTGCTGAAGTAGATGGCTCCTGGTGAGGTTTCTGACTATGAGACCTATAGTATTTTTTTATGGTTTTGCACTCTGCCCCCTTAGGGGTTGCCCTATAGCAGTTTGTATAAATGTCTGCTCTCACTGACATTATAGAAAAGTCAAGCACTGACAATGATTCAATATTGAGCTTGGTTTGGGTGATCATCTATGGCCCTCCTAAGGAAGGATGGGGCTGGAGGCAACCAACTGCCGATGTTTGATAATTCCTAGACTCATCAACTGGCAGTTTACTTAGGCACTTACCTTTATGGAAGAGAAGACACAGGTATCTCCTTGTGCTTCTGCTTACAGTAAGCCTACAAATAAATATGTTTCTTAGTTTTATCTTATCAAGAAGAGGTACAACCACATATGGAAAGACCTAGGCTGCTATTAATGACACTGAACTTAGTGAGACGAGAACTAGGAGTAGCCTCCTGCTTACCGCTTTCATACCCTTCCCATAAAGGTCAGTGTTCTGCTGCACATCATCTTCTGGATCACTGTGGAGGGTAGGAAAGCTTGTGGTTCTTAGGACTCTTCTGGGGATGTAGGTGATGCTATAATTGCTTCCATTAAGAACTCCTCGGCTGCCATATTCAGATGTGGGAATATTGGAAAGCCCAAGGATGAGTCTACGCATGAATTATTTAGCAAATATCCTGTTCATTTTGTCATCCTTCTAGGGGTAATACAGAACTTCCTCTTCCTTTTATGTACTAGACCAGAACTTATCTATAGTACATGGCACATCATATAACATTTTGCCTAATTTTGCAGTCTGTATATGTTTTGTTTGCATACTGACACCATTTCTCAAATGCCTATCACCATGGTGCTAATACTATTTCTGAAAATAAATGTATAGAGAAATTCTTTTTTATGGAAGTATAGTTCATTTATAGTGTTGTTAGTTTCAGGTGTACAGCATAGTGATTCAGATATATATATATATATAATTATATATATATCCTTTTTAAGATTCTTTACCTTTATAGGTTATTACAAAATATGGAATATAGTTCCCTGTGCTATACAGTAGGTCCTTATTGGTTATCTATTTTATATATAGTAGTGTTTATGTTAATCCCAAACTCCTAATTTATCTGCCCCCTCTACTTTCCCTTTTGGTAACCACAAGTTTTCTGTCTGTGGGTCTATTTCTGTCTCATAAATAAGTTCATTTGTATCATTTTTTTAGATTCCACATATAAGTGATATCTTATGATAGTTGTCTTTCTCTGTCTGACCTACTTCACTTAGTATGAATATCTCTAGGTTCCATCCATGTTGCTGCAAATGGCATTAGAAAAATTCTCTTAAAATAGGTTTACACACAGACACACACACACATAGACACAAACCCTACTAGACCACGAGGCTGCAAAATAATTTCAACCTACTATCCAAATTTGACTTTTGATATTTTCTGCTTAGATTACAATAAAAGAATGAAAAGTGATTAAAAGACAACTAACTTAAGTTCCCTTTTGTGTCCATATCAGATATGGCACTCAGAGGGAAATAAAGACAAATAGCATATAAAAATGTACTAAAACTAAACTCAAACTTGGGTTTTAGTCACTGCTCTACCATCAATTAACTATGTGTGATACTAGGACTATTCCTGAAGCTTCTTGAACCTCATTACTCTTATCTGTTAAGTAAATATGGCTATTTTTGTTCTTGCTACTAGCTAGAGAATTGATAAACATCAACTAAGATTACTTTGATCTTATGTAGAAAAGCCAACATTGCTCTATAAACATAAAATTTTACTTTCTCTTGAAGTGTCATTACACCTTTAGGTTTTGATTCCTTTTTCAGTGATAGGCTGCACCAGCCTAGGAAGCTAACAAGTGATCCTAAAATCTCTTGTGGTCAGCTTTCTAGTTACTTTTGCTAATTCCCTGTCCTTGGTTACCAGGAGTCCAGCTGGTAGACTCCCTAAATTCTTTAGATCCCTTGATGACTTAATTTTCAGCCACTGAAGGGCTAGCCACTAGCTGTGATTAATGAGGAGAAAAACCTCTCTCCTTTCTCTATTTCTGAAGTGTAAAAAAGTAATGATTTAGAAGGAAGGATTTTCTCTTGAAGTGGCCTCTCCTCCTGCAAATGTTGACTTCTTTTATTATCATTTATCAGGTTTTCATAAGTTATAGACTTGTCTGTCTCTCTCTGTAGTTCTTTGGTTGTGACAGAAACTCAACTCAGATTTGCTTTAAGGAAAACAGGGAACTAACTGCTCTAGTAAATGATAATCCCAGGTGGACCAAGCTTCTGGTACTCTTGGACTTGGAGCCAAACTGTGTCATCAGAGCTTGTCTCTCTTTCTCTACCTCTCGCCTCTTTGTTGGCTTCTGTCTCAGGTAGCTCTCCATGATTCCCCATGATGGCCAAGGGAGCTTCAAACAAATGTGATCCTTAGATTTCGGAGGAAAGAAGAAAGAGCTTCACATAACTCCTGTGAAGGCTCTGACTGACCAGCTCAGGTCATATATTTTCCTGGAACCAAGTGGGTTATATAGCCAAGTGGGTGAAGTACAGGTTGGCTGGGCCTGAGTCACCCGCCACACCTAGAGCTCAGTTTAGGAGTAAGGACAGCCCCACACAGCCACACCAAGTGACGAGAGGTCCTCCCCAAAGGAAGGAATGATGGACAGAAAAAAATGCATGTGTCTATGGCAAACTAAGAGCTTACCTTGTGGCTCAGCTGGTAAAGAATCCACCTGTAACGCGGGAGACCTGGGTTTGATCCCTGGGTTGGGAAGATCCCCTGGAGCAGAGAAAGGTTACCCACTCTAGTATTCTGGCCTAGAGAATTCCATGGATTGTATACACCATGAGTTCACAAAGAGTCTGACTCAAC
Source organism: Bubalus bubalis (assembly GCF_019923935.1). Classification (NCBI taxonomy): domain Eukaryota; kingdom Metazoa; phylum Chordata; class Mammalia; order Artiodactyla; family Bovidae; genus Bubalus; species Bubalus bubalis. The sequence goes on along the minus strand of NC_059159.1, from coordinate 114,838,250 downwards.
TGAGCAACTTTCACTTTCATGGCAAACTGCTGCTGCTGCTAAGTCGCTTCAGTTGTGTCCGACTCTGGGCAGCCCCATAGACGGCAGCCCATCAGGCTCTCCCATCCCTGGGATTCTCCAGGCAAGAATACTGGAGTGGGTTGCCATTTCCTTCTCCAATGCATGAAAGTGAAAAGTGTAAGTGAAGTTGCTCAGTCATGTCTGACTCTAGTGACCCCATGGACTGTAGCCCACCAGGCTCCTCCATCTATGGGATTTTCCAGGCAAGAGTACCGGAGTGGGTTGCCATTGCCTTCTCCATCATGGCAAACTAAATTCCTCTTAAACCTAGTATTTATTATTTATAATACTCTAAGCACTGTGCTAGGATCTTATATTAACTATCTCATTTAGTCCTCTATAAATTATGAATTAGGTATTATTATCCCCATTTTGCATGCAGAAATTAAGGCTTTGAGGCTAAGTAAATGACCCTAAGTCATGTAACTATAAATGGCATAGCTCAGAATTAGAGTCTGTCTCATTCACAGCCAAGGGTCTTTATTGTTTCATGTATTATATTTTCTCTTGTAAGTTCAATAATAGTAAAATTTACACATTTTTTTGGTCTTTGTCACCTTCCCCACTGTCCCTGATAACTCCTAGCTTCTGAATACCCTTTCATCTTAGGATTGTTAAATCACTGAATATCAAAACTCGAAGGGAAGTTACAAACGCCTGCCCACATCCCCTCATTTCAGTGTAAGGAGAGATCATTTGGGGACAGAGAAAAACCAACTTGTTCTCTTGTTGCCCAGACTTGATATGCCATTCCACCCAATAGTACTTAACCTGAATCTTGTAAATAAAAGGATTTCAATAAATATTCTTTTTTTTGATAATCAAACTATCTTTTAGCTACAGAATTCTTTAAATCATTAATATTATCTACACTTCAGAAAGAGAAAACCTAAAACTTTTTATAAGCAGATCACTTTAAAAAATCATTTCATGGATCACAAAATGAATAACAAAAACTCTAAAAGAGCAAAATGATACTGTGTTTTATGGTGTGTCATCGAAAATCATGTCAAAATAAGGACAATTCAATGAAGTCTCTGACCTCTGGTGTTGTAAAGAGTTCATAGGATGTTCTGAAACCTTGTAGGTGAGGATTTTAATTATCTGTTTTATCCACTTTTTTTTTAACCCCCTTTTATCCACTTCGAATCTTAAATATCTAAAGAAATATCTGTGGTTTTAGGATGATTCCCAAGAAACTGCATAGTCAAAGAATGAAGACAGAGGCATCTAGTTTGGAACAAGGTCTGTTGGTCAGGAATGTCATTTATAAGTACAACTTAAGATGCTGCTGTCTGTCTTTCAGACGTTGCTATTGTATATATCTGTTGGGATGGGACTGGGAGAGGTTAAACCCAATGACACAAGGGGTGGGTAACTTGCTTCTTTTCCCCTCTTAAGGACTCACACCTGTGGCAGACTCAGTCAGGTAGCAGAGTGGCCTTTCTCAGCAGCTAAAAAAAATAAATGACTCTACTATTATTTTCCCAGGTGGCTCAGTGGTTAAAAAAAAATTCACCTGCAATGCAGAAGACTATGGTTTGATCTCTGGGTCAGGAAGATCCCCTGGGGAAGGAAATGGCCACCCACTCCAGTATTCCATGGATAGAGGAACCTAGTGGGCTACAAGTCCATGGGGTCGCAAAGAATCAGATGTGACTGTGTGACTAAACAGCAACGTGATTTCCCCAGCTATCCCGCTACCTAACTACTTGCAGAATTAAGGTCCTACTGTATAACACAGGGACCTATATTCAATATCTTGTAATAAACCATAATAGAAAAGAATATTAAAATGTATATGTATAACTGAAGCACTGTATAGCAGAAATTAATACAACGTTGTATTGGGTTGGTCAAAAGTTTGTTCAGGCCCACCCCAGACCTACTAAATTAGAATCTGCATGTTAACAAGTCTCCAAGGTGATTTGTATTAAAGTTAGGCTCTGGGTTAACATCTTGTGACTCAAAAGTCCTTAGTTTTGTGGGGTGGGGAGGTAGAGTTGTATACCCTGCCTCTCCTAATAAAAGCTCTCTTGATCTTCCTATCCATCTCATGCAGAACTAAACATGTTCTCTGTTCAGCTCTAATATCTAGTAATGATAACCTCAGCTGAATGCTCCCCGTTCACTGACAAGTCTTTACAATGCATGGGGGCATGTGTACCCTTTAACTGAATCCAATGTTTACCAAGAGTCAGTTGTGTTTGCTCTCAAACCTGTTGGTACCAGTTGTACTAGTTCATATAATTACACAATTTAAAGAAACTGATGAAATAGGAGTGGAAAAAGATAGTTATTTCTAAGATGAATGCTTTGGAAAGACTCAGTGAAATGAAATGTGCTCTCTGAAAATATGCTCTCAAATTTGGGTGAAACAGCTATAAAAAATTGAGAGGGGATGATAAAAATGCACAAGGAATCCACATTCAGATTGTTTCACATATGTCTAAGTTTTTATTCCACATTAATGAAACTGAAACTAGAAATGGCAAATTATGTGTATGGTCTTTGCAACAAAGAGAATGGGAAGCTCCTATAGACCCATGCTCAAAAAATATCTAAAAGGTCCTGGCTTATATGAAAAAAATATAAACGCATGCATAATTTTAAATTCAAAATCATATAAAATTGCTATTTTATTTTATAATAGGACATTATAAATGTTGGTGATGGACAGGGAGGCCTGGCGTGCTGCGATTCATGGGGTCGCAAAGAGTCGGACACAACTGAGCGACTGAACTGAATTGAATATTACACTGTGTATATACTGTATAACTTTATTTTTAAAGAGTTAAGTAGAAGCGAAGAGTTATATTGCCTTCATGGACTCTTCCTTTTTAAGATTAGGAATTTGAGGTCCAGAAAGGTGAAGTATCTTGCTTTGGCTTCCCAGGTGGCACTAGCGGTAAAGAATCTGCCTGCCAAATCGGAGACATAAGAGACGTGAGTTTGATCCCTAGGTCAGGAAGATTCCCTGGAGTCGGAAATGACAACCCCACTCAAGTATTCTTGCCTGGAGAATCCCATGGACAGAGGAGCCTGGTGGGCTATAGACCATAGGGTCGCAAAGAGTCAGACATGACTGAAGCGACTTAGCATGCATGCATGCGTGTGAGTCTCCAAGTGTAGTCCCCAGACCAGCTCTATCAACATCACTCAGGAGCTTACTAGCAATCATGATTCTGGGTGGACCCAAGACCTACCACACCCTGAGAGTGGGCCCCAGGTGTTTGTTTCCAGAAGCTCTCTAGTTGAATCTGATACAGCTTAAGTTTGAGACCCATCGGACTGGAGAAATAGAACTTGGAGAAGAACATGTTTCTCCATCAGTCTGGCCATTACAGTATCTGGCTGATTTGTCAGGTACTTTCTCGGAACCTGACAGTTCTTTCCCTCAGAAATTTTAGAGTTTACATAGTTTAAACAATGGGCTGCAACAGAAAACTCTCAGACGGAAGAAAGATTCTTTTCAACATACAAAGAGTAAAAAGAAATGCTAAACTGTACCTAAGGATCAGAAATTTCTAATGACCTAATTGACAGATAAACTTACTGTTAATACAGCTGTGGCTGCTTTTCTTGCTGCTGCTCTCATAGGGTTACAACGTTTTGAGGGCTGACTCTGAGAGATACCAGGCTAAGTGTTTTACAGACTGTTTCATTTTGTAAAGGAGATTATTATCTTCATTTTTCCAGATGAAAGAATTGAAGCTTAACATGATCAAGTAACTGCCTGAAGGTGCGGGGGAAATAGGATGTGGAATTAGGATTTGAATCATGGACTGTCAGATTTCAAAACCCATGCATTTAAGCACTTGCACATTTGGGGAGGAGTTAGAATTGCATTTTTAAAAATGAAGTTGCGAGCATCTGTTTTTGGGATTTGTGTGTTCTCCCTGACTCTGAAAGTTCGCTCAGTAACTATAGAGTAGAAATAAGAACTGTTGATATAGTAACTATGTCTAAACAGCATGAATTAAAAACTGTTTCTTTATATCTGTGTATAACACTGTTCTTCATCTTAGCTGCACATTAGAATAATAGCTGGAATCCTCTGAAAGATATTCTGATGCCCTGGCCCTGCCCGCTGCTGTTGCTGCGTCGCCTCAGTCGTGTCCGACTCTGTGCGACCCCATGGACTGCAGCCTACCAGGCTTCTCCGTCCATGGGATTCTCCAGGCAAGAACACTGGAGTGGGTTGCCACTTCCTTCTCTGGCCCTGCCCTTAGGCAATCAAATTTAAATTTCATGGGGTGGGGTCTGAGTGTTTTGTTTTTTTTTTAACAGCTCCCTGGGTTCTCAGCTCCCTAAGGTATAGCCATGGTTGAGAACCAGTATGATATACAGATTCAGATAATTCAGGCTGAGAAATAAATTTTGATGAGTCTTCCCTTGTAGCCTGTTATCAGTCAAGGATGCTAGCCATTCACTGAAAGCTCAAGATGCCCCAGTCAGATTGCATTGCCCTCCAGTATCAGCTGTTTTCTAGGGTTACTATGTTTGAGCAAATGGCAACCCACTCCAGTATTCTTGCCTGGAAAGTTCCATGGAAAGAGGAGCCTTCATGGGGTCACAAAGAGTTGGACACGACAGAGCGCAGCAACAACAACATGCATATTATTGTCAGGAATCTCAAATAGAAAATTCGATTTTAAAAAATCCCCTATTTACCCTTAACTGACCTGTATTAATACAGTTTTTCTAGACTTAAACTCTGGGAAATACCTAGGAAAACATGTTTTTCCTGGCACAGGAAGTAGATGCTTTAGTACAATCCTGGCTCTGACTTTTAAATCATCCTGCTTTTTCCTTTGTTTAAGAGAATGAATATGCTGTTTATTTAATAAGCTTGCCAGTATAAACTCAAAGACAATTGATGAGAATTTAAAAATTTTACCAGCCTAGAAAAGGGAAATATTTGGCCAGTTAGTACAGAGTATTTGTGTAAAAGTTTCCTATCTAATTTTTTTCAAGTCCTCTTGCCTCTTAAACCAGAGAGAATTACTGAGGTATCCTGCTTATGCAATAATATTTCTGAAAGAGTTGAATGGGATTTAAATTATTTAAGTTTGCAAGATTCTTCTATTATTCTCTGTTTTTCTTAGGTAGGGTGTTTTGGTCCTGCAAGTGACATTTGACAATGTCTGGAAACGTATTTGATTGTCACACCCAGGATAGAGAGTTTAGCTACTGGCATCTAGTGAGTGGAGGCCAGTGATGTGGCTAAACATCCAACAATTCACAGAACAACCCCCACAGCAAAGAATGATCCACAAAGTCAGTGAGGTCAAGCGAGAAACCCTGCTCTAAAGTTACTACTTTATACCTGTTATGAATTTAGATCTCCCACCCCTGCCCCTGGGGTATTTGGCCTGCTTTGAGCCTTTCTATAAATAGCTCTTATATAATATAAAATGATAACATAGAAATACAACTCTTGTCCCACCAGATTTAGCCCAAATACTCGCTGCCTCTTGGGTAGGGCCTGAAGATAATTTCTGACTTGTATTTAAAGCATTTTGATGCCCTGCACATACAGTGCAAATAGCAATGGAAGTTTGACAGTTAAAGGGGAGATTGAGCAGGAGCCAAAAAGAGTATCCCTCACCATGACCTGAAAGAATAGAGATTAAGGAGGCTTGGCCTCTTTATCCTGGATTGCATACGTAGTATTATGTATTTTTGATTGATTAAGCATAATTTTCATTTTATAAGTGTAACAGTTACATAAATTTTTTTGATCACTCTTTATAATACCTCTCTTAACTGAGATACAAACTTGCATGAAATGAAAGTTAACTAAGGTTATCTCGCAAAGCATCATGTGTCTCCCTATAACTTGTGCTTGGTTGGCTGGAAATAAAACAGGGATTTGGGGAATAATGTGTATCTGTAGGTTTGTACAAATGTGTGTGTATGACAGCGAGAGATTGGGTAGCTCTTTGTGCCTGGTATCTAGGGTGCCCACCTAAAGGTTTATCTGCTCTCCGCCACAGCCCCCACAGCCCCACCCCCTGCCGAGGAAATGACTTTTATCTATCACTCTTGTTCTGACAGGTGCCATACCTGTATTATGTGGTTTTTCTAATCTACCTCAATTGCTAGGTATCCAGCCCAAGTGGGAACAACCAGAATTCTTCCAGGGTTTTCAAACTCAAGATCACAAGGGAGTGAGTCTTGAATAAATTTGAAAGGTCTACCCTGGAGCCGCTGCCACCCACGTTTCCTGCCACAAGGAGGATGCTAATTGGTGGCAGGAGAGGAGAATGAAGGCAGGAGAAGAGGATGGAGAAGCTGAGTGGCCCCCACATCCCTAGCAACCCTTTCTCTCTTCCCAGCTTGTCCTCCACTTCTTCCTTTGCTTTTTTAGAACACTTACCATATCTTTCTGAAGTTTGAGTGAAAAACACCAGTTTGAGTGAAGTTTCTGTGACTTGGGGCCAAGAGAGTCACAGCAATACTGTGTCCTTACCTGAAAATGAATTCCTCAAGCTCCCCACACACAGACGTCTCCAAATGAAAATGAAACCACAAACCCCGGAGTGTTATCTGTTTGCAGGAGGGGGTTTCTGGTAATTAGATTAGAATTGCAACAAATGGCACACACAGACTGTTGGCTCTGCATGTGTGCTCTAAGATTGGTGTTTACCCTATTATATTCCAATTTAAGAATGTCATAAAGTTTATCACTGAGCAAATGGAAACTAGCAAGAGCAAATATGGATGGTGAGAGGTGTGTACCTTGATATATAGATATTGTAGACTTCAAAAGAAATCACTTTTGTTGGGTTGATAGCAAAGGGGACACAACCATATACCCCACTTAAACTTGGTGGTGGTTGGGTATTTTTAGCAAATGAGTTGTCAGCAGAAAGGCTTCATTAGACCCATCAGGATATCTGCCCATGAAGAACGAATCCCAAACTGTACTGACAGTTTCCTTGAGCCAAAATGATGAAGCACCTCTGACAAGAGCCATATTGTGCTCCCCATGTGAGGAGCAGGAGGAACAAAAGAGACAGTTTGATCTTCATTTGGTCAGGTTAATATTGACACAGCTTAGAGAAATCAGACGTGTGTGCAGTGTACATGTGCGGTAACGGCTCTGGGGGCTTGACTGGTGGTGTCCATAAATCAGAAAGGGGTACCCAGAGAGGAAGGAAGGCTTCCTGCTTTCTTGAAATATTGTTCAAACGAGATGATTTATTTTTACCAAGGAAAATAAATAAAGCTGTGTTTAAGCTCATGGTTTAAAACAAGCTAATGGGTTTTTTTTTTAACATCTTTACATAATTATGGAAATAATTTATTATTATTTGGTAGCCAGTGTGTTTCCCAGGTTCTGACATTTTAAAAATAAAGGATGCCTCATGAGTGAATTTCTTTGGAGAAGGAAATGGCAAACACTCCAATATTCTTGCCTAGAAAATCCCATGGACAGAGGAGCCTGGTGGGCTACAGTCCATGGGGTCACAGAGTCAGACATAACTGAGCACACATGTGTGAGTGGATTTTCCATTATGCATAGGTCCTGAGCTGTTCAGTCCCATATAGAAATCCTTATAAACATACAAAATGTGGTCCACTGGAGAAGGCAATGGCAAACCACTTCAGTATTCTTGCCTCCAGAACCCCATGCTGCTGCTAAGTTGCTTCAGTCGTGTCCAACTCTGTGTGACCCCACAGACGGCAGCCCATCAGGCTCCCCTGTCCCTGGGATTCTCAAGGCAAGAACACTGGAGTGGGTTGCCATTTCCTTCTCCAATGCATAAGAGTGAAAAGTGAAAGTGAAGTCGCTCGGTCGTGTCTGACTCTCAGTGAACCCATGGACTGTAGCCCACCGGGCTCCTCCATCCATGGGATTTTCCAGGCAAGAGAACTGGAGTGGGGTGACATTGCCTTCTCCGCCAGAACCCCATGAACAGTATGAAAAGGCAAAAAGATAGGACACTGAAAGATGAACTCCCCAGGTTGGTAGGTGCCCAATATGCTACTGGAGATCAGTGGAGAAATAACTCCAGAAAGAATGAAGAGACGGAGCCAAAGCAAAAACAACACCCAGTTGTGGATGTGACTGGTGATAGAAGCAAGGTCTGATGCTGTAAAGAGCAATATTGCATAGGAACCTGATGTTAGATCCATGAATCAAGGCAAATTGTAAGTGGTCAAACAGGAGATGCAAGAGTGAACATCGACATTTTAGGAATCAGCAAAATAAAATGGACTGGAATGGGTGAATTTAACTCAGATGACCATTATATCTACTACTGTGGGCAAGAACCCTTTAAAAGAAATGAAGTAACTATCATAGTCAATGAGAGTCCAAAATGCAGTACTTGGATGCAATCTCAAAAACAACAGAATGATCTCTGTTCATTTCCAAGGCAAGCCATTCAATATCATGGTAATCCAAGTCTATGCCCCGACCAGTAACTGAGGAAGCTGAAGTTGAGTGGTTCCATGAAGACCTACAAGACCTTATAGAACTAACACCCAAAAAAAGATGTTCTTTTCATTATAGGGGACTGGAATGCAAGAGTAGGAAGTCAGGAAACACCTGGAGTAACAGGCAAATTTGGCCTTGGAGTACAGAATGAAGCAGGACAAAGGCTAACAGAGTTTTGCCAAGAGAACACACTGGTCATAGCAAACACTCTCTTCTAAAAACATAAGAGAAGACTCTACACATGGACATCACCAAATGGTCAACGCTGAAATCAGACTGATTATATTCTTTGCAGCCAAACATGGAGAAGCTCTATACAGTCAGCAAAAACAAGACCAGATGCTGACTGTGGTTCAGATCATGAACTCCTTATTGCCAAATTCAGACCTAAATTGAAGAAAGTAGGGAAACCACTAGACCATTCATGTATGACCTAAATCAAATCCCTTATGATTATGCAGTGGAAGTGAGAAATAGATTTAAGGGCCTAGATCTGATAGATAGAGTGCCTGATGAACTATGGACGGAGGTTCATGACGTACAGGAGACAGGGATCAAGACCATCCCCATTGAAAAGAAATGCAAAAAAGCAAAATGGCTGTCTGGGGAGGCCTTACAAATAGCTGTGAAAAGAAGAGAAGCAAAAAGCAAAGGAGAAAAGGAAAGATATACCCATTTGAGCACAGAGTTCCAAAGAATAGCAAGGAGAGATAAGAAAGCCTTCCTCAGTGATCAGTGAAAAGAAATAGAGGAAAACAATAGAATGGGAAAGACTAGAGATCTCTTCAAGGAAATTAGAGATACCAAGGGAACATTTCATGCAAAGATGGGTTCAATTAATGACAGAAATGGTATGGACCTAACAGAAGCAGAAGATATTAAGAAGAGGTGGCAAAAATACACAGAAGAACTGTACAAAAAAGATCTACATGACCCAGATAATCACAATGGTGTGATCTCACCTAGAGCCAGACATCCTGGAATGTGAAGTCAAGTGGGCCTTAGAAAGCATCACTACAAACAAAGCTAGTGGAGGTGATGGAATTCCAGTTGAGCTATTTCAAATCCTGAAAGATGATGCTGTGAAAGTGCTGCACTCAATATGCCAGCAAATTTGGAAAACTCAGCAGTGACCACAGGACTGGAAAATGTCAGTTTTCATTCCAATCCCAAAGAAAGGCAATGCCAAATAATGCTCAAACTACCACACAATTGCACTCATCTCACATGCTATCAAAGTAATGCTCAAAATTCTCCAAGCCAGGCTTCAGCAATACGTGAACCGTGAGCTTCCTGATGTTCAAGCTGGTTTTAGAAAAGGCAGAGGAACCAGAGATCAAATTGCCAACATCTGCTGGATCTTCAAAAAAGCAAGAGAGTTCCAGAGAAACATCTACTTCTGCTTTATTGACTATGCCAAAGGCTTTGACTGTGTGGATCACAATAAACTGTGGAAAATTCTTAAAGAGATGGGAATACCAGACCACCTGGCCTGCCTCTTGAGAAATTTGTATGCAGGTCAGGAAGCAACAGTTAGAACTGGACATGGAACAACAGACTGGTTCCAAATAGGAAAAGGAGTACATCAAGACTGTATATTGTCACCCTGCTTATTTAACTTCTATGCAGAGTACATCATGAGAAACGCTGGGCTGGAAGAAGCACAAACTGGAATCAAGATTGCTGGGAGAAATATCAATAACCTCAGATATGCAGATGACACCACCCTTATGGCAGAAAGTGAAGAAGAGCTAAAGGGCCTCTTGATGAAAGTGAAAGAGGAGAGTGAAAAAGTTGGCTTAAAGCTCAACATTCAGAAAATGAAGATCATAGCATCTGGTCCCATCACTTCATGGCAAATAGATGGGAGAACAGTGGCAGACTTTATTTTTTGTGTGTGCTCCAAAATCACTACAGATGGTGACTGCAGCCATGAAATTAAAAGATGCTTACTCCTTGGAAGGAAAGTTATGACCTACCTAGACAGCATATTAAAAAGCAGGCATTACTTTGCCAGCAAAGGTCCATCTAGTCAAAGCTATGGTTTTTCCAGTAGTTGTGTGTGAATGTGAGAGTTGGACTATAAAGAAAGCTGAGCACCGAAGAATTGATGCTTTTGAACTGTGGTGTTGGAGAAGACTCTTGAGAGTTCCGTGGACTACAAGGAGATCCACCAGTCCATCCTAAAGGAGATCAGTCCTGAGTATTCACTGGAAGGACTGATGCTGAAGTTGAAACTCTAATACTTTGGTCACCTGATGCGAAAAGCTGACTCATTTGAAAAGACTCTGATGCTGGCAAAGATTGAAGGTGGGAGGTGAAGGGGACGACAGAGGATGAGAAGGGGATGTCAGAGGATGAGTTGGTTGGATTGCATCACAGACTCAATGGACATGAGTTTGGGTAAACTCCAAGAGTTGGTGATGGACAGGGATGCCTGACCTGCTGCAGTCCATGGGGTCACAAAGAATCGGACACGACTGAGTGACTGAACTGAACTGACTAACTGAAGTGGAGCCACAGTCTAGCTCTTTTCTCACTGAGCCCTTGAATCCATACTGTGTTGAAAGTTTTGATGATTATGGGTATGTCCTTAAAGGAAATGTAAATTATGCTGAGCTTGTAAATAAGGTGATGACATATTCATCTTTAATTGGTTGTCATCCTTCCCACATCCAAGTATTGTATTATTAACTAGCTGTGAGAGACCGCCTAGGACCATCCTTTTATGAAGTAGAGCATATAAGCATCTTTTTCCAGGGCAACTCTGTTGGACTAACATTGGTTCTCTCCTGATGGAGATGGTGAGCATGAGGCAGGATGCCAACGTGCTTAGTTTCAGGTTGATCCCGGCTTGTAAAATCCTGTTCTTATTCTTTGAAGCATATTGTATACTTCCCTGCTGGGATGGATGGTTCTGTAAATGAAGGGATATGTAAACTTGCTACTATACTTCAGCACCATCAGTAGTCACTGTGAACCCTTAAAAAGAGTGTGGCGATTTGTTTGTGCCTTAAAGGAGGAATCAGAACTACAACGTGCAACTTTGTGGGGACCGCATGGGTTCATTAACTGACCTACAGCTAAACCTCGCTGTGCTTGTGCGTCTGTTCATTGTTTCCAGCATCTCGAGACATCCGGACACTACTGCCAACACTTCGCTGTGCGTTAACCTCCGCATGTGAAACCTAACGGTTGCTGAACTTTGTAAATGCGTGAAATTTTAAATTTAGGTAGATGCAGCTTTTGTCTGCTCACTGCTCTTCTCAGCTTTATTTGATAAACTTGCATTTTGAGGGTTGTCTTGGCAGTTTTAACTTTAAAAAAGATCAAGGTTGTGGCTTGCTTGTGTATAGTGACAAGGGAGACTTGTTAATAATAATAAGCAGAAGTAAATGGAGTAGCAAAACTTATATGAAATTAAAAGTGGCATTAGTAGTATCTTTGAAGAATTTTCTCACTTGGGAAAAACAAGGGTTAGAACCTGGGCTCTGCAGTCAGATGCACCTGGGAACAAGTCCCGTTTTCACATGTGTGAGCGCTGCGAGACATCAGTTACTTGTTTTCTCAGTGGAAAACAGAAATGCTACCCACATCATCTGGGCACTTTAAAGTTTAAATGAGATGATGCAAAGCACGTAACAGAGAGCTTAATGCAGAAATGGTCTGATTAAATTGTTTTAGGCAATATACCTTTGGTTTAAATGAAAATTATGTTCATATGTACATGTATATGTTCATTTATATGTTGCAGTTAATTTTCACAAAATCTTTTTACAAAAGGGCTCTTTTTTAATGATAATAGGTGCTATTTGGCTCTATTTTCAAAATATGACGCATAATATAGTCTAAATAGACCCAGTGAAGTTTTTAACTACTAAAATGAGTTCGCTAGCTTCTGGGAATAAGAACAATAGACTTTTTTTTTTTAATGACATGTGGTAAGAACATGGTGAATATCTTTGCCTACCAATTAAAGTGTGTACGAAAAACAGAATAAGTAAAATCTCTTTAATTTATGCATTTTGTGCTCTCATAAATCATTTTCCTGTCAAAATTATCAGACTTTATTATTGCTGAATATTTTAAACATCATAATGAAATATTGGTAGCATAAATCATGAAGCTTTCAGTAAGAAGGTTTGTGTACATACCTCAGCAATTTTCATATATCTTGATTAAAAAAAAAAAAAAAGTCCTCAATCTACAAGTAAATCCACACAGAGTATAAATGTCAAACCATCCTCTTAAGTTTGAGTAACTCAGCAATCCATGCTAACCATTGTGCTTACAAGGTAGTTATGGATTGTCATACTATGTTCTAAGACTCACTCTTCTCAAAGATGAAGCTGTGTGAGCTTGTATTTTAGTCTTGGTAATGATTTCTATATAAGCTTCCTATCTACAGATTTTATCTACTCACTTTTCCTAGTTCCTGCAAGAAGAAAAAAAATTCAGACATGATAAATCTATAACTTGTTCTTGACATTAGAAAATGATTTATTTTTATTTTATTTAATAAAAGCATTACTCAGTAAATTTCATCTGTGATTTGCAAGAGAGACAACTGTTTTGGATTAAGTGTGTAGTCTAGAGTGTTAGATCTAAACGGAAGGTACTAGCATGAACAGAAAACTCCATTGAAGGTGATACCAACCAGGGCCCTTGGCCTTCCTTAAGCAATAGAAATTGATAAAAGGCAAGGTTTTATTGGGGCCTCTGCTGCAGCAGTGGGGGGCAAAAACACGTAGCAGTTTCCCTTGCTTACTGCCCTGACTGGGGTGTGACGAGCTGGTTCCTTAAAGGAGTGAATGAGGGGTGTGTCCAGGGATCCGGGCAAAGCGGTGGCTTAGGTGGTTGGCCCATGCCTTTGGTGGTGAGTGCAGGGGGCACTCACTCTTGCCTGGAAAATCCCATGGATGGAGGAGCCTGGTAGGCTGCAGTCCATGAGGTCACTAAGAGTCGGACACGACTGAGCGACTTCACTTTCACTTTTCACTTTCATGCATTGGAGAAGTAATGGCAACCCACTCCAGTGTTCTTGCCTGGAGAATCCCAGGGACGGGGGAGCCTGGTGGGCTGCCATCTATGTGGTCACAGAGTCAGACACGACTGAAGCGACTTAGCAGCAGCAGCAGGGGGGAATGCACGATACCTGATTTTGCTCCCAACACCTTGTTTTCCTCCCTGCTCTTCAGAAGTGGCAGTTGAATTTTGTGGTCTTTTTGTGTTGTCTTGTCCATAATTTGCCCCAACTGCCCATACGTGTATTTATTTGTAGTCCCTTATCATTTCTTTGTATTTTGTTGCTTAAGGAGACATTTGTCCAGGCGCAAGCACTGCAGCAATTGGTCCAGGTCCCAGCCTGGCACAAAGGTAGTATGGCACTTGGAACGATGCAGAAGACTCTATCCATGGTGATTTGGCTGAAGAAAAAAATCACTGTACATGTTTTTGTTTTATTTGTGTAGTGGCAAACTGAATTGAATTACTCATTCATTGACTTTAACCTAGAATTAAGGATAAAGGATCCATTAATGAGAAACACTGCCTGATCCAGAGTTTTTATGTTATTTTACTTTTTAAAAGGACTTTGCTTCAGGTGTAACTTTCTCTGTTATCTCTCATCTAGGAATTTTACATGTAATTCACTTCAGTGACTTGTGTATGATTATGATTGCGAAGTTCACAGTATTAGAATATATGGCAAGAAATTGTAATATGAATAATCAGGTGCTGTACCAAGAATTTGTGAAATATTTTCTATGAATCTAATTATTCCTATGAATCCTAAGAATGACCTTTAGATAGTTAGGGTTAGGAAAGAGATTTAATGTTTATTGTCCATTATATGCCAGGCATTGGGCCTGCTTTGTGATACACATAAGTTCTTAGTAATCTTAACAGTCTTATGAGGTGAGGGTTTACAGATGAGGACTTAAGAGAAATTAAGTAAACTCACTTAACACACTCAGCTAGTGAATGGCAAAGCCAGTCAGCCTCCAAAGACTTTACCAGGAGCTTTGGAGAAAGTACCCTAAATTAATAGAGAGACAGAATCATATTTTAGATTTAGCAATTTGACTAAATTATGTCCACTTTAATATCAAGATTCTTAATACCCATTGTATCTTAATTTCAATATATATTATTTGCATACGTATAGAAGTGACATTCTAATTTTATATGATTATAGAAATTATTTTCTACTTTACACTATGTCCGATGTTTTCTTGTGTTATTAAGTATTCTTTGATAGTGTGATTTTTAATACCAACATAACATTCTTTTATGTTACGATTCCATAATTTATTGAACTATATCTCTATTGTAGGACATTTAGATTGTTTCAAAGTTTTAGTTATTATAGTAATCTAGTGAATAGCTTTGTCCATAAAACTTTCATGTGCATATATGATTATTTCTTTAGAATATATTTCTGACAATGTATGAGAATGCCCATTCAGCCATATTTACCAATTATAGGAAAAAAGAACATAAAACATTATCAAAGGATTTCTTTGACTATTAATGATTTCAGGTATTTCAGTTGTGAATTATGTTCACCAACTGTTTTTTTTCTGTTGCTATGTCTACTTTTTTGCATTGGTTTATAAGAACTCAGTTTCAAGGACATTAAACCTTTCTCTTCCCTGTTTTAAAAAAAATAAAAATAAAAAAAATAGTAAATATTTGCATTGAGAAACTCTTGAGTGAGTTTTAAGCTCACGAGTATCATGGTTTTGGCTACATTTTTCACAGCTCTGTCTTGGTCCTGTGTGAAGAACTAGTCATAGGGAAAGGAGACGAGCCACTGCAGAGAGACCAGTTGGGAGACTGTCACCCAGGTTCAGGGGAGAGGTGATGGTGACTGTGGCCATGACAGCAATAGAGATGGAAAGAAGTGGGAGAAGTGTTTGGACTTGAGATGTGTTTCAGAGGGAAAGTTAATAAGAGTTGCTGATGGATTATGTGAAGAATGAAGGGGAAAAGAGGATAAAGAATAATTCCTAGATGTTTGACTTGAGGAACTGGGCGAATGGTGGTACCATTTCATGCCATGGAGGAAACTGGGGTGGAGGTAGGTTGTATTTTATTTGAGACACTTATGAGATATTGATGTGACGATATCACATGGGTAAATCAGGTTAGCATTCAGGTGGATGTGATTTGGTTGTCATTGGCAGATAGATGATTTGAAAGCCATGTGACTGGATGAAATCACTAAGGAGAATGTGTGAACAAGAAAGAGGTTAGGAACATTTAGAAGTTGACTAGGGGAGAAGCAGCAGCAAAGATGACGGAGGAGTAGCCAATGAGTTGAGAGAAAGTGTAATGACGGGGAAGTGAAGGAATCAAGTGTTTCAAGAAAGAGGGAAAATCAACCTCATGAAATTATTGGGAGAAGTCAATTAAAGTAAGAAGAGGAAATAGATTTTTGGATTTGGTGACCTGGAAATGATTGATACTTTTGAGAAGAGCAGTTTCAGTGGAATGATTGGAGGGGCAGAAATCTGACAGGAGGGATTCAGAAGACAATAGAATATGTAGATATGAGTGTTGTAAGGAGAGTGGTTTTTCTCTCAAAGAATGTGCACATTTAGGGACTCAGTTGTTTATAAGACATTATTTAGATCACTTATTTCATGTGATGCACTAAAGCTAATAGGCATATAGAATAAAAACTAAATTTTTCAGAGTAATGGATTAAGAACTAAAATGGGATTTTGTGAGAGAATGGAATTTTACATTGCATTTGTCCAAGTACTTTCAACCACAAAAGTAGTACGTCTGTTGGACACTATCACTATCTTGGTTTTCATATTAGTTAGAATATAGCCCTGCCATTTCTGTTTGTCTGCCCTTTGTCCTGATGATCTATCACCAACCTCTTCTGAGGGCCCTTGACATCTACACCTTGGCTTTTGGGCAAGAAATAGCAAGACCTTTCTCTCCCTACATTTTCAGGCTTTCTACTAATTTCAAAACCAGGAATTGCTCAAGCAAAATAACTCATGACCTCTAAAAATCTCTAACGATCTAATCTCTAGATCCATGAGTGACAAAAGACTGCGACTGGGACCACTTGCCTTTCTTCCTAACTGACATGTTGAAATAGTCTGGGCTTTCACCAGTCAATTTTCAGGTTTAACAATGAGTAATATAACTTCCTAAATTTCATGCACCAATCTCAGGCTGGGGTCATATTTCAAATATGGAGGGTTAGATTATGGGTGTAGAGGTGGTAAATGAAGGTTGTATTCCTTTATTTTCTAAACCTTTGGCAAATTGGGATATATATATGCATATAATTTTAACTTAAGGTGGTGAAAACATTTTGGAGATATTTGAGCAGATTAACAAATAGTATTTGTATACGTGTAACTAAAACAGTAATTTATCAGGTAGAAGGCAGATGGGGGGAATAAAATGCCAACCTGTATCTACAGCGGGTTGTGTTCATGATGAAGTGGTGTTTATTCAGGGCCAGCCTAGCTTGTCAGCAACATAAGAGGTGTCTCAGCACGTGACTCCCTGTGTAGCTAGAAGACAATAATAAATTATCTCCTATGCAAACAGCACCAGCATAAAAGCAGAACAAACAAACCCTGCCTCCCAGATTCCTGAAGAATCTTACTCTTTTGCTTGTTTGATTCTGTTTTAAACATGAAATTCCTGGCATTATCCTAAAGCCAGTGAGGTCGAATCTGGCTTGGGCAATTTTATTAGGGTGGATGGGACATAGTAGTTGACAATCTCTGTTTTGGGGTTACTGTAAAAGATAAGTATTTTGTTTCTTGGGTTCACATAAATCTTTGTTTTATCAATACTCTGTGTGATCCTGTGGAATTCAGGGCCACCCAGAGGAAAACTGGGGAATTATACAAAGGAGCTTGATTCTAAGAATCACTTGAGGTACATAATGAAATTACAGATTCTTGGACCCAATCCTGGGCTGCTAAATGAGAACCTCTGACAAAGTAGCCTAAAAGTACACATCCCAAGGGGATGTTAATCATGAGGCCGGAATGAACAGCAGGGAGCTGAGGGCCTGAGTCAGTAAAAGGCCCATGACAGCACTGAGTGCAAAGGGTTGATTCACAGGAAAATATATAAATTAAAAATGGCTCCCCAGAGCAGTGCTTTTCAGATTTCCATGTGCATTTGAATTGCCTAGGATTTGTGGGAAACACAGATTCTGCTTCAGTAGGTCTGGAGTGTGACCTGAGACCCTTCTTTTCTAACAAGATGCCTGATGATGTCAGTGCTGCTGGATTAGAGTTTAGCAAGATCTTGGAGCCATCATTTTAATACAAAGTCCAGAGAGATTGGAGCTCAGCCAACTTTTTTGAATAGCACATGTTCTGCAAGTAGGGCTTTGAATAATGCTGATTCTCTTGAGTGCTAATCTTGCACTCAGGTACCAGTAAAACCTGCTTTCTCTTGTGTGAGGGACCCAGCTAGAAGTGTCATGGTAAGTACTATCATGTGTCAGAATCTTTTAGAAGTGGTGTGTCTTCTTTCAAGGGTTTATAAATATGTTGGGGCAAATGAGTTTATGCACATCATGAAAAAAATATTTTGAAAGGAAAATTCTAAGTCTTTGTATGCCAAAGCCTTTAGTCATTGAAGATAAGATGTACATGGTTGTTGTCCATTATTGTTTTCCTTTAGGACCTCATCTTTTTTTGCAATTCATAATAGCAAGAAGCTCAGCACTGAGATTCTTGATAGTTAACACCAATAATGATTTGAAATAATTTTATCTATTGAATGCACATTGTGTATAAGGTCCAATTAAAACCTCATTCTAAAAATCTACTTTTGTGAGTGAATTAATTTTTGAAGTACTTATTTAAAGATTATTATTATGACACTTGGACAATAAATTAAATGCATGAAAGCTGACTGTGCGCATACTTCCAAAAGCTATTGTATTTGAGCATCATATGTTTCATTACCAGGTCCATACAATAGATCCTTTGTATTCATCAGCAATATATCCTGAGATCTTTGTGAATTCCCATGTGCACTTCCTTGTAACCAAAAGTGAAAGTAGCCTCATGAGATAGCTAATGAGAGTAGTGGCCACAGGAGAAGACAGCAAGGCTCCTAGAGGCAGGGAAGCCACTGATGGGTTGGGTCCACCCAATGACCAGGTTTCTCATTTTCTCTCTTGGTGACCTCATCAACCTTGACATTTAGCTCAGCAGAATTACAGAGTACATGTATTATTGGATATTTCAAGTGGCTGGTAAATAGTCTAAGCTACGAATATTGAATCCACAACTGTTAAAGAGCTACCATATACAAACATTCATCTGGACATGAACAAAGTCTGCACCTGTATGTGCTGCACTGTTTAGCTCTTCTTATTTGAGGTGGAGGTGTGTGGTATTTCCACTTCCTATGGGCTGCTTTTCTGTACTGCTTTAATATTTTACCAGTGCCATGCATAATTCTGATGACTTTGTAATGAGGAAAAAATTAACAGAATTCTTTATATCTCTTGAATGCACATTAAGGTGATTTTCATTGAGTAGAGCTATGGATTATCAGGTGAAGATTATGCGATTGTCATTTACAGGTGTTATTAATATTATATATATGTGTATATATATATACACACACACACACACACATACACACACTATGATAAAGGATTATGTAGCTGTTTATTCATTCCAATGAATGAATAAAGCTGTTTATTTATTCCAATCATTCAACAAACTTTTCTTGAGCAACTAGTATATGCCAGGCATTATGCTAGGGGGTAACATATGGTCTTCAGTGTATTGTTTTAGGGAGAAGGCAATGGCAACCCACTCCAGTACTCTTGCCTGGCAAATCCCATGGACGGAGGAGCCTGGTGGGCTGCAGTCCATGGGGTCGCTAGGAGTCAGACACTACTGAGCTACTTCACTTTGACTTTTCACTTTCATGCATTGGAGAAGGAAATGGCAACCCACTCCAGTGTTCTTGTCTGGAGAATCCCAGGGACGGGGGAGCCTGGTGGGCTGATCGCACAGAGTCGGACATGACTGAAGCGACTTAGCAGTATTGTTTTAAGAAAGAGAAATAACCATGCAGACAAAAAGTAGGTCTCATTGTAGTTAATAAAATTCAAAAAGGCCAGAACATTCCCACAGATGATGTGAGCCACAGGTCTGGGTATATTCTGTGATGATGGGTCCCTTTTCCAGTTATTCATTCCTCTTTAGATATCACATAGAAAGAGCAAGCAGATCTGACATTACATCCCTGACACAAATCTCCTAGATTTCTACATTGGAATAAAAAGAATTTGGTAAACTCAGCTGAGTATATCCTCAGGAATTCTGCTTGGAGTTAATAATCATTAGAAAATAATTACAGAAAAAAACAATAACTTCCTCCTACTTTTCTAGTGGGTTGTAATAATATTCTACAGACATTCCTATGTCATGTGAACAATAAAAGGAAAAGTACGTTTTACAAAGTCAAACATTTTAGGGAAAAGATGGTAAGCTATTTGTTCCTCTCTAAACTGTTCTTAATGGTAACAGCAACGATGCCTTCCTTTCTTGGTTTAGGAAAACAAAACAAAACAAGGAATGTATATTTCAAGCCATAGTATGAAAAATTTGCAAACTTTCTCAAAGCAAACTATTTATTTCATTTGTATCTAATAATAAGTATCATTGGTAATACATCTTAAGACTGGACAAATTTGTGGCATGATTCACCAGAGCCGAGCAGCTTGACATTAATATCAAATTGCCTGTTGTTTCAGAACTGTACATTTCACAGCAATATCACCAGTGATTTGAAAGCATTCACAGACAAGTTTGGTTTTGATGTCCTCATCCTCCTGTCCAGTTACCTGTCGGAGGAGCAGCAACCCAGACAACAGATCGCTGTGTACTCTGAGAACCTAGAGCTGTGCAGTCAGGTAAGAACTTCCTTGACCCAACGATTTCACGAATCCCCATCTGCTGGCTCTCAGAACATGGGGTAGAAGATGGCAATGGACTGGTGGCTTAGAGAAACTGGCCCAAGAGATAAGGTCCTAGAATTTGAGTTTTAAGAAATGTTGGAGGCTGGGTTTCCCTGGTGGCTCAGTGGTAAAGAATCTACCTGCCAATGCAGGAGACACTGGTTCAATCCCCGATCTGGGAAGATCCCACATGCAGGGGAGCAACGAAGCCTATGTGCTACAACTATTGAGCCTGTGCTCTGGAGCCTGGAAGCTCCAACTACTGAGCCCATGTGCTCTAGAGCCTGTGCTCCACAACAGGAGAAACCACCACAGTGAGAAGCCCGTGCACTGCAACTAGAGAGTAACCCCTGCTTGGTGCAACTAAAGGAAAGCCCAGCGAAGACCCAGCACAGCCCAAAATAAATAAATAAATAAATTGATGGTAGCTTAAATGTTACTTTAAAAGAAGAAATGTTGGGGGTACTTTGCACATTTGGCTAGTTATTTCTCAAATTTTTAGTTTTGATGCTATAAATTAATTAACTAATTAATTAATTAGTTTTAAGTGCTTTAATTCAGTTTTTAAGTTTTTAGCTGTTATGCTCTGTTACTAACCAGAATTGGCAGTGAGGTAAATGTTGGCTTTTTTTCATTTTTTAATTGAGGTATAATTGACAGATAGCCTAATATTAATTTCAAGTGTCCAACATAATGATTCAGTGCTTGTATATGTTGCAAAATGATCACCACATTAAGTCTAGTTAACATCCATCATATATATAGATATTTTTATATAATTATATATTTTTTATAATATATAATTTTTTTTCTTACAATGAGAACTACTCTCTACTCTCTTGTGTGCGAGCTAAATCCCTTTAGTTCTGTCCAACTCTGTGCAACCCTATGGATAGTAGCCCTCCAGGCTCCTCTGTCCATGGGACTCTCCAGGCAAGAATACTGGAGTGGGTTGCCATTTCCTAGCAACTTTCAAATATGCAATACAGCGTTGTTAACTATAGTCACCAAGCTGTACATGACATCCCTGTGACTTATTTATAACTGGAAGTTTGTACCTTTTGACTCCCTTCACCCATATAGGGACTTTAAAAGAGCCCCATAACCATTTCTTTTCTTGGCTGAATCTATAAAGAGAAAGATCATATCTTTTTCACCCAAATAAAAGTCATCATCCTTTGGGTGCTGTTTGCTTTGAGGATTGCTACCTGGTAATAACTAACAAAATTTATTCCCTGACTAAATACCTGTTTGGTTCCCAATGCTTAATAACTGATCTGAAGCTTTAATCAAAGTTAGTATTTTGACACAGCCACTAATCAAATACCTTGGATACCTTGGACATGTCGGAGAAAAACATAGATTTTTCAAAAAAAGTTTTCCTTCAGGTACTATAATAAAATTCTGTTTGGGTAATCAGTCAAACCATCTTGGTTGAGAGCTGAGTCTTTTAACCCAACGTTTTCGTAATATAAGAAGTAGACAAAATTAGGACTTCCCTGATGGTGCAATGGATAAGAATCTGCCTGTCAATGCAGGGGGCATGGGTTTAATTCCTGGTCTTAGAAGATTCCATGTGCCATTGAGCAACTAAGACCCCCATGCGCTACAGCTACTGAGCCCACATTCTAGAGCCCACGAACCACAATTATTGCGGCTGCATGCTACTGTTACTGAAACCCAAATGCCTAGAGCCTGTGCTCTGCAGCAAGAGAAGCCACCACAGTGAGAAGCCCATGCACCGCCGTGAAGAGTAGTACCCCTGCTCACCACAACTAGAGAAAGCCCACACAGCAACAAGGACCCAGTGCATCCAAAATAAATAAGTAAATTTAAAAAAAAAAAATTCCTTTGGAAAAAAAAAAAAGTCAATGAAAATAGGGCAGTGATATACCAAATCAGGCATATTTAATAACTAATATGAGACTATACATAATTCATTATAATATGGATGACACAGACATAGAAGCATTTCATCACTTATCTTTCCTCACTAATGGCTTAGACACCTGGTCTACTCACAGATTGCTAGAGGTGAAGTCTCAACTCCCTTCTTTTCAACATCCTCACTTTCTGTCCCCCCAAAGATCCATTTCTTGACACTCTCCAGGTTCTCTGTGCCCTTAAGTCCAAATGTGAACAAGCCCCCTTCTCTTGCTGCAGATGCATCTGATACCCTTCTGACCCATCTGTGAATTGCATCACCAGCCTGTGGCTTTTTCAGTACTTTGTTCTGCACAGTTTCAAAGCTTTTGTTATGTCTTATAAATAAAATTTTATTATATCTTTGGCCACTGGTTTCCTAGGGACAGGACTAAGGTCTCCTAAGCCTCTAAAACAGTGGTTTCAACTCACTTTTTGTAGCAAACTGATTTAAATATTGGTTAATCTAAAACAGACAGAAGTAGAAGATAGATGAAGGGATTAGAAGCCCTTGAGTTGACTCCACTCTGTCTCTCCTCACCAGCCCTCCCCATCTATCACTTAAGAGACATCTCCTTGAGATCTTAAGCAACACAAAGTCAGGATTGTTCTAGAGGAATCCTTCTTTGACCATGTGGTCACAGTTGGTTAATGGTCAGCCTCTATAGCTCAGTTGCCTGAGTTAAAAAATGTGGCTCCATCCATTGATAGCTGCGTGTTGTTGGTCAAATTATTTAAACTTTCTGTGTCTCTATTTCCTCACTGAAAAAATGGGGATAACAAGAGGGCTACTATGGGGCTTCCCTGGTGGCTCAGTGGTTAAGTATCCACCTGCCAGTGCAAGACACCCAGGTTCGATCCCTAATCCAGGAAGATTTCACATGCTGCAGAGCAAATGAGCATATTGTGCCATAACTAATGGGCCTGAGTCTGGGAGCCACAACTGTTGAAGCCTAGAGCCCCTGCTTTGTAACAAGAGAAGCCACCTCAATGAGAAGCCCACACACCTCAACGAAGGGTACCCTCAGTTGCTGCAACTAGAAAAGAGCCCAAGCAGCAGTGGAAACCCAGTACAGTCAAAAATGAATAAAAAATAATTTTTTGAAAATTTTCTACCTTGTAGAATTATTGTGAGGATTAAAGGAGATATTGCACATAAAATCCTTAGAACTGTGCCTGGCATATGAGAGCAGTCAATGAATGTTAATTATTATTATTATTATTGTCTATGTGAGCTCTGTATTTATAACTGTTTTTGTTGTTATTACCTCCACTTATCCTCTGGGGCCATTTCAAAGGCCCAGTGTGCAAAATGTCCTCAGCATTTCCCAGGAAGTCATAGAGCTACAGCGCAGTTTTGGCCTCACATCTCCCTACTTTCCACGGAAGCTCTGTCTATCCTGGGCTCAGTGTCAGTGCTTCCAGGGGCAGGAAGAGAAGGCTGGAGCCTGAGTGCTGTTGAGAAAGCTGCCCCTGGAAACTGCTTCCTCTTCCTACTTTCTCCTTTACCTTAAAGCAGGTCTCAGCTGCCTATGACAAACAGGAGTCTTCCTTCTGCATCATTTTCCCTAGTCCAATATTTTCCCCCCAGTTTTGTCTACAACTAGCATTATCTCTGCCTTTCGCAAAGCTGAATTTTGCTCCTGTTGGATGATGGCATTAAGTTATACTGAGGAAAGGATTTAAGTAGTTTTATCTCTCTTTACCTATAACTTTTTAGAGCCAGCAAAACTGAGCAACTGGATTTGGGGTTCAACAAAAAGCCAGTTTGGTTGGATTAGAGAATGTGGTGGTAAATTAAGTGGAATTTGGTGTGTTTTTCATTCTACTATTCTCAGTTCTGTCTTTTTTTCTAGACAGATGAACACAGATTAATTTTATATTACAAAAAATTAAGAAAGACAAATTGCAAAGGGCAAATAGAACCTGAGTGCTCACACAAATCCCTGTTCCTCCCCTACAGATCTGCTGTGAACTGGAAGAGTGCCAGAACCCTTGCCTGGAGCTGGAACCCTTTGAGTGTGGCTGTGATGAGATCCTGGTGTACCAGCAGGAGAACCCTTCGGTGACTTGTGATCAGGTGGTTCTCCTTGTCAAGGAAGTCATCAACAGGAGGTGTCCTGAGATGGCCTCCAACAGCCGGACATCCTCCACAGAAGCGGTGGCAGGCAGTGCCCCACTCTCCCAGGGATCTTCAGGGATTATGGAGTTGTATGGTTCTGATGTAGAGCCACAGCCCAGCTCTGTGAATTTCATGGAAAATCCTCCCGATCTCGGTGATTCTAACCAGGCCCAGGTGGATGTCAATGCGGACCTGGTGAGCCCAGACAGTGGGCTGGCCACCATCAGGAGCAGCCGCTCATCCAAGGAGAGCTCCGTGTTCCTCAGTGATGACAGCCCTGTGGGAGAAGGGGCAGGGCCTCACCACAGCCTCCTCCCAGGGTTTGACTCCTACAGTCCCATCCCCGAAGGAGCAGTAGCGGAGGAGCATGCCCGCTCTGGAGAACATGGTCAATCATTCGACCTTTTCAACTTTGACCCAGCACCCAGGGTTTCTGGGCAGTCTCAACCATCCTCCCATTCTGCTGACTACTCCCCAACAGATGACTTCTTCCCCAACAGCGATTCCTCAGAAGGACAGCTCACCATGGGGTCTAAAGAACTTGACAGGAGGGGGATGGACATGCCTAATTATTCATCCAGTTCTCTCTTGTCAGGGGCTGGCAAAGAGAGCCTCGTGGAATTTGATGAGGAGTTTGTCCAGAGACAAGAAAGTCCCGGGGGTGATTCTGAAAGAAATTTGAGCCTGACAGGTTTTATGCAAGATGAATCTCCTTCTCCAGAAAGTCTAAAAACTGTTGGAAAGAGGATCCCACCAACACCTATGAATAGCTTTGTGGAAAGCTCACCATCCACTGAAGAACCAGCTCTGCTCTATTCAGAAGACGTGACCCCCAAGACAGTCAACACAGGCCACCCAGGGCCACCTCTAACCCGGGCACGATGCAGCAGCTGGTGGGATGGTTTGGAAATCGACTCTAAAAATATCGTGGATGCATGGAGTTCCAGCAAGCAGGAATCTGTCTTCCAGAGCCCTGAGTCCTGGAAAGATCATAAGCCAAGCCCAGCTGATAGGAGAGCCTCAGACTCTATATTTCCCAAGAATCTTGACTTCCCAAAGTCAAGTCCCTGGGAGTCAGAATTTGGTCAGCCTGGGCTGGGCAACAAGAATATTCAAGACTCAGATGAGAAAAACTTCCAGTTTCAGGACATGCCCCCTGAGAAATCATGTTTGCTCAATGTTTCTCCTCACGGAACAAACCACCTGATAGAAGACTTCGCTGCCCTGTGGCGTTCTGACCGCTCTCCCACAGCCATGCCTGAGCCGTGGGGAAACCCCACAGAGAATGAGGAACCAGCTGCTGCAGCGTCATTCCCAGCCTGGAGTGCATTTGGTGAAGAAGGTGATGCCAAAGCTTTGAAAAACACTTGGAATCTGCACCCAACGAGTAGCGAGACACCTTCTGTGAGAGACCCAAACGAGTGGGCCATGGCCAAAAGTGGGATCGCTTTCCCTTCAGAAGACCTCGTGGACAGTTCACCCACTGAAGCCAATAATGAAGCGGTTCAAGAAATCTGGGGCAAGAAGAACCATGACCCCAGGGATGATATTCTCATATCTGGAAATCCCACATCTGATCTGGATCATCCATGGAATAGTTCTAAACCAGCAAAGGACCATCAGAACAGTGTGGTGGACCCAACAATTAGGGGCAAAATGTACAAAAATGTAGATTCTTGGAATCTTTTCGAGGAGAGTAACAAGGAAGGAGGTTCAGATGTCCCAGCACCTTGGGAGGACTCCTTCTTATCCTATAAATGTTCTGACTACAGTGCATCCAACGTCAGGGAAGACTCAATGCCCTCCCCCTTAGATACCAACTACTCCACCTCTGACTCTTATACTTCACCAACATTGGCCAAAGAGGAGAAAGAAACCAAAGACAAGCCACTCACTAAAGAGGAGGGTTTTGAGTCACAAGATGCTAACTGTACTGCAGGGGGCGCTGACATGCCTCCTCAGTCCCCGCAGCAGCCACCAAGAAATCAAATGAGTTCAGGTCCTGGGAACCTGGAAATGTGGGCTTCATCTCAGGCAGATGGTGGCGCAGAAATAAATGCCACCCACAGCCCAGATAAAGATCTACTCCAAGTAGAGCCCACGGACGATCAGAATGTCTCCCTTGAGGATGACACGGGGGAAAGCAGCCAGTCCAGTTATGACGACCCCAGCATGATGCAGCTGTACAACGAGACGAACCGACAGCTCACACTTCTGCACAGCAGTGCTGACGCCCGGCAGGCAGCCCCTGACAACCTCGACACGTGGAACAGAGTGATCCTGGAGGACACTCAGTCTACTGCAACCATCTCGGATATGGACAATGACTTGGACTGGGATGACTGCAGTGCGGGCGTGGCCATCACTGGTGAAGGTCAGGCACAAGGGTACATGGTGGAAGGTAGCGAACCTGAAACCCGATTTTCAGTGAGACAGGTAGAACCCTGGGGCGTGGACTATCAGGAGGCAAATCAGGCAGACTGGGAACTCCCTGCCTCTTCTGAGCACAGCCTGGACGTGGCTCCTGATGAATACCACGTGCTGAATGAGAAAAGTGGGCAGCTGATTGCGAATAGTATTTGGGATTCTGTCATGAGAGATAATGCCATGTCATCATTAATATTACCTAGCCCATCGTATGCTACAGATACAGAACAGAGCAGATCACCTCCTGAAACAACCAGCTCATTAGAAAAAATTCAGGATAGTCACATTGCAGACGTGCTGGAAGCCTCTGAAGCCAGTGAGTCTGAAACAATCGATCCTGACAAGCAGGACACATGCAGAGGAACCCTGCCAAGTGATACGTCATATTTGGTGACCAGACTTGAGAATCCAGAGCATTTTGCATGCTCAGATCCCTGGAAGGGTCTTAGCTATGGGCAAAAGGAAAGTGAGAAGGAATTCCACGGAGCTGCTGATAGGGAGCATTCCAGTGATGAGCTAATGGATGGAGCCTCAGAACCTTCTGGAAAAGGGCAAGGTAGCCAGGAATGCCCATCCCCAGCTGCATCTGATCATCAAGAAATCTCCAATGAACCAGGCAAAATCATAAATTTTTCAGTGACTTCCAGTCCTCAGACCAAGGAACCCCAGGAAGTATTAGAGCAGGAGAAGGGGTCTTACACTCCAGACCCCTGTGATGTGCAAACAGAGGTGTCCGAAGATCACTTGCCAGCAAGAGAGATGTGTGAAGAGCACCTCATAAGCCCCAGAAGAAATTCAAGCGAAACTACTGAAATTCCAGATAGGCTGAATTCCACAAAAAGTGTGTCTCTGCCTCAAGTGGATGTGGAGAAATCTGAAGAATGTGACATTCTGGAGCCAGAGAAAATTAACCAAGAGCCATCTGATGAATGTCCCCAAGGCCTTGACTCTTGGGATGGCCTTAAAGACAGTGATGTGCTGGTCAGTGGTGCAAGTTCTGAGACAACTATGAATCTTGAAGTTAGGAATACTGAAAACAGCCCTCCCAGAGCCAATTTATCAGGAAATGATGACAGAGATAGTATTTCTAGTGAGTATACACTTTCAAGTGCATCCAGTCCTGACATAAATGATTCTTCGGCTACACTGCCTTCCTGGGACCAAGGACTCAATACTGGGCATCAGAAGGAAAATCGAAATGATTGGAGTACACAGAATCGCCAAGAATCTGAACTAATGACTACTGATGGTCATGTAGAAGTAGTTGCTGAAATGCAGGATTTGGAGAAAAACAGAATGGACAGGTTTGAAAGGAGCTTAGATCACAAGGTTCCTAAATTTTTAGAGTTTTGGGGTGACTCAATAGATGGTGATTCCTTTTCTTCTTTATCCAGCCCAGAAACAGGTAGATATTCTGAATATTCAGATGCATATCAGGAAAGAAAGCTAGTGGTCAGCCATCAGGAGAAAAGTGAACGTGATCTTCCTGAAACTGTACAGCCAGAGGACACCAGCTTCATTTCAACAAGCTCAGGTTCTGATGATGATGGTGAAGGCTATGAAGAGTCAGTGGAGAAAGAGATCCATTCAGATACTTGTCAAGTGGCTCCGAGTGAACTCAGAGCTTGGGATTCATTAAATAAATCTAATAAGTCCTTGGCTGCAGCAGATCCTGAATCTGAGCAATGTTCTGTCTATAGAGGCAGTCCAGAGCAAGCAGAGAATGAGAATAAGTCAAATCCATCCTGTGATGATCAACAAAGCAGCCCTGATCACTGGCATTTCTCACCAGTAAGGGAGACTGAATTACAGGTAACAGCAGTCGATAAGGAGACAAGGTCTTCTCCAGAAACAGGGAGGACAGGGGATGTCATATGGCAAATATCTCCCAAAGCTGAACCAAATAATGAAAATTACTCTAAATTGGAAATGGCTGACTTCTCAACTGAGAGCACGGAGTGGTGGAAGGCCTCCCTACAGGAAGGGCGACCAATCGAGAGTGCATTTGAAGGGAAATTATCTAACTCAAGTGCTGTGCTAGAAATGAATTCCTCAGTGTGCGAAAACATGGGTCCTTGGGGAGTGCCCATTCAGGGTGATACTGAATCCCTGGCACTGCCTGGTACCAATCCTTTTGATGATAACCATCAGTCACCCTTTCTAGATCATAATGGGGAGAATGCCCACGAGCAGCTTTGGAACATTCAACCAAGACAGCCAGACCCAGAAGCTGATCAGCTTAACCAACTTGTAATATTGGAACAAATTAAAGACACAGATTCCAGAGAACAAACCTTCATGTCTTCTGCCGGTGACGAACTCTCCTCTGAAGTGCCTACGCAAGAACTGTGTCAGAATTCAGTGCTGTCTGCCTGGGACCAGCCAGACTCGTCTTGTACTTACGCAGATGAAAATGGATGCATTGTATCTGGTGTAGCAACAACTGAGTGTCAAGAAACAAATTGGTGGGAAGAAGAAAAATCACACCCAAGTGAAATGACAAATTCAAACATGACCTCTGAAGATTTCCCTGCTGTCAGTTCTCCCACCCGGATGATGAACAAGTCAGGCTCTGAATGGAGTGACTCTACCCCTACTGAGGGCCCCCAGGGCACGTTTGTTCCAGATATTTTACACGGCAACTTCCAAGAGGGTGGGCACCTGGCCTCAGCTTCGCCCGACTTGTGGATGGGTGTGAAACAGCCCTTCAGTGTGAAGACAGATGGTGAGAATCCTGATATACTGACTCACTGTGACCACGACAGCAATTCCCAGGCTTCCAACAGCCCTGATGTTTGTCATGATTATGAAGTAAAGCCAGAGACGAAGCAGCACACTGATGCTGGGCTGGGACCTGAAAGGGAAGCCAGTGAGTTATATCTCACCGAGCCAGAGATAGATGAAGAATCCAGACAGGAGCCTGGGCAGGAATTTGTCCCTTATACTTCAGAACTGTCCTCTGAAAATGTCATTCCACTGCCTCCAGTCAGCGAGCAGACAAACACAAATGACTCATCTCAGCCTTCCTCTCGCGAGTGTTTTCCTGAACCTTCTGAAATTAATGGTGAAAACAATACAGGCTTAAAAGCATCAGAACAAGGACACAACCCAGATATGGCACCAATTTTGGAACCTCTTGACAGAACAATCTCAATGATTGAAAATGTGGAAACTGGTATTTGTGTAACTTACCAAGAGCCAACTGTGGACGACAGTAGGTCTTCGATATCAGAAGACTTTCTTCCTCAGAGGCAGACCGATGCAGGGGACTTGTTGGACCATGAGCAGCCCTCTGTTACTGAGAATCCTGCCACGGTTCCTGATGCTTTGCTAGCCTCGGACACTTGTCTGGATGTCAGTGAAGCTGCCTTCGACCACAGTCTCAGCGATGCCTCAGGTCTCAACACGTCCACGGGAACAATAGATGACATGAGTAAGTTGACGTTATCAGAAGGCATTCCTGAAACGCCATTTGATGTGGAGACAGGGAAGCAAGATATCTGTTCATCTGAAGCCTCGTGGGGTGACTTTGAGTATGATGTCATGGGCCAAAATATTGATGAAGACTTAATGAAAGAGCCTGAACACTTTGTCTATGGTGGTGAGCCTCCCTTGGAAGAAGACACCCTGAAGCATGAGTTGGCACCTTACACACCTCCCTTTGATTTGTCCTATCTCACGGAACCTACTCCTGGCATCAAAACCACAGAGGAATCTGGGACTCCAGAGGATGAGTCTCTGGGGAGCGAAGCAGCAGAGATACTGCTTTCTGCCCTTCCTGATGAAAGAAACCAGGAAAACCATGCTGAGACCACAGACAGACAGCCTGAAGGCCAGCCAGTTGTACTGCACATTCACGAAGACCCTGAGTCAGTTCCTTTGCCTGTCGGAATCGATGCCAACCCTGAGTTGTCTCCATCACACATTGACTGGGAAGTAGAAACAGATCATTCAGATTCACCAGCAGGTGGAGATATAGGACCACCAAGTGGTAAGAAGCCTTTCATTCCTCCACGCTTGAGAAATTGCGCTTTCATTCAATTAATGCATTTGTAAAATGCACTCTTCCTACCAATGTTGGTAGGAAGTACATACATTTGCAGTGCATGCTTAACCAAGTCTTGACTTACTGCAGTAATATCTACTGCTTATATAATAACTATCCTTGAGAGTGCATGCAAATTAAACAGCTCTACAAAATAAAAGTATTTTTTAAACTCTCTCTCTTTAGATAGATCATTTGCAAAGATCACAAGTCACATAATGTGTTAATGAAGCCTTGTTCTCTCCTTCTCACCTTCATTTTTCACTTCTAGGTGCCAGTGAGGGAATATTAGAGTTGGAAGAAGAAAAAATAATTCCTACTGAAGAGCCTGAGCAGGTAAAATCAGAACATGGGGAGGAAAGGAACACTGAGAAGAAAGAAGATCGTCATGCATTGCATATGGATTACATACTTGTAAACCATGAAGAAAATTCACTGCCAGAGCCAGAGGCCTGTGAAGCTAGAGAAATCACATCGGAATTAGAAGAGCTTCGCGTAGATGCTGAGGAAAAAGGGCTGCCAGAAACTCAGTTAGCCAGCTCCCCGGACACAGGTCAACCAGCTTCCTTAAATGAAAGAAATCATCTATCTACAGAGAGAATGTCTTCCAAAGATGATAAGAGATCATCTTTTGAAAGCCCTGGGCAAGACCAGAGTTGGATGGTCTTGGGCCGTAGTGAGGTTAGTGATCCATCATCAGAGACCATGGACTCAGGACCTGGATGGTCTGGTGAGGGTGTGGAGCCAGCCTCTGATCACAGCTTGGGCCAGAGCCCCCAAATACAGATTCTGGAAGAAATGAAGCCTCTAGAATCTTTAGCACTAGGGGAAGCCTCTGATCTGGGCAGCCAATCACGGAGGAGCAAGAGCCGAGGCAGAGCTGGCCCTGATGCCGTTATGTTGCAGCCTGTCGCCCATGACAATGAATGGGAAATGCTTTCACCACAAAACATAATCCCTGAAATGGAAATGGAGGAGGAGACAGAGTTTCTTGAGCCCAGAACAAGGAAACCAAGACCAAACGGGTAAGCAAAAAACATTTTTTTTTTTTTCCTGGAAACTCTTTTGTTAGAGACTGGGGAACCTGTGAGGGATTATGGAGTATGAAGAATATCTAGATGATAGGAGCTTTGCTTACATGTATTGCAAAGCATAACATCAGTGAAAGCAGCTGCTAGATAACCATAATGATAATGAGATTTGTGTACATTTTTAGCCAAAAAAGGCACTTTAGTTTCCATCCACAGTCTTACACTTACCTTTATGATTTCATCTAACTTACCTAACTTCCTTCATCTACTCAATACCTGTTTTACTTTTAAATAATTAATTGGTACTGAAGGGGGATAGATACACATTTATTCATAGTGCAAGGCAGTTTGCACACATTATCTTACTTAATTCTGACAACAACCCTGAAGTGGTAGGTTTAAATTTTTATACATACTGGTGGAGGGTGGGGAGTTGGGGCTCAGAAAGTTTCTATAACTTGCCGAGAATTAAGTAACCAGAGTGGGCGCTCTGAGATTCAGTTTTCCACCTCCAAAACCTGTGTTTTCCAGCAGACACACTGCCTGTCATATAGAAAAGGTGATTCTGTTTTTATGTGAGTATCTAACTTACTAACAGGGAATGAGGAGACTCCATAGGAGGCTTAAAATCTTAATGTGAAACATGCATTCCTTAATTGACTGAAAATTAGCAAATAACCATCAAACCAGTAATTCATTCATTCATTTGCTGTTTGGATTTTGAGAGTCTGCTCTGGCCAAGTTTCTGGGTAGCCAGTGGACATCGTTCTTGCTCTCAAGTTTTCAGGCCCTGCTAAAACTGTGTAGAGTGGTTCATTTCTCTTCACTTGCTCTGATAAAGCACCCCTGCTTCCAGGGACAAAAGGACATGTTGTGAAAAGTATCTTAAGTTACAAGTTTCCTCCTTAAAGTAGTGGAGAAAAAAGTACCTTTTTCTTACTCATTTTTTTTTTTAAGTTTAGTTTTTAGCTTATATTGGAGTACAGTTGACTTACAGTGTTATGTTAGTTTCAGTTGTATGCAAAATGATCCACTTATATATACACATAAATCCATTCTTTTCCAGATTCTTTTCCCATATAGGCCATTACAGAGTATTGAGTAGAGTTTCTTGTGCTATACAGTAGTCCTTGTTGATTATCTGTTTTTATATACAGTAGCATGTATATGCGGAGAAGGCAATGGCACCCCACTCCGTACTCTTGCCTGGAAAATCCCATGGATGGAGGAGCCTGGTAGGTTGCAGTCCATGGGGTCGCTAAGAGTTGGACACAACTGAGCGACTTCACTTTGACTTTTCACTTTCATGCATTGGAGAAGGAAATGGCAACCCACTCCAGTGTTCTTGCCTGGAGAATCCCAGGGACGGGGGAGCCTGGTGGGCTGCCGTCTATGGGGTCACCCAGAGTCGGACATGACTGAAGCGACTTAGCAGCAGCAGCAGCATGTATATGTTAATCCCAAACTTCTAATTTCTTCCCCCACAATGTTTCCCCTTTGGTAGCCATAAGTTTGTTATTGAAGTTCGTGTGTTGGTTTCTGCTTTGTAAATAAGTTCATTTATATAATTTATTTTTAGATTTCACATATAAGTGATATTATATGATATCTGTCTTTTCTGACTTACCTCACTTCATATGATAATCTCTAGGTCCATCCATGTTGCTGCAAATGACATTATTCTTCAATAGCTGAGTAATATTC